>NC_134365.1:89205666-89522499 GCF_035582795.1 Mycteria americana
GTACAGGGGCAATACTGTGTATTTCTCTCTCGCAGAGCCCGGTTGCCAAATTCGAAACGTCCAGCGATTGCGCCCACAGGAAAGCTGCCAGCACGGAAAGCTGTAGCTGGTTTTCACTGCCCCTTGGAACTACATTCGCTGCTAGACAGACATTCGCTTTCTGCAAAACCTTGCCTTCGTAAAGGGGCAACACTGTGTATTTCTCTCTCGCAGAGCCCGGTTGCCAAATTCGAAACGTCCAGCGATTGCGCCCACAGGAAAGCTGCCAGCACGGAAAGCTGTAGCTGGTTTTCACTGCCCCTTGGAACTGCATTCGCTGATAGACAGACATTCGCTTTCTACAAAAGCTTTCGTTGGTACAGGGGCAACACTGTGTATTTCTCTCTCGCAGAGCCCGGTTGCCAAATTCGAAACTTCCAGCGATTGCACCCACAGGAAAGCTGCCAGCACGGAAAGCTGTAGCTGGTTTTCACTGCCCCTTGGAACTGCATTCGCTGCTAGACAGACATTCGCTTTCTGCAAAACCTTGCCTTCGTAAAGGGGCAACACTGTGTATTTCTCTCTCGCAGAGCCCGGTTGCCAAATTCGAAACGTCCAGCGATTGCGCCCACAGGAAAGCTGCCAGCACGGAAAGCTGTAGCTGGTTTTCACTGCCCCTTGGAACTGCATTCGCTGATAGACAGACATTCGCTTTCTACAAAAGCTTTCGTTCGTAAAGGGGCAACACTGTGTATTTCTCTCTCGCAGAGCCCGGTTGCCAAATTCGAAACGTCCAGCGATTGCGCCCACAGGAAAGCTGCCAGCACGGAAAGCTGTAGCTGGTTTTCACTGTCTCTTGGAACTACATTCGCTGATAGACAGACATTCGCTTTCTACAAAAGCTTTCGTTGGTACAGGGGCAACACTGTGTATTTCTCTCTCGCAGAGCCCGCCTGCCAAATTCGAAACGTCCAGCGATTGCGCCCACAGGAAAGCTGCCAGCACGGAAAGCTGTAGCTGGTTTTCACTGCCCCTTGGAACTGCATTCGCTGATAGACAGACATTCGCTTTCTACAAAAGCTTTCGTTCGTAAAGGGGCAACACTGTGTATTTCTCTCTCGCAGAGCCCGGCTGCCAAATTCGAAACGTCCAGCGATTGCGCCCACAGGAAAGCTGCCAGCACGGAAAGCTGTAGCTGGTTTTCACTGTCTCTTGGAACTACATTCGCTGATAGACAGACATTCACTTTCTGCAAAACCTTGCCTTCGTAAAGGGGCAACACTGTGTATTTCTCTCTCGCAGAGCCCGGCTGCCAAATTCGAAACGTCCAGCGATTGCGCCCACAGGAAAGCTGCCAGCACGGAAAGCTGTAGCTGGTTTTCACTGTCTCTTGGAACTACATTCGCTGATAGACAGACATTCGCTTTCTACAAAAGCTTTCATTGGTACAGGGGCAATATTGTGTATTTCTCTCTCGCAGAGCCCGGTTGCCAAATTCGAAACGTCCAGCGATTGCGCCCACAGGAAAGCTGCCAGCACGGAAAGCTGTAGCTGGTTTTCACTGCCCCTTGGAACTACATTCGCTGCTAGACAGACATTCGCTTTCTGCAAAACCTTGCCTTCGTAAAGGGGCAACACTGTGTATTTCTCTCTCGCAGAGCCCGGTTGCCAAATTCGAAACGTCCAGCGATTGCGCCCACAGGAAAGCTGCCAGCACGGAAAGCTGTAGCTGGTTTTCACTGCCCCTTGGAACTGCATTCGCTGATAGACAGACATTCGCTTTCTACAAAAGCTTTCGTTGGTACAGGGGCAACACTGTGTATTTCTCTCTCGCAGAGCCCGGTTGCCAAATTCGAAACGTCCAGCGATTGCGCCCACAGGAAAGCTGCCAGCACGGAAAGCTGTAGCTGGTTTTCACTGCCCCTTGCAACTACATTCGCTGCTAGACAGACATTCGCTTTCTGCAAAACCTTGCCTTCATAAAGGGGCAACACTGTGTATTTCTCTCTCGCAGAGCCCGGTTGCCAAATTTGAAACGTCCAGCGATTGCGCCCACAGGAAAGCTGCCAGCACGGAAAGCTGTAGCTGGTTTTCACTGCCCCTTGGAACTGCATTCGCTGATAGACAGACATTCGCTTTCTACAAAAGCTTTCGTTGGTACAGGGGCAACACTGTGTATTTCTCTCTCGCAGAGCCCGGTTGCCAAATTCGAAACGTCCAGCGATTGCGCCCACAGGAAAGCTGCCAGCACGGAAAGCTGTAGCTGGTTTTCACTGCCCCTTGGAACTGCATTCGCTGATAGACAGACATTCGCTTTCTACAAAAGCTTTCGTTGGTACAGGGGCAACACTGTGTATTTCTCTCTCGCAGAGCCCGGTTGCCAAATTCGAAACGTCCAGCGATTGCACCCACAAGAAAGCTGCCAGCACGGAAAGCTGTAGCTGGTTTTCACTGCCCCTTGGAACTGCATTCGCTGCTAGACAGACATTCGCTTTCTGCAAAACCTTGCCTTCGTAAAGGGGCAACACTGTGTATTTCTCTCTCGCAGAGCCCGGTTGCCAAATTCGAAACGTCCAGCGATTGCGCCCACAGGAAAGCTGCCAGCACGGAAAGCTGTAGCTGGTTTTCACTGCCCCTTGGAACTGCATTCGCTGATAGACAGACATTCGCTTTCTACAAAAGCTTTCGTTCGTAAAGGGGCAACACTGTGTATTTCTCTCTCGCAGAGCCCGGTTGCCAAATTCGAAACGTCCAGCGATTGCGCCCACAGGAAAGCTGCCAGCACGGAAAGCTGTAGCTGGTTTTCACTGCCCCTTGGAACTGCATTCGCTGATAGACAGACATTCGCTTTCTACAAAAGCTTTCGTTGGTACAGGGGCAACACTGTGTATTTCTCTCTCGCAGAGCCTGGTTGCCAAATTCGAAACGTCCAGCGATTGCGCCCACAGGAAAGCTGCCAGCACGGAAAGCTGTAGCTGGTTTTCACTGCCCCTTGGAACTGCATTCGCTGATAGACAGACATTCGCTTTCTACAAAAGCTTTCGTTGGTACAGGGGCAACACTGTGTATTTCTCTCTCGCAGAGCCCGGTTGCCAAATTCGAAACGTCCAGCGATTGCACCCACAGGAAAGCTGCCAGCACGGAAAGCTGTAGCTGGTTTTCACTGCCCCTTGGAACTGCATTCGCTGCTAGACAGACATTCGCTTTCTGCAAAACCTTGCCTTCGTAAAGGGGCAACACTGTGTATTTCTCTCTCGCAGAGCCCGCCTGCCAAATTCGAAACGTCCAGCGATTGCGCCCACAGGAAAGCTGCCAGCACGGAAAGCTGTAGCTGGTTTTCACTGCCCCTTGGAACTGCATTCGCTGATAGACAGACATTCGCTTTCTACAAAAGCTTTCGTTCGTAAAGGGGCAACACTGTGTATTTCTCTCTCGCAGAGCCCGGCTGCCAAATTCGAAACGTCCAGCGATTGCGCCCACAGGAAAGCTGCCAGCAAGGAAAGCTGTAGCTGGTTTTCACTGCCCCTTGGAACTGCATTCGCTGATAGACAGACATTCGCTTTCTACAAAAGCTTTCGTTGGTACAGGGGCAACACTGTGTATTTCTCTCTCGCAGAGCCCGGTTGCCAAATTCGAAACGTCCAGCGATTGCGCCCACAGGAAAGCTGCCAGCACGGAAAGCTGTAGCTGGTTTTCACTGCCCCTTGGAACTGCATTCGCTGATAGACAGACATTCTCTTTCTACAAAAGCTTTCGTTGGTACAGGGGCAACACTGTGTATTTCTCTCTCGCAGAGCCCGGTTGCCAAATTCGAAACGTCCAGCGATTGCGCCCACAGGAAAGCTGCCAGCACGGAAAGCTGTAGCTGGTTTTCACTGCCCCTTGGAACTGCATTCGCTGATAGACAGACATTCGCTTTCTACAAAAGCTTTCGTTGGTACAGGGGCAACACTGTGTATTTCTCTCTCGCAGAGCCCGGTTGCCAAATTCGAAACGTCCAGCGATTGCGCCCACAGGAAAGCTGCCAGCACGGAAAGCTGTAGCTGGTTTTCACTGCCCCTTGGAACTGCATTCGCTGATAGACAGACATTCGCTTTCTACAAAAGCTTTCGGTGGTACAGGGGCAACACTGTGTATTTCTCTCTCGCAGAGCCCGGTTGCCAAATTCGAAACGTCCAGCGATTGCGCCCACAGGAAAGCTGCCAGCACGGAAAGCTGTAGCTGGTTTTCACTGCCCCTTGGAACTGCATTCGCTGATAGACAGACATTCGCTTTCTACAAAAGCTTTCGTTGGTACAGGGGCAACACTGTGTATTTCTCTCTCGCAGAGCCCGGTTGCCAAATTCGAAACGTCCAGCGATTGCGCCCACAGGAAAGCTGCCAGCACGGAAAGCTGTAGCTGGTTTTCACTGCCCCTTGGAACTACATTCGCTGCTAGACAGACATTCGCTTTCTGCAAAACCTTGCCTTCGTAAAGGGGCAACACTGTGTATTTCTCTCTCGCAGAGCCCGGCTGCCAAATTCGAAACATCCAGCGATTGCGCCCACAGGAAAGATGCCAGCACGGAAAGCTGTAGCTGGTTTTCACTGCCCCTTGGAACTGCATTCGCTGATAGACAGACATTCGCTTTCTACAAAAGCTTTCATTGGTACAGGGGCAATACTGTGTATTTCTCTCTCGCAGAGCCCGGTTGCCAAATTCGAAACGTCCAGCGATTGCGCCCACAGGAAAGCTGGCAGCACGGAAAGCTGTAGCTGGTTTTCACTGCCCCTTGGAACTACATTCGCTGCTAGACAGACATTCGCTTTCTGCAAAACCTTGCCTTCGTAAAGGGGCAACACTGTGTATTTCTCTCTCGCAGAGCCCGGTTGCCAAATTCGAAACGTCCAGCGATTGCGCCCACAGGAAAGCTGCCAGCACGGAAAGCTGTAGCTGGTTTTCACTGCCCCTTGGAACTACATTCGCTGCTAGACAGACATTCGCTTTCTGCAAAACCTTGCCTTCATAAAGGGGCAACACTGTGTATTTCTCTCTCGCAGAGCCCGGTTGCCAAATTTGAAACGTCCAGCGATTGCGCCCACAGGAAAGCTGCCAGCACGGAAAGCTGTAGCTGGTTTTCACTGCCCCTTGGAACTGCATTCGCTGATAGACAGACATTCGCTTTCTACAAAAGCTTTCGTTGGTACAGGGGCAACACTGTGTATTTCTCTCTCGCAGAGCCCGGCTGCCAAATTCGAAACGTCCAGCGATTGCGCCCACAGGAAAGCTGCCAGCACGGAAAGCTGTAGCTGGTTTTCACTGCCCCTTGGAACTGCATTCGCTGATAGACAGACATTCGCTTTCTACAAAAGCTTTCGTTGGTACAGGGGCAACACTGTGTATTTCTCTCTCGCAGAGCCCGGTTGCCAAATTCGAAACGTCCAGCGATTGCGCCCACAGGAAAGCTGCCAGCACGGAAAGCTGTAGCTGGTTTTCACTGCCCCTTGGAACTACATTCGCTGCTAGACAGACATTCGCTTTCTGCAAAACCTTGCCTTCGTAAAGGGGCAACACTGTGTATTTCTCTCTCGCAGAGCCCGGCTGCCAAATTCGAAACATCCAGCGATTGCGCCCACAGGAAAGATGCCAGCACGGAAAGCTGTAGCTGGTTTTCACTGCCCCTTGGAACTGCATTCGCTGATAGACAGACATTCGCTTTCTACAAAAGCTTTCATTGGTACAGGGGCAATACTGTGTATTTCTCTCTCGCAGAGCCCGGTTGCCAAATTCGAAACGTCCAGCGATTGCGCCCACAGGAAAGCTGCCAGCACGGAAAGCTGTAGCTGGTTTTCACTGCCCCTTGGAACTACATTCGCTGCTAGACAGACATTCGCTTTCTGCAAAACCTTGCCTTCGTAAAGGGGCAACACTGTGTATTTCTCTCTCGCAGAGCCCGGTTGCCAAATTCGAAACGTCCAGCGATTGCGCCCACAGGAAAGCTTCCAGCACGGAAAGCTGTAGCTGGTTTTCACTGCCCCTTGGAACTGCATTCGCTGATAGACAGACATTCGCTTTCTACAAAAGCTTTCGTTGGTACAGGGGCAACACTGTGTATTTCTCTCTCGCAGAGCCCGGTTGCCAAATTCGAAACGTCCAGCGATTGCGCCCACAGGAAAGCTGCCAGCACGGAAAGCTGTAGCTGGTTTTCACTGCCCCTTGGAACTACATTCGCTGCTAGACAGACATTCGCTTTCTGCAAAACCTTGCCTTCATAAAGGGGCAACACTGTGTATTTCTCTCTCGCAGAGCCCGGTTGCCAAATTTGAAACGTCCAGCGATTGCGCCCACAGGAAAGCTGCCAGCACGGAAAGCTGTAGCTGGTTTTCACTGCCCCTTGGAACTGCATTCGCTGATAGACAGACATTCGCTTTTTATAAAAGCTTTCGTTGGTACAGGGGCAACACTGTGTATTTCTCTCTCGCAGAGCCCGGCTGCCAAATTCGAAACGTCCAGCGATTGCGCCCACAGGAAAGCTGGCAGCAAGGAAAGCTGTAGCTGGTTTTCACTGCCCCTTGGAACTGCATTCGCTGATAGACAGACATTCGCTTTCTACAAAAGCTTTCGTTGGTACAGGGGCAACACTGTGTATTTCTCTCTCGCAGAGCCCGGTTGCCAAATTCGAAACGTCCAGCGATTGCGCCCACAGGAAAGCTGCCAGCACGGAAAGCTGTAGCTGGTTTTCACTGCCCCTTGGAACTACATTCGCTGCTAGACAGACATTCGCTTTCTGCAAAACCTTGCCTTCGTAAAGGGGCAACACTGTGTATTTCTCTCTCGCAGAGCCCGGCTGCCAAATTCGAAACATCCAGCGATTGCGCCCACAGGAAAGATGCCAGCACGGAAAGCTGTAGCTGGTTTTCACTGCCCCTTGGAACTGCATTCGCTGATAGACAGACATTCGCTTTCTACAAAAGCTTTCATTGGTACAGGGGCAATACTGTGTATTTCTCTCTCGCAGAGCCCGGTTGCCAAATTCGAAACGTCCAGCGATTGCGCCCACAGGAAAGCTGCCAGCACGGAAAGCTGTAGCTGGTTTTCACTGCCCCTTGGAACTACATTCGCTGCTAGACAGACATTCGCTTTCTGCAAAACCTTGCCTTCGTAAAGGGGCAACACTGTGTATTTCTCTCTCGCAGAGCCCGGTTGCCAAATTCGAAACGTCCAGCGATTGCGCCCACAGGAAAGCTGCCAGCACGGAAAGCTGTAGCTGGTTTTCACTGCCCCTTGGAACTGCATTCGCTGATAGACAGACATTCGCTTTCTACAAAAGCTTTCGTTGGTACAGGGGCAACACTGTGTATTTCTCTCTCGCAGAGCCCGGTTGCCAAATTCGAAACGTCCAGCGATTGCACCCACAGGAAAGCTGCCAGCACGGAAAGCTGTAGCTGGTTTTCACTGCCCCTTGGAACTGCATTCGCTGCTAGACAGACATTCGCTTTCTGCAAAACCTTGCCTTCGTAAAGGGGCAACACTGTGTATTTCTCTCTCGCAGAGCCCGGTTGCCAAATTCGAAACGTCCAGCGATTGCGCCCACAGGAAAGCTGCCAGCACGGAAAGCTGTAGCTGGTTTTCACTGCCCCTTGGAACTGCATTCGCTGATAGACAGACATTCGCTTTCTACAAAAGCTTTCGTTCGTAAAGGGGCAACACTGTGTATTTCTCTCTCGCAGAGCCCGGTTGCCAAATTCGAAACGTCCAGCGATTGCGCCCACAGGAAAGCTGCCAGCACGGAAAGCTGTAGCTGGTTTTCACTGTCTCTTGGAACTACATTCGCTGATAGACAGACATTCGCTTTCTACAAAAGCTTTCGTTGGTACAGGGGCAACACTGTGTATTTCTCTCTCGCAGAGCCCGCCTGCCAAATTCGAAACGTCCAGCGATTGCGCCCACAGGAAAGCTGCCAGCACGGAAAGCTGTAGCTGGTTTTCACTGCCCCTTGGAACTGCATTCGCTGATAGACAGACATTCGCTTTCTACAAAAGCTTTCGTTCGTAAAGGGGCAACACTGTGTATTTCTCTCTCGCAGAGCCCGGCTGCCAAATTCGAAACGTCCAGCGATTGCGCCCACAGGAAAGCTGCCAGCACGGAAAGCTGTAGCTGGTTTTCACTGTCTCTTGGAACTACATTCGCTGATAGACAGACATTCACTTTCTGCAAAACCTTGCCTTCGTAAAGGGGCAACACTGTGTATTTCTCTCTCGCAGAGCCCGGCTGCCAAATTCGAAACGTCCAGCGATTGCGCCCACAGGAAAGCTGCCAGCACGGAAAGCTGTAGCTGGTTTTCACTGTCTCTTGGAACTACATTCGCTGATAGACAGACATTCGCTTTCTACAAAAGCTTTCGTTGGTACAGGGGCAACACTGTGTATTTCTCTCTCGCAGAGCCCGGTTGCCAAATTCGAAACGTCCAGCGATTGCGCCCACAGGAAAGCTGCCAGCATTGAAAGCTGTAGCTGGTTTTCACTGCCCCTTGGAAATGCATTCGCTATTAGACAGACATTCGCTTTCTACAAAAGCTTTCGTTGGTACAGGGGCAACACTGTGTATTTCTCTCTCGCAGAGCCCGGTTGCCAAATTTGAAACGTCCAGCGATTGCGCCCACAGGAAAGCTGCCAGCACGGAAAGCTGTAGCTGTTTTTCACTGCCCCTTGGAACTGCATTCGCTGATAGACAGACATTCGCTTTCTACAAAAGCTTTCGTTGGAACAGGGGCAACACTGTGTATTTCTCTCTCGCAGAGCCCGGCTGCCAAATTCGAAACGTCCAGCGATTGCGCCCACAGGAAAGCTGCCAGCACGGAAAGCTGTAGCTGGTTTTCACTGTCTCTTGGAACTGCATTTGCTGATAGACAGACATTCGCTTTCTACAAAAGCTTTCGTTGGTACAGGGGCAACACTGTGTATTTCTCTCTCGCAGAGCCCAGTTACCAAATTCGAAACGTCCAGCGATTGCGCACACAGGAAAGCTGCCAGCAAGGAAAGCTGTAGCTGGTTTTCACTGCCCCTTGGAACTGCATTCGCTGATAGACAGACATTCGCTTTCTACAAAAGCTTTCGGTGGTACAGGCGCAACACTGTGTATTTCTCTCTCGCAGAGCCCGGTTGCCAAATTCGAAACGTCCAGCGATTGCGCCCACAGGAAAGCTTCCAGCACGGAAAGCTGTAGCTGGTTTTCACTGCCCCTTGGAACTGCATTCGCTGATAGACAGACATGCGCTTTCTACAAAAGCTTTCGTTGGTACAGGGGCAACACTGTGTATTTCTCTCTCGCAGAGCCCGGTTGCCAAATTCGAAACGTCCAGCGATTGCGCCCACAGGAAAGCTGCCAGCACGGAAAGCTGTAGCTGGTTTTCACTGCCCCTTGGAACTGCATTCGCTGATAGACAGACATTCGCTTTTTATAAAAGCTTTCGTTGGTACAGGGGCAACACTGTGTATTTCTCTCTCGCAGAGCCCGGCTGCCAAATTCGAAACGTCCAGCGATTGCGCCCACAGGAAAGCTGCCAGCAAGGAAAGCTGTAGCTGGTTTTCACTGCCCCTTGGAACTGCATTCGCTGATAGACAGACATTCGCTTTCTACAAAAGCTTTCGTTGGTACAGGGGCAATACTGTGTATTTCTCTCTCGCAGAGCCCGGTTGCCAAATTCGAAACGTCCAGCGATTGCGCCCACAGGAAAGCTGCCAGCACGGAAAGCTGTAGCTGGTTTTCACTGCCCCTTGGAACTACATTCGCTGCTAGACAGACATTCGCTTTCTGCAAAACCTTGCCTTCGTAAAGGGGCAACACTGTGTATTTCTCTCTCGCAGAGCCCGGTTGCCAAATTCGAAACGTCCAGCGATTGCGCCCACAGGAAAGCTGCCAGCACGGAAAGCTGTAGCTGGTTTTCACTGCCCCTTGGAACTGCATTCGCTGATAGACAGACATTCGCTTTCTACAAAAGCTTTCGTTGGTACAGGGGCAACACTGTGTATTTCTCTCTCGCAGAGCCCGGTTGCCAAATTCGAAACGTCCAGCGATTGCGCCCACAGGAAAGCTGCCAGCACGGAAAGCTGTAGCTGGTTTTCACTGCCCCTTGGAACTGCATTCGCTGATAGACAGACATTCGCTTTCTACAAAAGCTTTCGGTGGTACAGGGGCAACACTGTGTATTTCTCTCTCGCAGAGCCCGGTTGCCAAATTCGAAACGTCCAGCGATTGCGCCCACAGGAAAGCTGCCAGCACGGAAAGCTGTAGCTGGTTTTCACTGCCCCTTGGAACTGCATTCGCTGATAGACAGACATTCGCTTTTTATAAAAGCTTTCGTTGGTACAGGGGCAACACTGTGTATTTCTCTCTCGCAGAGCCCGGCTGCCAAATTCGAAACGTCCAGCGATTGCGCCCACAGGAAAGCTGCCAGCAAGGAAAGCTGTAGCTGGTTTTCACTGCCCCTTGGAACTGCATTCGCTGATAGACAGACATTCGCTTTCTACAAAAGCTTTCGTTGGTACAGGGGCAACACTGTGTATTTCTCTCTCGCAGAGCCCGGTTGCCAAATTCGAAACGTCCAGCGATTGCGCCCACAGGAAAGCTGCCAGCACGGAAAGCTGTAGCTGGTTTTCACTGCCCCTTGGAACTACATTCGCTGCTAGACAGACATTCGCTTTCTGCAAAACCTTGCCTTCGTAAAGGGGCAACACTGTGTATTTCTCTCTCGCAGAGCCCGGTTGCCAAATTCGAAACGTCCAGCGATTGCGCCCACAGGAAAGCTGCCAGCACGGAAAGCTGTAGCTGGTTTTCACTGCCCCTTGGAACTGCATTCGCTGATAGACAGACATTCGCTTTCTACAAAAGCTTTCGTTGGTACAGGGGCAACACTGTGTATTTCTCTCTCGCAGAGCCCGGTTGCCAAATTCGAAACGTCCAGCGATTGCGCCCACAGGAAAGCTGCCAGCACGGAAAGCTGTAGCTGGTTTTCACTGCCCCTTGGAACTACATTCGCTGCTAGACAGACATTCGCTTTCTGCAAAACCTTGCCTTCATAAAGGGGCAACACTGTGTATTTCTCTCTTGCAGAGCCCGGCTGCCAAATTCGAAACGTCCAGCGATTGCGCCCACAGGAAAGCTGCCAGCACGGAAAGCTGTAGCTGGTTTTCACTGCCCCTTGGAACTGCATTCGCTGATAGACAGACATTCGCTTTCTACAAAAGCTTTCGTTGGTACAGGGGCAACACTGTGTATTTCTCTCTCGCAGAGCCCGGTTGCCAAATTCGAAACGTCCAGCGATTGCGCCCACAGGAAAGCTGCCAGCACGGAAAGCTGTAGCTGGTTTTCACTGCCCCTTGGAACTGCATTCGCTGATAGACAGACATTCGCTTTCTGCAAAACCTTGCCTTCGTAAAGGGGCAACACTGTGTATTTCTCTCTCGCAGAGCCCGGCTGCCAAATTCGAAACATCCAGCGATTGCGCCCACAGGAAAGATGCCAGCACGGAAAGCTGTAGCTGGTTTTCACTGCCCCTTGGAACTGCATTCGCTGATAGACAGACATTCGCTTTCTACAAAAGCTTTCATTGGTACAGGGGCAATACTGTGTATTTCTCTCTCGCAGAGCCCGGTTGCCAAATTCGAAACGTCCAGCGATTGCGCCCACAGGAAAGCTGCCAGCACGGAAAGCTGTAGCTGGTTTTCACTGCCCCTTGGAACTGCATTCGCTGATAGACAGACATTCGCTTTCTACAAAAGCTTTCGGTGGTACAGGGGCAACACTGTGTATTTCTCTCTCGCAGAGCCCGGTTGCCAAATTCGAAACGTCCAGCGATTGCGCCCACAGGAAAGCTGCCAGCACGGAAAGCTGTAGCTGGTTTTCACTGCCCCTTGGAACTGCATTCGCTGATAGACAGACATTCGCTTTTTATAAAAGCTTTCGTTGGTACAGGGGCAACACTGTGTATTTCTCTCTCGCAGAGCCCGGCTGCCAAATTCGAAACGTCCAGCGATTGCGCCCACAGGAAAGCTGCCAGCAAGGAAAGCTGTAGCTGGTTTTCACTGCCCCTTGGAACTGCATTCGCTGATAGACAGACATTCGCTTTCTACAAAAGCTTTCGTTGGTACAGGGGCAACACTGTGTATTTCTCTCTCGCAGAGCCCGGTTGCCAAATTCGAAACGTCCAGCGATTGCGCCCACAGGAAAGCTGCCAGCACGGAAAGCTGTAGCTGGTTTTCACTGCCCCTTGGAACTACATTCGCTGCTAGACAGACATTCGCTTTCTGGAAAACCTTGCCTTCATAAAGGGGCAACACTGTGTATTTCTCTCTCGCAGAGCCCGGTTGCCAAATTTGAAACGTCCAGCGATTGCGCCCACAGGAAAGCTGCCAGCACGGAAAGCTGTAGCTGGTTTTCACTGCCCCTTGGAACTGCATTCGCTGATAGACAGACATTCGCTTTCTACAAAAGCTTTCGTTGGTACAGGGGCAACACTGTGTATTTCTCTCTCGCAGAGCCCGGCTGCCAAATTCGAAACGTCCAGCGATTGCGCCCACAGGAAAGCTGCCAGCACGGAAAGCTGTAGCTGGTTTTCACTGCCCCTTGGAACTGCATTCGCTGATAGACAGACATTCGCTTTCTACAAAAGCTTTCGTTCGTAAAGGGGCAACACTGTGTATTTCTCTCTCGCAGAGCCCGGCTGCCAAATTCGAAACGTCCAGCGATTGCGCCCACAGGAAAGCTGCCAGCACGGAAAGCTGTAGCTGGTTTTCACTGTCTCTTGGAACTACATTCGCTGATAGACAGACATTCGCTTTCTGCAAAACCTTGCCTTCGTAAAGGGGCAACACTGTGTATTTCTCTCTCGCAGAGCCCGGCTGCCAAATTCGAAACGTCCAGCGATTGCGCCCACAGGAAAGCTGCCAGCACGGAAAGCTGTAGCTGGTTTTCACTGTCTCTTGGAACTACATTCGCTGATAGACAGACATTCGCTTTCTACAAAAGCTTTCGTTGGTACAGGGGCAACACTGTGTATTTCTCTCTCGCAGAGCCCGGTTGCCAAATTCGAAACGTCCAGCGATTGCGCCCACAGGAAAGCTGCCAGCATTGAAAGCTGTAGCTGGTTTTCACTGCCCCTTGGAAATGCATTCGCTATTAGACAGACATTCGCTTTCTACAAAAGCTTTCGTTGGTACAGGGGCAACACTGTGTATTTCTCTCTCGCAGAGCCCGGTTGCCAAATTTGAAACGTCCAGCGATTGCGCCCACAGGAAAGCTTCCAGCACGGAAAGCTGTAGCTGGTTTTCACTGCCCCTTGGAACTGCATTCGCTGATAGACAGACATTCGCTTTCTACAAAAGCTTTCGTTGGAACAGGGGCAACACTGTGTATTTCTCTCTCGCAGAGCCCGGCTGCCAAATTCGAAACGTCCAGCGATTGCGCCCACAGGAAAGCTGCCAGCACGGAAAGCTGTAGCTGGTTTTCACTGTCTCTTGGAACTGCATTTGCTGATAGACAGACATTCGCTTTCTACAAAAGCTTTCGTTGGAACAGGGGCAACACTGTGTATTTCTCTCTCGCAGAGCCCAGTTACCAAATTCAAAACGTCCAGCGATTGCGCCCACAGGAAAGCTGCCAGCAAGGAAAGCTGTAGCTGGTTTTCACTGCCCCTTGGAACTGCATTCGCTGATAGACAGACATTCGCTTTCTACAAAAGCTTTCTTTGGTACAGGGGCAACACTGTGTATTTCTCTCTCGCAGAGCCCGGTTGCCAAATTCGAAACGTCCAGCGATTGCGCCCACAGGAAAGCTTCCAGCACGGAAAGCTGTAGCTGGTTTTCACTGCCCCTTGGAACTGCATTCGCTGATAGACAGACATTCGCTTTCTACAAAAGCTTTCGTTGGTACAGGGGCAACACTGTGTATTTCTCTCTCGCAGAGCCCGGTTGCCAAATTCGAAACGTCCAGCGATTGCGCCCACAGGAAAGCTGCCAGCACGGAAAGCTGTAGCTGGTTTTCACTGCCCCTTGGAACTGCATTCGCTGATAGACAGACATTCGCTTTTTATAAAAGCTTTCGTTGGTACAGGGGCAACACTGTGTATTTCTCTCTCGCACAGCCCGGCTGCCAAATTCGAAACGTCCAGCGATTGCGCCCACAGGAAAGCTGCCAGCAAGGAAAGCTGTAGCTGGTTTTCACTGCCCCTTGGAACTGCATTCGCTGATAGACAGACATTCGCTTTCTACAAAAGCTTTCGTTGGTACAGGGGCAACACTGTGTATTTCTCTCTCGCAGAGCCCGGTTGCCAAATTCGAAACGTCCAGCGATTGCGCCCACAGGAAAGCTGCCAGCACGGAAAGCTGTAGCTGGTTTTCACTGCCCCTTGGAACTGCATTCGCTGATAGACAGACATTCGCTTTTTATAAAAGCTTTCGTTGGTACAGGGGCAACACTGTGTATTTCTCTCTCGCACAGCCCGGCTGCCAAATTCGAAACGTCCAGCGATTGCGCCCACAGGAAAGCTGCCAGCAAGGAAAGCTGTAGCTGGTTTTCACTGCCCCTTGGAACTGCATTCGCTGATAGACAGACATTCGCTTTCTACAAAAGCTTTCGTTGGTACAGGGGCAACACTGTGTATTTCTCTCTCGCAGAGCCCGGTTGCCAAATTCGAAACATCCAGCGATTGCGCCCACAGGAAAGCTGCCAGCACGGAAAGCTGTAGCTGGTTTTCACTGCCCCTTGGAACTGCATTCGCTGCTAGACAGACATTCGCTTTCTACAAAAGCTTTCATTGGTACAGGGGCAATACTGTGTATTTCTCTCTCGCAGAGCCCGGTTGCCAAATTCGAAACGTCCAGCGATTGCGCCCACAGGAAAGCTGCCAGCACGGAAAGCTGTAGCTGGTTTTCACTGCCCCTTGGAACTACATTCGCTGCTAGACAGACATTCGCTTTCTGCAAAACCTTGCCTTCGTAAAGGGGCAACACTGTGTATTTCTCTCTCGCAGAGCCCGGTTGCCAAATTCGAAACGTCCAGCGATTGCGCCCACAGGAAAGCTGCCAGCACGGAAAGCTGTAGCTGGTTTTCACTGCCCCTTGGAACTGCATTCGCTGATAGACAGACATTCGCTTTCTACAAAAGCTTTCGTTGGTACAGGGGCAACACTGTGTATTTCTCTCTCGCAGAGCCCGGTTGCCAAATTCGAAACGTCCAGCGATTGCGCCCACAGGAAAGCTGCCAGCACGGAAAGCTGTAGCTGGTTTTCACTGCCCCTTGGAACTACATTCGCTGCTAGACAGACATTCGCTTTCTGCAAAACCTTGCCTTCATAAAGGGGCAACACTGTGTATTTCTCTCTCGCAGAGCCCGGTTGCCAAATTTGAAACGTCCAGCGATTGCGCCCACAGGAAAGCTGCCAGCACGGAAAGCTGTAGCTGGTTTTCACTGCCCCTTGGAACTGCATTCGCTGATAGACAGACATTCGCTTTCTACAAAAGCTTTCGTTGGTACAGGGGCAACACTGTGTATTTCTCTCTCGCACAGCCCGGCTGCCAAATTCGAAACGTCCAGCGATTGCGCCCACAGGAAAGCTGCCAGCAAGGAAAGCTGTAGCTGGTTTTCACTGCCCCTTGGAACTGCATTCGCTGATAGACAGACATTCGCTTTCTACAAAAGCTTTCGTTGGTACAGGGGCAACACTGTGTATTTCTCTCTCGCAGAGCCCGGTTGCCAAATTCGAAACGTCCAGCGATTGCGCCCACAGGAAAGCTGCCAGCACGGAAAGCTGTAGCTGGTTTTCACTGCCCCTTGGAACTGCATTCGCTGATAGACAGACATTCGCTTTCTGCAAAACCTTGCCTTCATAAAGGGGCAACACTGTGTATTTCTCTCTCGCACAGCCCGGCTGCCAAATTCGAAACGTCCAGCGATTGCGCCCACAGGAAAGCTGCCAGCAAGGAAAGCTGTAGCTGGTTTTCACTGCCCCTTGGAACTGCATTCGCTGATAGACAGACATTCGCTTTCTACAAAAGCTTTCGTTGGTACAGGGGCAACACTGTGTATTTCTCTCTCGCAGAGCCCGGTTGCCAAATTCGAAACATCCAGCGATTGCGCCCACAGGAAAGCTGCCAGCACGGAAAGCTGTAGCTGGTTTTCACTGCCCCTTGGAACTGCATTCGCTGCTAGACAGACATTCGCTTTCTACAAAAGCTTTCATTGGTACAGGGGCAACACTGTGTATTTCTCTCTCGCAGAGCCCGGTTGCCAAATTCGAAACGTCCAGCGATTGCGCCCACAGGAAAGCTGCCAGCACGGAAAGCTGTAGCTGGTTTTCACTGCCCCTTGGAACTACATTCGCTGCTAGACAGACATTCGCTTTCTGCAAAACCTTGCCTTCGTAAAGGGGCAACACTGTGTATTTCTCTCTCGCAGAGCCCGGTTGCCAAATTCGAAACGTCCAGCGATTGCGCCCACAGGAAAGCTGCCAGCACGGAAAGCTGTAGCTGGTTTTCACTGCCCCTTGGAACTGCATTCGCTGATAGACAGACATTCGCTTTCTACAAAAGCTTTCGTTGGTACAGGGGCAACACTGTGTATTTCTCTCTCGCAGAGCCCGGTTGCCAAATTCGAAACGTCCAGCGATTGCGCCCACAGGAAAGCTGCCAGCACGGAAAGCTGTAGCTGGTTTTCACTGCCCCTTGGAACTACATTCGCTGCTAGACAGACATTCGCTTTCTGCAAAACCTTGCCTTCATAAAGGGGCAACACTGTGTATTTCTCTCTCGCAGAGCCCGGTTGCCAAATTTGAAACGTCCAGCGATTGCGCCCACAGGAAAGCTGCCAGCACGGAAAGCTGTAGCTGGTTTTCACTGCCCCTTGGAACTGCATTCGCTGATAGACAGACATTCGCTTTCTACAAAAGCTTTCGTTGGTACAGGGGCAACACTGTGTATTTCTCTCTCGCAGAGCCCGGTTGCCAAATTCGAAACGTCCAGCGATTGCGCCCACAGGAAAGCTGCCAGCACGGAAAGCTGTAGCTGGTTTTCACTGCCCCTTGGAACTGCATTCGCTGCTAGACAGACATTCGCTTTCTACAAAAGCTTTCGTTGGAACAGGGGCAACACTGTGTATTTCTCTCTCGCAGAGCCCGGTTGCCAAATTCGAAACGTCCAGCGATTGCACCCACAGGAAAGCTGCCAGCACGGAAAGCTGTAGCTGGTTTTCACTGCCCCTTGGAACTGCATTCGCTGCTAGACAGACATTCGCTTTCTGCAAAACCTTGCCTTCGTAAAGGGGCAACACTGTGTATTTCTCTCTCGCAGAGCCCGGTTGCCAAATTCGAAACGTCCAGCGATTGCGCCCACAGGAAAGCTGCCAGCACGGAAAGCTGTAGCTGGTTTTCACTGCCCCTTGGAACTGCATTCGCTGATAGACAGACATTCGCTTTCTACAAAAGCTTTCGTTCGTAAAGGGGCAACACTGTGTATTTCTCTCTCGCAGAGCCCGGTTGCCAAATTCGAAACGTCCAGCGATTGCGCCCACAGGAAAGCTGCCAGCACGGATAGCTGTAGCTGGTTTTCACTGTCTCTTGGAACTACATTCGCTGATAGACAGACATTCGCTTTCTACAAAAGCTTTCGTTGGTACAGGGGCAACACTGTGTATTTCTCTCTCGCAGAGCCCGCCTGCCAAATTCGAAACGTCCAGCGATTGCGCCCACAGGAAAGCTGCCAGCACGGAAAGCTGTAGCTGGTTTTCACTGCCCCTTGGAACTGCATTCGCTGATAGACAGACATTCGCTTTCTACAAAAGCTTTCGGTGGTACAGGGGCAACACTGTGTATTTCTCTCTCGCAGAGCCCGGTTGCCAAATTCGAAACGTCCAGCGATTGCGCCCACAGGAAAGCTTCCAGCACGGAAAGCTGTAGCTGGTTTTCACTGCCCCTTGGAACTGCATTCGCTGATAGACAGACATGCGCTTTCTACAAAAGCTTTCGTTGGTACAGGGGCAACACTGTGTATTTCTCTCTCGCAGAGCCCGGTTGCCAAATTCGAAACGTCCAGCGATTGCGCCCACAGGAAAGCTGCCAGCAAGGAAAGCTGTAGCTGGTTTTCACTGCCCCTTGGAACTGCATTCGCTGATAGACAGACATTCGCTTTCTACAAAAGCTTTCGTTGGTACAGGGGCAATATTGTGTATTTCTCTCTCGCAGAGCCCGGTTGCCAAATTCGAAACGTCCAGCGATTGCGCCCACAGGAAAGCTGCCAGCACGGAAAGCTGTAGCTGGTTTTCACTGCCCCTTGGAACTACATTCGCTGCTAGACAGACATTCGCTTTCTGCAAAACCTTGCCTTGGTAAAGGGGCAACACTGTGTATTTCTCTCTCGCAGAGCCCGGTTGCCAAATTCGAAACGTCCAGCGATTGCGCCCACAGGAAAGCTGCCAGCACGGAAAGCTGTAGCTGGTTTTCACTGCCCCTTGGAACTGCATTCGCTGATAGACAGACATTCGCTTTCTACAAAAGCTTTCGTTGGTACAGGGGCAACACTGTGTATTTCTCTCTCGCAGAGCCCGGTTGCCAAATTCGAAACGTCCAGCGATTGCGCCCACAGGAAAGCTGCCAGCACGGAAAGCTGTAGCTGGTTTTCACTGCCCCTTGGAACTACATTCGCTGCTAGACAGACATTCGCTTTCTGCAAAACCTTGCCTTCATAAAGGGGCAACACTGTGTATTTCTCTCTCGCAGAGCCCGGCTGCCAAATTCGAAACGTCCAGCGATTGCGCCCACAGGAAAGCTGCCAGCACGGAAAGCTGTAGCTGGTTTTCACTGCCCCTTGGAACTGCATTCGCTGATAGACAGACATTCGCTTTCTACAAAAGCTTTCGTTGGTACAGGGGCAACACTGTGTATTTCTCTCTCGCAGAGCCCGGTTGCCAAATTCGAAACGTCCAGCGATTGCGCCCACAGGAAAGCTGCCAGCACGGAAAGCTGTAGCTGGTTTTCACTGCCCCTTGGAACTACATTCGCTGCTAGACAGACATTCGCTTTCTGCAAAACCTTGCCTTCGTAAAGGGGCAACACTGTGTATTTCTCTCTCGCAGAGCCCGGCTGCCAAATTCGAAACATCCAGCGATTGCGCCCACAGGAAAGATGCCAGCACGGAAAGCTGTAGCTGGTTTTCACTGCCCCTTGGAACTGCATTCGCTGATAGACAGACATTCGCTTTCTACAAAAGCTTTCATTGGTACAGGGGCAATACTGTGTATTTCTCTCTCGCAGAGCCCGGTTGCCAAATTCGAAACGTCCAGCGATTGCGCCCACAGGAAAGCTGCCAGCACGGAAAGCTGTAGCTGGTTTTCACTGCCCCTTGGAACTGCATTCGCTGATAGACAGACATTCGCTTTCTACAAAAGCTTTCGTTGGTACAGGGGCAACACTGTGTATTTCTCTCTCGCAGAGCCCGGTTGCCAAATTCGAAACGTCCAGCGATTGCGCCCACAGGAAAGCTGCCAGCACGGAAAG
The DNA here is from genome assembly GCF_035582795.1 of Mycteria americana. NCBI lineage: Eukaryota > Metazoa > Chordata > Aves > Ciconiiformes > Ciconiidae > Mycteria > Mycteria americana. Next base: position 89,225,169 of record NC_134365.1, read on the forward strand.
CTGTAGCTGGTTTTCACTGCCCCTTGGAACTACATTCGCTGCTAGACAGACATTCGCTTTCTGCAAAACCTTGCCTTCATAAAGGGGCAACACTGTGTATTTCTCTCTCGCAGAGCCCGGCTGCCAAATTCGAAACGTCCAGCGATTGCGCCCACAGGAAAGCTGCCAGCACGGAAAGCTGTAGCTGGTTTTCACTGCCCCTTGGAACTGCATTCGCTGATAGACAGACATTCGCTTTCTACAAAAGCTTTCGTTGGTACAGGGGCAACACTGTGTATTTCTCTCTCGCAGAGCCCGGTTGCCAAATTCGAAACGTCCAGCGATTGCGCCCACAGGAAAGCTTCCAGCACGGAAAGCTGTAGCTGGTTTTCACTGCCCCTTGGAACTGCATTCGCTGATAGACAGACATTCGCTTTCTACAAAAGCTTTCGTTGGTACAGGGGCAACACTGTGTATTTCTCTCTCGCAGAGCCCGGTTGCCAAATTCGAAACGTCCAGCGATTGCGCCCACAGGAAAGCTGCCAGCACGGAAAGCTGTAGCTGGTTTTCACTGCCCCTTGGAACTACATTCGCTGCTAGACAGACATTCGCTTTCTGTAAAACCTTGCCTTCGTAAAGGGGCAACACTGTGTATTTCTCTCTCGCAGAGCCCGGCTGCCAAATTCGAAACATCCAGCGATTGCGCCCACAGGAAAGATGCCAGCACGGAAAGCTGTAGCTGGTTTTCACTGCCCCTTGGAACTGCATTCGCTGATAGACAGACATTCGCTTTCTACAAAAGCTTTCATTGGTACAGGGGCAATACTGTGTATTTCTCTCTCGCAGAGCCCGGTTGCCAAATTCGAAACGTCCAGCGATTGCGCCCACAGGAAAGCTGCCAGCACGGAAAGCTCTAGCTGGTTTTCACTGCCCCTTGGAACTACATTCGCTGCTAGACAGACATTCGCTTTCTGCAAAACCTTGCCTTCGTAAAGGGGCAACACTGTGTATTTCTCTCTCGCAGAGCCCGGTTGCCAAATTCGAAACGTCCAGCGATTGCGCCCACAGGAAAGCTGCCAGCACGGAAAGCTGTAGCTGGTTTTCACTGCCCCTTGGAACTGCATTCGCTGATAGACAGACATTCGCTTTCTACAAAAGCTTTCGTTCGTAAAGGGGCAACACTGTGTATTTCTCTCTCGCAGAGCCCGGTTGCCAAATTCGAAACGTCCAGCGATTGCGCCCACAGGAAAGCTGCCAGCACGGAAAGCTGTAGCTGGTTTTCACTGTCTCTTGGAACTACATTCGCTGATAGACAGACATTCGCTTTCTACAAAAGCTTTCGTTGGTACAGGGGCAACACTGTGTATTTCTCTCTCGCAGAGCCCGCCTGCCAAATTCGAAACGTCCAGCGATTGCGCCCACAGGAAAGCTGCCAGCACGGAAAGCTGTAGCTGGTTTTCACTGCCCCTTGGATCTGCATTCGCTGATAGACAGACATTCGCTTTCTACAAAAGCTTTCGTTCGTAAAGGGGCAACACTGTGTATTTCTCTCTCGCAGAGCCCGGCTGCCAAATTCGAAACGTCCAGCGATTGCGCCCACAGGAAAGCTGCCAGCACGGAAAGCTGTAGCTGGTTTTCACTGTCTCTTGGAACTACATTCGCTGATAGACAGACATTCGCTTTCTACAAAAGCTTTCGTTGGTACAGGGGCAACACTGTGTATTTCTCTCTCGCAGAGCCCGGTTGCCAAATTCGAAACGTCCAGCGATTGCGCCCACAGGAAAGCTGCCAGCATTGAAAGCTGTAGCTGGTTTTCACTGCCCCTTGGAAATGCATTCGCTATTAGACAGACATTCGCTTTCTACAAAAGCTTTCGTTGGTACAGGGGCAACACTGTGTATTTCTCTCTCGCAGAGCCCGGTTGCCAAATTTGAAACGTCCAGCGATTGCGCCCACAGGAAAGCTGCCAGCACGGAAAGCTGTAGCTGGTTTTCACTGCCCCTTGGAACTGCATTCGCTGATAGACAGACATTCGCTTTCTACAAAAGCTTTCGTTGGAACAGGGGCAACACTGTGTATTTCTCTCTCGCAGAGCCCGGCTGCCAAATTCGAAACGTCCAGCGATTGCGCCCACAGGAAAGCTTCCAGCACGGAAAGCTGTAGCTGGTTTTCACTGTCTCTTGGAACTGCATTTGCTGATAGACAGACATTCGCTTTCTACAAAAGCTTTCGTTGGTACAGGGGCAACACTGTGTATTTCTCTCTCGCAGAGCCCAGTTACCAAATTCGAAACGTCCAGCGATTGCGCACACAGGAAAGCTGCCAGCAAGGAAAGCTGTAGCTGGTTTTCACTGCCCCTTGGAACTGCATTCGCTGATAGACAGACATTCGCTTTCTACAAAAGCTTTCGGTGGTACAGGCGCAACACTGTGTATTTCTCTCTCGCAGAGCCCGGTTGCCAAATTCGAAACGTCCAGCGATTGCGCCCACAGGAAAGCTTCCAGCACGGAAAGCTGTAGCTGGTTTTCACTGCCCCTTGGAACTGCATTCGCTGATAGACAGACATGCGCTTTCTACAAAAGCTTTCGTTGGTACAGGGGCAACACTGTGTATTTCTCTCTCGCAGAGCCCGGTTGCCAAATTCGAAACGTCCAGCGATTGCGCCCACAGGAAAGCTGCCAGCACGGAAAGCTGTAGCTGGTTTTCACTGCCCCTTGGAACTGCATTCGCTGATAGACAGACATTCGCTTTTTATAAAAGCTTTCGTTGGTACAGGGGCAACACTGTGTATTTCTCTCTCGCAGAGCCCGGCTGCCAAATTCGAAACGTCCAGCGATTGCGCCCACAGGAAAGCTGCCAGCAAGGAAAGCTGTAGCTGGTTTTCACTGCCCCTTGGAACTGCATTCGCTGATAGACAGACATTCGCTTTCTACAAAAGCTTTCGTTGGTACAGGGGCAATACTGTGTATTTCTCTCTCGCAGAGCCCGGTTGCCAAATTCGAAACGTCCAGCGATTGCGCCCACAGGAAAGCTGCCAGCACGGAAAGCTGTAGCTGGTTTTCACTGCCCCTTGGAACTACATTCGCTGCTAGACAGACATTCGCTTTCTGTAAAACCTTGCCTTCGTAAAGGGGCAACACTGTGTATTTCTCTCTCGCAGAGCCCGGTTGCCAAATTCGAAACGTCCAGCGATTGCGCCCACAGGAAAGCTGCCAGCACGGAAAGCTGTAGCTGGTTTTCACTGCCCCTTGGAACTGCATTCGCTGATAGACAGACATTCGCTTTCTACAAAAGCTTTCGTTGGTACAGGGGCAACACTGTGTATTTCTCTCTCGCAGAGCCCGGTTGCCAAATTCGAAACGTCCAGCGATTGCGCCCACAGGAAAGCTGCCAGCACGGAAAGCTGTAGCTGGTTTTCACTGCCCCTTGGAACTGCATTCGCTGATAGACAGACATTCGCTTTCTACAAAAGCTTTCGGTGGTACAGGGGCAACACTGTGTATTTCTCTCTCGCAGAGCCCGGTTGCCAAATTCGAAACGTCCAGCGATTGCGCCCACAGGAAAGCTGCCAGCACGGAAAGCTGTAGCTGGTTTTCACTGCCCCTTGGAACTACATTCGCTGATAGACAGACATTCGCTTTTTATAAAAGCTTTCGTTGGTACAGGGGCAACACTGTGTATTTCTCTCTCGCAGAGCCCGGCTGCCAAATTCGAAACGTCCAGCGATTGCGCCCACAGGAAAGCTGCCAGCAAGGAAAGCTGTAGCTGGTTTTCACTGCCCCTTGGAACTGCATTCGCTGATAGACAGACATTCGCTTTCTACAAAAGCTTTCGTTGGTACAGGGGCAACACTGTGTATTTCTCTCTCGCAGAGCCCGGTTGCCAAATTCGAAACGTCCAGCGATTGCGCCCACAGGAAAGCTGCCAGCACGGAAAGCTGTAGCTGGTTTTCACTGCCCCTTGGAACTACATTCGCTGCTAGACAGACATTCGCTTTCTGCAAAACCTTGCCTTCGTAAAGGGGCAACACTGTGTATTTCTCTCTCGCAGAGCCCGGTTGCCAAATTCGAAACGTCCAGCGATTGCGCCCACAGGAAAGCTGCCAGCACGGAAAGCTGTAGCTGGTTTTCACTGCCCCTTGGAACTGCATTCGCTGATAGACAGACATTCGCTTTCTACAAAAGCTTTCGTTGGTACAGGGGCAACACTGTGTATTTCTCTCTCGCAGAGCCCGGTTGCCAAATTCGAAACGTCCAGCGATTGCGCCCACAGGAAAGCTGCCAGCACGGAAAGCTGTAGCTGGTGTTCACTGCCCCTTGGAACTGCATTCGCTGATAGACAGACATTCGCTTTCTACAAAAGCTTTTGTTGGTACAGGGGCAACACTGTGTATTTCTCTATCGCAGAGCCCGGTTGCCAAATTCGAAACGTCCAGCGATTGCGCCCACAGGAAAGCTGCCAGCACAGAAAGCTGTAGCTGGTTTTCACTGCCCCTTGGAACTACATTCGCTGCTAGACAGACATTCGCTTTCTACAAAAGCTTTCGTTGGTACAGGGGCAACACTGTGTATTTCTCTCTCGCAGAGCCCGGCTGCCAAATTCGAAACGTCCAGCGATTGCGCCCACAGGAAAGCTGCCAGCACGGAAAGCTGTAGCTGGTTTTCACTGCCTCTTGGAACTGCATTCGCTGATAGACAGACATTCGCTTTCTACAAAAGCTTTCGTTGGTACAGGGGCAACACTGTGTATTTCTCTCTCGCAGAGCCCGGTTGTCAAATTCGAAACGTCCAGCGATTGCACCCACAGGAAAGCTGCCAGCACGGAAAGCTGTAGCTGGTTTTCACTGTCTCTTGGAACTACATTCGCTGATAGACAGACATTCGCTTTCTACAAAAGCTTTCGTTGGTACAGGGGCAACACTGTGTATTTCTCTCTCGCAGAGCCCGGCTGCCAAATTCGAAACGTCCAGCGATTGCGCCCACAGGAAAGCTGCCAGCACGGAAAGCTGTAGCTGGTTTTTACTGCCCCTTGGAACTGCATTCGCTGATAGACAGACATTCGCTTTCTACAAAAGCTTTCGTTGGAACAGGGGCAACACTGTGTATTTCTCTCTCGCAGAGCCCAGTTACCAAATTTGAAACGTCCAGCGATTGCGCCCACAGGAAAGCTGCCAGCAAGGAAAGCTGTAGCTGGTTTTCACTGCCCCTTGGAACTGCATTCGCTGATAGACAGACATTCGCTTTCTACAAAAGCTTTCGTTGGAACAGGGGCAACACTGTGTATTTCTCTCTCGCAGAGCCCGGTTGCCAAATTCGAAACGTCCAGCGATTGCGCCCACAGGAAAGCTGCCAGCACGGAAAGCTGTAGCTGGTTTTCACTGCCCCTTGGAACTGCATTCGCTGATAGACAGACATTCGCTTTCTACAAAAGCTTTCGTTGGTACAGGGGCAACACTGTGTATTTCTCTCTCGCAGAGCCCGGCTGCCAAATTCGAAACGTCCAGCGATTGCGCCCACAGGAAAGCTGCCAGCACGGAAAGCTGTAGCTGGTTTTCACTGCCCCTTGGAACTGCATTCGCTGATAGACAGACATTCGCTTTCTACAAAAGCTTTCGTTGGTACAGGGGCAACACTGTGTATTTCTCTCTCGCAGAGCCCGGTTGCCAAATTCGAAACGTCCAGCGATTGCGCCCACAGGAAAGCTGCCAGCACGGAAAGCTGTAGCTGGTTTTCACTGCCCCTTGGAACTGCATTCGCTGATAGACAGACATTCGCTTTCTACAAAAGCTTTCGTTGGTACAGGGGCAACACTGTGTATTTCTCTCTCGCAGAGCCCGGCTGCCAAATTCGAAACGTCCAGCGATTGCGCCCACAGGAAAGCTGCCAGCACGGAAAGCTGTAGCTGGTTTTCACTGCCCCTTGGAACTGCATTCGCTGATAGACAGACATTCGCTTTCTACAAAAGCTTTCGTTCGTAAAGGGGCAACACTGTGTATTTCTCTCTCGCAGAGCCCGGCTGCCAAATTCGAAACGTCCAGCGATTGCGCCCACAGGAAAGCTGCCAGCACGGAAAGCTGTAGCTGGTTTTCACTGCCCCTTGGAACTGCATTCGCTGATAGACAGACATTCTCTTTCTACAAAAGCTTTCGTTGGTACAGGGGCAACACTGTGTATTTCTCTCTCGCAGAGCCCGGTTGCCAAATTCGAAACGTCCAGCGATTGCGCCCACAGGAAAGCTGCCAGCACGGAAAGCTGTAGCTGGTTTTCACTGCCCCTTGGAACTGCATTCGCTGCTAGACAGACATTCGCTTTCTACAAAAGCTTTCGTTGGTACAGGGGCAACACTGTGTATTTCTCTCTCGCAGAGCCCGGCTGCCAAATTCGAAACGTCCAGCGATTGCGCCCACAGGAAAGCTGCCAGCACGGAAAGCTGTAGCTGGTTTTCACTGCCCCTTGGAACTGCATTCGCTGATAGACAGACATTCGCTTTCTACAAAAGATTTCCTTGGAACAGGGGCAACACTGTGTACTTCTCTCTCGCAGAGCCCAGTTACCAAATTCGAAACGTCCAGCGATTGCGCCCACAGGAAAGCTGCCAGCACGGAAAGCTGTAGCTGGTTTTCACTGCCCCTTGGAACTGCATTCGCTGATAGACAGACATTCGCTTTCTACAAAAGCTTTCGTTCGTAAAGGGGCAACACTGTGTATTTCTCTCTCGCAGAGCCCGGCTGCCAAATTCGAAACGTCTAGCGATTGCGCCCACAGGAAAGCTGCCAGCACGGAAAGCTGTAGCTGGTTTTCACTGCCCCTTGGAACTACATTCGCTGCTAGACAGACATTCGCTTTCTGCAAAACCTTGCCTTCGTAAAGGGGCAACACTGTGTATTTCTCTCTCGCAGAGCCCGGCTGCCAAATTCGAAACGTCCAGCGATTGCGCCCACAGGAAAGCTTCCAGCACGGAAAGCTGTAGCTGGTTTTCACTGCCCCTTGGAACTGCATTCGCTGATAGACAGACATGCGCTTTCTACAAAAGCTTTCGTTGGTACAGGGGCAACACTGTGTATTTCTCTCTCGCAGAGCCCGGTTGCCAAATTCGAAACGTCCAGCGATTGCGCCCACAGGAAAGCTGCCAGCACGGAAAGCTGTAGCTGGTTTTCACTGTCTCTTGGAACTACATTCGCTGCTAGACAGACATTCGCTTTCTGCAAAACCTTGCCTTCGTAAAGGGGCAACACTGTGTATTTCTCTCTCGCAGAGCCCGGTTGCCAAATTCGAAACGTCCAGCGATTGCGCCCACAGGAAAGCTGCCAGCACGGAAAGCTGTAGCTGGTTTTCACTGCCCCTTGGAACTGCATTCGCTGCTAGACAGACATTCGCTTTCTACAAAAGCTTTCGTTGGTACAGGGGCAACACTGTGTATTTCTCTCTCGCAGAGCCCGGTTGCCAAATTCGAAACGTCCAGCGATTGCGCCCACAGGAAAGCTGCCAGCACGGAAAGCTGTAGCTGGTTTTCACTGCCCCTTGGAACTACATTCGCTGCTAGACAGACATTCGCTTTCTACAAAAGCTTTCGTTGGTACAGGGGCAACACTGTGTATTTCTCTCTCGCAGAGCCCGGCTGCCAAATTCGAAACGTCCAGCGATTGCGCCCACAGGAAAGCTGCCAGCACGGAAAGCTGTAGCTGGTTTTCACTGCCCCTTGGAACTGCATTCGCTGATAGACAGAGATTCGCTTTCTACAAAAGCTTTCGTTGGTACAGGGGCAACACTGTGTATTTCTCTCTCGCAGAGCCCGGCTGCCAAATTCGAAACGTCCAGCGATTGCGCCCACAGGAAAGCTGCCAGCACGGAAAGCTGTAGCTGGTTTTCACTGCCCCTTGGAACTGCATTCGCTGATAGACAGACATTCGCTTTCTACAAAAGCTTTCATTGGTACAGGGGCAACACTGTGTATTTCTCTCTCGCAGAGCCCGGTTGCCAAATTCGAAACGTCCAGCGATTGCGCCCACAGGAAAGCTTCCAGCACGGAAAGCTGTAGCTGGTTTTCACTGCCCCTTGGAACTGCATTCGCTGATAGACAGACATTCGCTTTCTACAAAAGCTTTCGTTGGTACAGGGGCAACACTCTGTATTTCTCTCTCGCAGAGCCCGGCTGCCAAATTCGAAACGTCCAGCGATTGCGCCCACAGGAAAGCTGCCAGCACGGAAAGCTGTAGCTGGTTTTCACTGCCCCTTGGAACTGCATTCGCTGATAGACAGACATTCGCTTTCTACAAAAGCTTTCGTTGGTACAGGGGCAACACTGTGTATTTCTCTCTCGCAGAGCCCAGCTGCCAAATTCGAAACGTCCAGCGATTGCGCCCACAGGAAAGCTGCCAGCACGGAAAGCTGTAGCTGGTTTTCACTGCCCCTTGGAACTGCATTCGCTGATAGACAGACATTCGCTTTCTACAAAAGCTTTCGTTGGTACAGGGGCAACACTGTGTATTTCTCTCTCGCAGAGCCCGGCTGCCAAATTCGAAACGTCCAGCGATTGCGCCCACAGGAAAGCTGCCAGCACGGAAAGCTGTAGCTGGTTTTTACTGCCCCTTGGAACTGCATTCGCTGATAGACAGACATTCGCTTTCTACAAAAGCTTTCGTTGGTACAGGGGCAACACTGTGTATTTCTCTCTCGCAGAGCCCGGTTGCCAAATTCGAAACGTCCAGCGATTGCGCCCACAGGAAAGCTGCCAGCACGGAAAGCTGTAGCTGGTTTTCACTGCCCCTTGGAACTACATTCGCTGCTAGACAGACATTCGCTTTCTGCAAAACCTTGCCTTCGTAAAGGGGCAACACTGTGTATTTCTCTCTCGCAGAGCCCGGCTGCCAAATTCGAAACGTCCAGCGATTGCGCCCACAGGAAAGCTGCCAGCACGGAAAGCTGTAGCTGGTTTTCACTGCCCCTTGGAACTGCATTCGCTGATAGACAGACATTCGCTTTCTACAAAAGCTTTCGTTGGTACAGGGGCAACACTCTGTATTTCTCTCTCGCAGAGCCCGGCTGCCAAATTCGAAACGTCCAGCGATTGCGCCCACAGGAAAGCTGCCAGCACGGAAAGCTGTAGCTGGTTTTCACTGCCCCTTGGAACTGCATTCGCTGATAGACAGACATTCGCTTTCTGCAAAACCTTGCCTTCGTAAAGGGGCAACACTGTGTATTTCTCTCTCGCAGAGCCCGGCTGCCAAATTCGAAACGTCCAGCGATTGCGCCCACAGGAAAGCTGCCAGCACGGAAAGCTGTAGCTGGTTTTCACTGCCCCTTGGAACTACATTCGCTGCTAGACAGACATTCGCTTTCTACAAAAGCTTTCGTTGGTACAGGGGCAACACTGTGTATTTCTCTCTCGCAGAGCCCGGCTGCCAAATTCGAAACGTCCAGCGATTGCGCCCACAGGAAAGCTGCCAGCACGGAAAGCTGTAGCTGGTTTTCACTGCCCCTTGGAACTGCATTCGCTGCTAGACAGACATTCGCTTTCTACAAAAGCTTTCGTTGGTACAGGGGCAACACTGTGCATTTCTCTCTCGCAGAGCCCGGTTGCCAAATTCGAAACGTCCAGCGATTGCGCCCACAGGAAAGCTTCCAGCACGGAAAGCTGTAGCTGGCTTTCACTGCCCCTTGGAACTGCATTCGCTGATAGACAGACATTCGCTTTCTACAAAAGCTTTCGTTGGTACAGGGGCAACACTGTGTATTTCTCTCTCGCAGAGCCCGGTTGCCAAATTCGAAACGTCCAGCGATTGCGCCCACAGGAAAGCTGCCAGCACGGAAAGCTGTAGCTGGTTTTCACTGCCCCTTGGAACTACATTCGCTGCTAGACAGACATTCACTTTCTGCAAAACCTTGCCTTCGTAAAGGGGCAACACTGTGTATTTCTCTCTCGCAGAGCCCGGCTGCCAAATTCGAAACGTCCAGCGATTGCGCCCACAGGAAAGCTGCCAGCACGGAAAGCTGTAGCTGGTTTTCACTGCCCCTTGGAACTGCATTCGTTGATAGACAGACATTCGCTTTCTACAAAAGCTTTCGTTGGTACAGGGGCAACACTGTGTATTTCTCTCTCGCAGAGCCCGGCTGCCAAATTCGAAACGTCCAGCGATTGCGCCCACAGGAAAGCTGCCAGCACGGAAAGCTGTAGCTGGTTTTCACTGCCCCTTGGAACTGCATTCGCTGCTAGACAGACATTCGCTTTCTGCAAAACCTTGCCTTCGTAAAGGGGCAACACTGTGTATTTCTCTCTCGCAGAGCCCGGCTGCCAAATTCGAAACGTCCAGCGATTGCGCCCACAGGAAAGCTGCCAGCACGGAAAGCTGTAGCTGGTTTTCACTGCCCCTTGGAACTGCATTCGCTGATAGACAGACATTCGCTTTCTACAAAAGCTTTCGTTGGTACAGGGGCAACACTGTGTATTTCTCTCTCGCAGAGCCCGGTTGCCAAATTCGAAACGTCCAGCGATTGCGCCCACAGGAAAGCTGCCAGCACGGAAAGCTGTAGCTGGTGTTCACTGCCCCTTGGAACTGCATTCGCTGATTGACAGACATTCTCTTTCTACAAAAGCTTTTGTTGGTACAGGGGCAACACTGTGTATTTCTCTCTCGCAGAGCCCGGCTGCCAAATTCGAAACGTCCAGCGATTGCGCCCACAGGAAAGCTGCCAGCACGGAAAGCTGTAGCTGGTTTTCACTGCCCCTTGGAACTACATTCGCTGCTAGACAGACATTCGCTTTCTACAAAAGCTTTCGTTGGTACAGGGACAACACTCTGTATTTCTCTCTCGCAGATCCCGGCTGCCAAATTCGAAACGTCCAGCGATTGCGCCCACAGGAAAGCTGCCAGCACGGAAAGCTGTAGCTGGTTTTCACTGCCCCTTGGAACTGCATTCGCTGATAGACAGACATTCGCTTTCTACAAAAGCTTTCGTTGGTACAGGGGCAACACTGTGTATTTCTCTCTCGCAGAGCCCGGTTACCAAATTCGAAACGTCCAGCGATTGCGCCCACAGGAAATCTGCCAGCACGGAAAGCTGTAGCTGGTTTTCACTGCCCCTTGGAACTGCATTCGCTGATAGACAGACATTCGCTTTCTACAAAAGCTTTCGTTGGTACAGGGGCAACACTCTGTATTTCTCTCTCGCAGAGCCCGGCTGCCAAATTCGAAACGTCCAGCGATTGCGCCCACAGGAAAGCTGCCAGCACGGAAAGCTGTAGCTGGTTTTCACTGCCCCTTGGAACTACATTCGCTGCTAGACAGAGATTCGCTTTCTACAAAAGCTTTCGTTGGTACAGGGGCAACACTGTGTATTTCTCTCTCGCAGAGCCCGGCTGCCAAAGTCGAAACGTCCAGCGATTGCGCCCACAGGAAAGCTGCCAGCACGGAAAGCTGTAGCTGGTTTTCACTGCCCCTTGGAACTGCATTCGCTGATAGACAGACATTCGCTTTCTACAAAAGCTTTCGTTGGTACAGGGGCAACACTGTGTATTTCTCTCTCGCAGAGCCCGCCTGCCAAATTCGAAACGTCCAGCGATTGCGCCCACAGGAAAGCTGCCAGCACGGAAAGCTGTAGCTGGTTTTCACTGCCCCTTGGAACTGCATTCGCTGATAGACAGACATTCGCTTTCTACAAAAGCTTTCGTTGGTACAGGGGCAACACTGTGTATTTCTCTCTCGCAGAGCCCGGCTGCCAAATTCGAAACGTCCAGCGATTGCGCCCACAGGAAAGCTGCCAGCACGGAAAGCTGTAGCTGGTTTTCACTGTCCCTTGGAACTGCATTCGCTGATAGACAGACATTCGCTTTCTGCAAAACCTTGCCTTCGTAAAGGGGCAACACTGTGTATTTCTCTCTCGCAGAGCCCGGCTGCCAAATTCGAAACGTCCAGCGATTGCGCCCACAGGAAAGCTGCCAGCACGGAAAGCTGTAGCTGGTTTTCACTGCCCCTTGGAACTGCATTCGCTGATAGACAGACATTCGCTTTCTACAAAAGCTTTCGTTGGTACAGGGGCAACACTGTGTATTTCTCTCTCGCAGAGCCCGGCTGCCAAATTCGAAACGTCCAGCGATTGCGCCCACAGGAAAGCTGCCAGCACGGAAAGCTGTAGCTGGTTTTCACTGTCCCTTGGAACTGCATTCGCTGATAGACAGACATTCGCTTTCTGCAAAACCTTGCCTTCGTAAAGGGGCAACACTGTGTATTTCTCTCTCGCAGAGCCCGGCTGCCAAATTCGAAACGTCCAGCGATTGCGCCCACAGGAAAGCTGCCAGCACGGAAAGCTGTAGCTGGTTTTCACTGCCCCTTGGAACTACATTCGCTGCTAGACAGACATTCGCTTTCTACAAAAGCTTTCGTTGGTACAGGGGCAACACTGTGTATTTCTCTCTCGCAGAGCCCGGCTGCCAAATTCGAAACGTCCAGCGATTGCGCCCACAGGAAAGCTGCCAGCACGGAAAGCTGTAGCTGGATTTCACTGCCCCTTGGAACTGCATTCGCTGCTAGACAGACATTCGCTTTCTACAAAAGCTTTCGTTGGTACAGGGGCAACACTGTGCATTTCTCTCTCGCAGAGCCCGGTTGCCAAATTCGAAACGTCCAGCGATTGCGCCCACAGGAAAGCTTCCAGCACGGAAAGCTGTAGCTGGCTTTCACTGCCCCTTGGAACTGCATTCGCTGATAGACAGACATTCGCTTTCTACAAAAGCTTTCGTTGGTACAGGGGCAACACTGTGTATTTCTCTCTCGCAGAGCCCGGTTGCCAAATTCGAAACGTCCAGCGATTGCGCCCACAGGAAAGCTGCCAGCACGGAAAGCTGTAGCTGGTTTTCACTGCCCCTTGGAACTGCATTCGCTGCTAGACAGACATTCGCTTTCTACAAAAGCTTTCATTGGTACAGGGGCAACACTGTGTATTTCTCTCTCGCAGAGCCCGGCTGCCAAATTCGAAACGTCCAGCGATTGCGCCCACAGGAAAGCTGCCAGCACGGAAAGCTGTAGCTGGTTTTCACTGCCCCTTGGAACTGCATTCGTTGATAGACAGACATTAGCTTTCTACAAAAGCTTTCGTTGGTACAGGGGCAACACTGTGTATTTCTCTCTCGCAGAGCCCGGCTGCCAAATTCGAAACGTCCAGCGATTGCGCCCACAGGAAAGCTGCCAGCACGGAAAGCTGTAGCTGGTTTTCACTGCCCCTTGGAACTGCATTCGCTGCTAGACAGACATTCGCTTTCTGCAAAACCTTGCCTTCGTAAAGGGGCAACACTGTGTATTTCTCTCTCGCAGAGCCCGGTTGCCAAATTCGAAACGTCCAGCGATTGCGCCCACAGGAAAGCTGCCAGCACGGAAAGCTGTAGCTGCTTTTCACTGCCCCTTGGAAATGCATTCGCTGATAGACAGACATTCGCTTTCTACAAAAGCTTTCGTTGGTACAGGGGCAACACTGTGTATTTCTCTCTCGCAGAGCCCGGTTGCCAAATTCGAAACGTCCAGCGATTGCGCCCACAGGAAAGCTGCCAGCACGGAAAGCTGTAGCTGGTGTTCACTGCCCCTTGGAACTGCATTCGCTGATAGACAGACATTCGCTTTCTACAAAAGCTTTTGTTGGTACAGGGGCAACACTGTGTATTTCTCTCTCGCAGAGCCCGGCTGCCAAATTCGAAACGTCCAGCGATTGCGCCCACAGGAAAGCTGCCAGCACGGAAAGGTGTAGCTGGTTTTCACTGCCCCTTGGAACTACATTCGCTGCTAGACAGAGATTCGCTTTCTACAAAAGCTTTCGTTGGTACAGGGGCAACACTGTGTATTTCTCTCTCGCAGAGCACGGCTGCCAAATTCGAAACGTCCAGCGATTGCGCCCACAGGAAAGCTGCCAGCACGGAAAGCTGTAGCTGGTTTTCACTGCCCCTTGGAACTGCATTCGCTGATAGACAGACATTCGCTTTCTACAAAAGGTTTCATTGGTACAGGGGCAACACTGTGTATTTCTCTCTCGCAGAGCCCGGTTGCCAAATTCGAAACGTCCAGCGATTGCGCCCACAGGAAAGCTTCCAGCACGGAAAGCTGTAGCTGGTTTTCACTGCCCCTTGGAACTGCATTCGCTGATAGACAGACATTCGCTTTCTACAAAAGCTTTCGTTGGTACAGGGGCAACACTGTGTATTTCTCTCTCGCAGAGCCCGGTTGCCAAATTCGAAACGTCCAGCGATTGCGCCCACAGGAAAGCTGCCAGCACGGAAAGCTGTAGCTGGTTTTCACTGCCCCTTGGAACTGCATTCGCTGATAGACAGACATTCGCTTTCTACAAAAGCTTTCGTTGGTACAGGGGCAACACTGTGTATTTCTCTCTCGCAGAACCCGGCTGCCAAATTCGAAACGTCCAGCGATTGCGCCCACAGGAAAGCTGCCAGCACGGAAAGCTGTAGCTGGTTTTCACTGTCCCTTGGAACTGCATTCGCTGATAGACAGACATTCGCTTTCTACAAAAGCTTTCGTTGGTACAGGGGCAACACTGTGTATTTCTCTCTCGCAGAGCCCTGTTGCCAAATTCGAAACGTCCAGCGATTGCGCCCACAGGAAAGCTGCCAGCACGGAAAGCTGTAGCTGGTTTTCACTGTCTCTTGGAACTACATTCGCTGATAGACAGACATTCGCTTTCTGCAAAACCTTGCCTTCGTAAAGGGGCAACACTGTGTATTTCTCTCTCGCAGAGCCCGGCTGCCAAATTCGAAACGTCCAGCGATTGCGCCCACAGGAAAGCTGCCAGCACGGAAAGCTGTAGCTGGTTTTCACTGCCCCTTGGAACTACATTCGCTGCTAGACAGACATTCGCTTTCTACAAAAGCTTTCGTTGGTACAGGGGCAACACTGTGTATTTCTCTCTCGCAGAGCCCGGTTGCCAAATTCGAAACGTCCAGCGATTGCGCCCACAGGAAAGCTGCCAGCACGGAAAGCTGTAGCTGGTGTTCACTGCCCCTTGGAACTGCATTCGCTGATAGACAGACATTCTCTTTCTACAAAAGCTTTTGTTGGTACAGGGGCAACACTGTGTATTTCTCTCTCGCAGAGCCCGGCTGCCAAATTCGAAACGTCCAGCGATTGCGCCCACAGGAAAGCTGCCAGCACGGAAAGCTGTAGCTGGTTTTCACTGCCCCTTGGAACTACATTCGCTGCTAGACAGAGATTCGCTTTCTACAAAAGCTTTCGTTGGTACAGGGGCAACACTGTGTATTTCTCTCTCGCAGAGCACGGCTGCCAAATTCGAAACGTCCAGCGATTGCGCCCACAGGAAAGCTGCCAGCACGGAAAGCTGTAGCTGGTTTTCACTGCCCCTTGGAACTGCATTCGCTGATAGACAGACATTCGCTTTCTACAAAAGGTTTCATTGGTACAGGGGCAACACTGTGTATTTCTCTCTCGCAGAGCCCTGTTGCCAAATTCGAAACGTCCAGCGATTGCGCCCACAGGAAAGCTTCCAGCACGGAAAGCTGTAGCTGGTTTTCACTGCCCCTTGGAACTGCATTCGCTGATAGACAGACATTCGCTTTCTACAAAAGCTTTCGTTGGTACAGGGGCAACACTGTGTATTTCTCTCTCGTAGAGCCCGGTTGCCAAATTCGAAACGTCCAGCGATTGCGCCCACAGGAAAGCTGCCAGCACGGAAAGCTGTAGCTGGTTTTCACTGCCCCTTGGAACTGCATTCGCTGATAGACAGACATTCGCTTTCTACAAAAGCTTTCGTTGGTACAGGGGCAACACTGTGTATTTCTCTCTCGCAGAGCCCGGCTGCCAAATTCGAAACGTCCAGCGATTGCGCCCACAGGAAAGCTGCCAGCACGGAAAGCTGTAGCTGGTTTTCACTGCCCCTTGGAACTGCATTCGCTGATAGACAGACATTCGCTTTCTACAAAAGCTTTCGTTGGTACAGGGGCAACACTGTGTATTTCTCTCTCGCAGAGCCCTGTTGCCAAATTCGAAACGTCCAGCGATTGCGCCCACAGGAAAGCTGCCAGCACGGAAAGCTGTAGCTGGTTTTCACTGTCTCTTGGAACTACATTCGCTGATAGACAGACATTCGCTTTCTGCAAAACCTTGCCTTCGTAAAGGGGCAACACTGTGTATTTCTCTCTCGCAGAGCCCGGCTGCCAAATTCGAAACGTCCAGCGATTGCGCCCACAGGAAAGCTGCCAGCACGGAAAGCTGTAGCTGGTTTTCACTGCCCCTTGGAACTACATTCGCTGCTAGACAGACATTCGCTTTCTACAAAAGCTTTCATTGGTACAGGGGCAACACTGTGTATTTTTCTCTCGCAGAGCCCGGCTGCCAAATTCGAAACGTCCAGCGATTGCGCCCACAGGAAAGCTGCCAGCACGGAAAGCTGTAGCTGGTTTTCACTGCCCCTTGGAACTGCATTCGCTGATAGACAGACATTCGCTTTCTACAAAAGCTTTCGTTGGTACAGGGGCAACACTGTGTATTTCTCTCTCGCAGAGCCCGGTTGCCAAATTCGAAACGTCCAGCGATTGCGCCCACAGGAAAGCTTCCAGCACGGAAAGCTGTAGCTGGTGTTCACTGCCCCTTGGAACTGCATTCGCTGATAGACAGACATTCTCTTTCTACAAAAGCTTTCGTTGGTACAGGGGCAACACTGTGTATTTCTCTCTCGCAGAGCACGGCTGCCAAATTCGAAACGTCCAGCGATTGCGCCCACAGGAAAGCTGCCAGCACGGAAAGCTGTAGCTGGTTTTCACTGCCCCTTGGAACTGCATTCGCTGATAGACAGACATTCGCTTTCTACAAAAGGTTTCATTGGTACAGGGGCAACACTGTGTATTTCTCTCTCGCAGAGCCCGGTTGCCAAATTCGAAACGTCCAGCGATTGCGCCCACAGGAAAGCTTCCAGCACGGAAAGCTGTAGCTGGTTTTCACTGCCCCTTGGAACTGCATTCGCTGATAGACAGACATTCGCTTTCTACAAAAGCTTTCGTTGGTACAGGGGCAACACTGTGTATTTCTCTCTCGCAGAGCCCGGTTGCCAAATTCGAAACGTCCAGCGATTGCGCCCACAGGAAAGCTGCCAGCACGGAAAGCTGTAGCTGGTTTTCACTGCCCCTTGGAACTGCATTCGCTGATAGACAGACATTCGCTTTCTACAAAAGCTTTCGTTGGTACAGGGGCAACACTGTGTATTTCTCTCTCGCAGAGCCCGGCTGCCAAATTCGAAACGTCCAGCGATTGCGCCCACAGGAAAGCTGCCAGCACGGAAAGCTGTAGCTGGTTTTCACTGTCCCTTGGAACTGCATTCGCTGATAGACAGACATTCGCTTTCTACAAAAGCTTTCGTTGGTACAGGGGCAACACTGTGTATTTCTCTCTCGCAGAGCCCGCCTGCCAAATTCGAAACGTCCAGCGATTGCGCCCACAGGAAAGCTGCCAGCACGGAAAGCTGTAGCTGGTTTTCACTGTCTCTTGGAACTACATTCGCTGATAGACAGACATTCGCTTTCTGCAAAACCTTGCCTTCGTAAAGGGGCAACACTGTGTATTTCTCTCTCGCAGAGCCCGGCTGCCAAATTCGAAACGTCCAGCGATTGCGCCCACAGGAAAGCTGCCAGCACGGAAAGCTGTAGCTGGTTTTCACTGCCCCTTGGAACTACATTCGCTGCTAGACAGACATTCGCTTTCTACAAAAGCTTTCGTTGGTACAGGGGCAACACTGTGTATTTCTCTCTCGCAGAGCCCGGCTGCCAAATTCGAAACGTCCAGCGATTGCGCCCACAGGAAAGCTGCCAGCACGGAAAGCTGTAGCTGGTTTTCACTGCCCCTTGGAACTGCATTCGCTGCTAGACAGACATTCGCTTTCTACAAAAGCTTTCGTTGGTACAGGGGCAACACTGTGTATTTCTCTCTCGCAGAGCCCGGTTGCCAAATTCGAAACGTCCAGCGATTGCGCCCACAGGAAAGCTTCCAGCACGGAAAGCTGTAGCTGGCTTTCACTGCCCCTTGGAACTGCATTCGCTGATAGACAGACATTCGCTTTCTACAAAAGCTTTCGTTGGTACAGGGGCAACACTGTGTATTTCTCTCTCGCAGAGCCCGGTTGCCAAATTCGAAACGTCCAGCGATTGCGCCCACAGGAAAGCTGCCAGCACGGAAAGCTGTAGCTGGTTTTCACTGCCCCTTGGAACTGCATTCGCTGCTAGACAGACATTCGCTTTCTACAAAAGCTTTCATTGGTACAGGGGCAACACTGTGTATTTCTCTCTCGCAGAGCCCGGCTGCCAAATTCGAAACGTCCAGCGATTGCGCCCACAGGAAAGCTGCCAGCACGGAAAGCTGTAGCTGGTTTTCACTGCCCCTTGGAACTGCATTCGTTGATAGACAGACATTCGCTTTCTACAAAAGCTTTCGTTGGTACAGGGGCAACACTGTGTATTTCTCTCTCGCAGAGCCCGGCTGCCAAATTCGAAACGTCCAGCGATTGCGCCCACAGGAAAGCTGCCAGCACGGAAAGCTGTAGCTGGTTTTCACTGCCCCTTGGAACTGCATTCGCTGCTAGACAGACATTCGCTTTCTGCAAAACCTTGCCTTCGTAAAGGGGCAACACTGTGTATTTCTCTCTCGCAGAGCCCGGCTGCCAAATTCGAAACGTCCAGCGATTGCGCCCACAGGAAAGCTGCCAGCACGGAAAGCTGTAGCTGGTTTTCACTGCCCCTTGGAACTGCATTCGCTGCTAGACAGACATTCGCTTTCTGCAAAACCTTGCCTTCGTAAAGGGGCAACACTGTGTATTTCTCTCTCGCAGAGCCCGCCTGCCAAATTCGAAACGTCCAGCGATTGCGCCCACAGGAAAGCTGCCAGCACGGAAAGCTGTAGCTGCTTTTCACTGCCCCTTGGAAATGCATTCGCTGATAGACAGACATTCGCTTTCTACAAAAGCTTTCGTTGGTACAGGGGCAACACTGTGTATTTCTCTCTCGCAGAGCCCGGTTGCCAAATTCGAAACGTCCAGCGATTGCGCCCACAGGAAAGCTGCCAGCACGGAAAGCTGTAGCTGGTGTTCACTGCCCCTTGGAACTGCATTCGCTGATAGACAGACATTCTCTTTCTACAAAAGCTTTTGTTGGTACAGGGGCAACACTGTGTATTTCTCTCTCGCAGAGTCCGGCTGCCAAATTCGAAACGTCCAGCGATTGCGCCCACAGGAAAGCTGCCAGCACGGAAAGCTGTAGCTGGTTTTCACTGCCCCTTGGAACTACATTCGCTGCTAGACAGAGATTCGCTTTCTACAAAAGCTTTCGTTGGTACAGGGGCAACACTGTGTATTTCTCTCTCGCAGAGCACGGCTGCCAAATTCGAAACGTGCAGCGATTGCGCCCACAGGAAAGCTGCCAGCACGGAAAGCTGTAGCTGGTTTTCACTGCCCCTTGGAACTGCATTCGCTGATAGACAGACATTCGCTTTCTACAAAAGGTTTCATTGGTACAGGGGCAACACTGTGTATTTCTCTCTCGCAGAGCCCGGTTGCCAAATTCGAAACGTCCAGCGATTGCGCCCACAGGAAAGCTTCCAGCACGGAAAGCTGTAGCTGGTTTTCACTGCCCCTTGGAACTGCATTCGCTGATAGACAGACATTCGCTTTCTACAAAAGCTTTCGTTGGTACAGGGGCAACACTGTGTATTTCTCTCTCGTAGAGCCCGGTTGCCAAATTCGAAACGTCCAGCGATTGCGCCCACAGGAAAGCTGCCAGCACGGAAAGCTGTAGCTGGTTTTCACTGCCCCTTGGAACTGCATTCGCTGATAGACAGACATTCGCTTTCTACAAAAGCTTTCGTTGGTACAGGGGCAACACTGTGTATTTCTCTCTCGCAGAACCCGGCTGCCAAATTCGAAACGTCCAGCGATTGCGCCCACAGGAAAGCTGCCAGCACGGAAAGCTGTAGCTGGTTTTCACTGTCCCTTGGAACTGCATTCGCTGATAGACAGACATTCGCTTTCTACAAAAGCTTTCGTTGGTACAGGGGCAACACTGTGTATTTCTCTCTCGCAGAGCCCTGTTGCCAAATTCGAAACGTCCAGCGATTGCGCCCACAGGAAAGCTGCCAGCACGGAAAGCTGTAGCTGGTTCTCACTGTCTCTTGGAACTACATTCGCTGATAGACAGACATTCGCTTTCTGCAAAACCTTGCCTTCGTAAAGGGGCAACACTGTGTATTTCTCTCTCGCAGAGCCCGGCTGCCAAATTCGAAACGTCCAGCGATTGCGCCCACAGGAAAGCTGCCAGCACGGAAAGCTGTAGCTGGTTTTCACTGCCCCTTGGAACTACATTCGCTGCTAGACAGACATTCGCTTTCTACAAAAGCTTTCGTTGGTACAGGGGCAACACTGTGTATTTCTCTCTCGCAGAGCCCGGCTGCCAAATTCGAAACGTCCAGCGATTGCGCCCACAGGAAAGCTGCCAGCACGGAAAGCTGTAGCTGGTTTTCACTGCCCCTTGGAACTGCATTCGCTGTTAGACAGACATTCGCTTTCTGCAAAACCTTGCCTTCGTAAAGGGGCAACACTGTGTATTTCTCTCTCGCAGAGCCCGGCTGCCAAATTCGAAACGTCCAGCGATTGCGCCCACAGGAAAGCTGCCAGCACGGAAAGCTGTAGCTGCTTTTCACTGCCCCTTGGAACTGCATTCGCTGATAGACAGACATTCGCTTTCTACAAAAGCTTTCGTTGGTACAGGGGCAACACTGTGTATTTCTCTCTCGCAGAGCCCGGTTGCCAAATTCGAAACGTCCAGCGATTGCGCCCACAGGAAAGCTGCCAGCACGGAAAGCTGTAGCTGGTGTTCACTGCCCCTTGGAACTGCATTCGCTGATAGACAGACATTCTCTTTCTACAAAAGCTTTTGTTGGTACAGGGGCAACACTGTGTATTTCTCTCTCGCAGAGCCCGGCTGCCAAATTCGAAACGTCCAGCGATTGCGCCCACAGGAAAGCTGCCAGCACGGAAAGCTGTAGCTGGTTTTCACTGCCCCTTGGAACTACATTCGCTGCTAGACAGAGATTCGCTTTCTACAAAAGCTTTCGTTGGTACAGGGGCAACACTGTGTATTTCTCTCTCGCAGAGCACGGCTGCCAAATTCGAAACGTCCAGCGATTGCGCCCACAGGAAAGCTGCCAGCACGGAAAGCTGTAGCTGGTTTTCACTGCCCCTTGGAACTGCATTCGCTGATAGACAGACATTCGCTTTCTACAAAAGGTTTCATTGGTACAGGGGCAACACTGTGTATTTCTCTCTCGCAGAGCCCGGTTGCCAAATTCGAAACGTCCAGCGATTGCGCCCACAGGAAAGCTTCCAGCACGGAAAGCTGTAGCTGGTTTTCACTGCCCCTTGGAACTGCATTCGCTGATAGACAGACATTCGCTTTCTACAAAAGCTTTCGTTGGTACAGGGGCAACACTGTGTATTTCTCTCTCGTAGAGCCCGGTTGCCAAATTCGAAACGTCCAGCGATTGCGCCCACAGGAAAGCTGCCAGCACGGAAAGCTGTAGCTGGTTTTCACTGCCCCTTGGAACTGCATTCGCTGATAGACAGACATTCGCTTTCTACAAAAGCTTTCGTTGGTACAGGGGCAACACTGTGTATTTCTCTCTCGCAGAGCCCGGCTGCCAAATTCGAAACGTCCAGCGATTGCGCCCACAGGAAAGCTGCCAGCACGGAAAGCTGTAGCTGGTTTTCACTGCCCCTTGGAACTGCATTCGCTGATAGACAGACATTCGCTTTCTACAAAAGCTTTCGTTGGTACAGGGGCAACACTGTGTATTTCTCTCTCGCAGAGCCCTGTTGCCAAATTCGAAACGTCCAGCGATTGCACCCACAGGAAAGCTGCCAGCACGGAAAGCTGTAGCTGGTTTTCACTGTCTCTTGGAACTACATTCGCTGATAGACAGACATTCGCTTTCTGCAAAACCTTGCCTTCGTAAAGGGGCAACACTGTGTATTTCTCTCTCGCAGAGCCCGGCTGCCAAATTCGAAACGTCCAGCGATTGCGCCCACAGGAAAGCTGCCAGCACGGAAAGCTGTAGCTGGTTTTCACTGCCCCTTGGAACTACATTCGCTGCTAGACAGACATTCGCTTTCTACAAAAGCTTTCATTGGTACAGGGGCAACACTGTGTATTTCTCTCTCGCAGAGCCCGGCTGCCAAATTCGAAACGTCCAGCGATTGCGCCCACAGGAAAGCTGCCAGCACGGAAAGCTGTAGCTGGTTTTCACTGCCCCTTGGAACTGCATTCGCTGCTAGACAGACATTCGCTTTCTACAAAAGCTTTCGTTGGTACAGGGGCAACACTGTGTATTTCTCTCTCGCAGAGCCCGGTTGCCAAATTCGAAACGTCCAGCGATTGCGCCCACAGGAAAGCTTCCAGCACGGAAAGCTGTAGCTGGTGTTCACTGCCCCTTGGAACTGCATTCGCTGATAGACAGACATTCTCTTTCTACAAAAGCTTTCGTTGGTACAGGGGCAACACTGTGTATTTCTCTCTCGCAGAGCACGGCTGCCAAATTCGAAACGTCCAGCGATTGCGCCCACAGGAAAGCTGCCAGCACGGAAAGCTGTAGCTGGTTTTCACTGCCCCTTGGAACTGCATTCGCTGATAGACAGACATTCGCTTTCTACAAAAGGTTTCATTGGTACAGGGGCAACACTGTGTATTTCTCTCTCGCAGAGCCCGGTTGCCAAATTCGAAACGTCCAGCGATTGCGCCCACAGGAAAGCTTCCAGCACGGAAAGCTGTAGCTGGTTTTCACTGCCCCTTGGAACTGCATTCGCTGATAGACAGACATTCGCTTTCTACAAAAGCTTTCGTTGGTACAGGGGCAACACTGTGTATTTCTCTCTCGCAGAGCCCGGTTGCCAAATTCGAAACGTCCAGCGATTGCGCCCACAGGAAAGCTGCCAGCACGGAAAGCTGTAGCTGGTTTTCACTGCCCCTTGGAACTGCATTCGCTGATAGACAGACATTCGCTTTCTACAAAAGCTTTCGTTGGTACAGGGGCAACACTGTGTATTTCTCTCTCGCAGAGCCCGGCTGCCAAATTCGAAACGTCCAGCGATTGCGCCCACAGGAAAGCTGCCAGCACGGAAAGCTGTAGCTGGTTTTCACTGTCCCTTGGAACTGCATTCGCTGATAGACAGACATTCGCTTTCTACAAAAGCTTTCGTTGGTACAGGGGCAACACTGTGTATTTCTCTCTCGCAGAGCCCTGTTGCCAAATTCGAAACGTCCAGCGATTGCGCCCACAGGAAAGCTGCCAGCACGGAAAGCTGTAGCTGGTTTTCACTGTCTCTTGGAACTACATTCGCTGATAGACAGACATTCGCTTTCTGCAAAACCTTGCCTTCGTAAAGGGGCAACACTGTGTATTTCTCTCTCGCAGAGCCCGGCTGCCAAATTCGAAACGTCCAGCGATTGCGCCCACAGGAAAGCTGCCAGCACGGAAAGCTGTAGCTGGTTTTCACTGCCCCTTGGAACTACATTCGCTGCTAGACAGACATTCGCTTTCTACAAAAGCTTTCGTTGGTACAGGGGCAACACTGTGTATTTCTCTCTCGCAGAGCCCGGCTGCCAAATTCGAAACGTCCAGCGATTGCGCCCACAGGAAAGCTGCCAGCACGGAAAGCTGTAGCTGGTTTTCACTGCCCCTTGGAACTGCATTCGCTGCTAGACAGACATTCGCTTTCTACAAAAGCTTTCGTTGGTACAGGGGCAACACTGTGTATTTCTCTCTCGCAGAGCCCGGTTGCCAAATTCGAAACGTCCAGCGATTGCGCCCACAGGAAAGCTTCCAGCACGGAAAGCTGTAGCTGGCTTTCACTGCCCCTTGGAACTGCATTCGCTGATAGACAGACATTCGCTTTCTACAAAAGCTTTCGTTGGTACAGGGGCAACACTGTGTATTTCTCTCTCGCAGAGCCCGGTTGCCAAATTCGAAACGTCCAGCGATTGCGCCCACAGGAAAGCTGCCAGCACGGAAAGCTGTAGCTGGTTTTCACTGCCCCTTGGAACTGCATTCGCTGCTAGACAGACATTCGCTTTCTACAAAAGCTTTCATTGGTACAGGGGCAACACTGTGTATTTCTCTCTCGCAGAGCCCGGCTGCCAAATTCGAAACGTCCAGCGATTGCGCCCACAGGAAAGCTGCCAGCACGGAAAGCTGTAGCTGGTTTTCACTGCCCCTTGGAACTGCATTCGTTGATAGACAGACATTCGCTTTCTACAAAAGCTTTCGTTGGTACAGGGGCAACACTGTGTATTTCTCTCTCGCAGAGCCCGGCTGCCAAATTCGAAACGTCCAGCGATTGCGCCCACAGGAAAGCTGCCAGCACGGAAAGCTGTAGCTGGTTTTCACTGCCCCTTGGAACTGCATTCGCTGCTAGACAGACATTCGCTTTCTGCAAAACCTTGCCTTCGTAAAGGGGCAACACTGTGTATTTCTCTCTCGCAGAGCCCGGCTGCCAAATTCGAAACGTCCAGCGATTGCGCCCACAGGAAAGCTGCCAGCACGGAAAGCTGTAGCTGGTTTTCACTGCCCCTTGGAACTACATTCGCTGATAGACAGACATTCGCTTTCTACAAAAGCTTTCGTTGGTACAGGGGCAACACTGTGTATTTCTCTCTCGCAGAGCCCGCCTGCCAAATTCGAAACGTCCAGCGATTGCGCCCACAGGAAAGCTGCCAGCACGGAAAGCTGTAGCTGGTTTTCACTGCCCCTTGGAACTGCATTCGCTGATAGACAGACATT
Source organism: Mycteria americana (assembly GCF_035582795.1). Taxonomy (NCBI): domain Eukaryota; kingdom Metazoa; phylum Chordata; class Aves; order Ciconiiformes; family Ciconiidae; genus Mycteria; species Mycteria americana. The sequence goes on from NC_134365.1 coordinate 89,249,965, forward strand.
CGCTTTCTACAAAAGCTTTCGTTGGTACAGGGGCAACACTGTGTATTTCTCTCTCGCAGAGCCCGGTTGCCAAATTCGAAACGTCCAGCGATTGCGCCCACAGGAAAGCTGCCAGCACGGAAAGCTGTAGCTGGTGTTCACTGCCCCTTGGAACTGCATTCGCTGATAGACAGACATTCTCTTTCTACAAAAGCTTTTGTTGGTACAGGGGCAACACTGTGTATTTCTCTCTCGCAGAGCCCGGCTGCCAAATTCGAAACGTCCAGCGATTGCGCCCACAGGAAAGCTGCCAGCACGGAAAGCTGTAGCTGGTTTTCACTGCCCCTTGGAACTACATTCGCTGCTAGACAGACATTCGCTTTCTACAAAAGCTTTCGTTGGTACAGGGGCAACACTGTGTATTTCTCTCTCGCAGAGCCCGGCTGCCAAATTCGAAACGTCCAGCGATTGCGCCCACAGGAAAGCTGCCAGCACGGAAAGCTGTAGCTGGTTTTCACTGCCCCTTGGAACTGCATTCGCTGATAGACAGACATTCGCTTTCTACAAAAGCTTTCGTTGGTACAGGGGCAACACTGTGTATTTCTCTCTCGCAGAGCCCGGTTGCCAAATTCGAAACGTCCAGCGATTGCGCCCACAGGAAAGCTGCCAGCACGGAAAGCTGTAGCTGGTTTTCACTGCCCCTTGGAACTGCATTCGCTGATAGACAGACATTCTCTTTCTACAAAACCTTTTGTTGGTACAGGGGCAACACTGTGTATTTCTCTCTCGCAGAGCCCGGTTGCCAAATTCGAAACGTCCAGCGATTGCGCCCACAGGAAAGCTGCCAGCACGGAAAGCTGTAGCTGGTTTTCACTGCCCCTTGGAACTACATTCGCTGCTAGACAGACATTCGCTTTCTACCAAAGCTTTCGTTGGTACAGGGGCAACACTGTGTATTTCTCTCTCGCAGAGCCCGGCTGCCAAATTCGAAACGTCCAGCGATTGCGCCCACAGGAAAGCTGCCAGCACGGAAAGCTGTAGCTGGTTTTCACTGCCCCTTGGAACTGCATTCGCTGATAGACAGACATTCGCTTTCTACAAAAGCTTTCGTTGGTACAGGGGCAACACTGTGTATTTCTCTCTCGCAGAGCCCGGCTGCCAAATTCGAAACGTCCAGCGATTGCGCCCACAGGAAAGCTGCCAGCACGGAAAGCTGTAGCTGGTTTTCACTGCCCCTTGGAACTGCATTCGCTGATAGACAGACATTCGCTTTCTACAAAAGCTTTCGTTGGAACAGGGGCAACACTGTGTATTTCTCTCTCGCAGAGCCCGGTTGCCAAATTCGAAACGTCCAGCGATTGCGCCCACAGGAAAGCTGCCAGCACGGAAAGCTGTAGCTGGTTTTCACTGCCCCTTGGAACTGCATTCGCTGATAGACAGACATTCGCTTTCTACAAAAGCTTTCGTTGGTACAGGGGCAACACTGTGTATTTCTCTCTCGCAGAGCCCGGTTGCCAAATTCGAAACGTCCAGCGATTGCGCCCACAGGAAAGCTGCCAGCACGGAAAGCTGTAGCTGGTTTTCACTGCCCCTTGGAACTGCATTCGCTGCTAGACAAACATTCGCTTTCTACAAAAGCTTTCGTTGGTACAGGGGCAACACTGTGTATTTCTCTCTCGCAGAGCCCGGCTGCCAAATTCGAAACGTCCAGCGATTGCGCCCACAGGAAAGCTGCCAGCACGGAAAGCTGTAGCTGGTTTTCACTGCCCCTTGGAACTGCATTCGCTGATAGACAGACATTCGCTTTCTACAAAAGCTTTCGTTGGTACAGGGGCAACACTTTGTATTTCTCTCTCGCAGAGCCCGGTTGCCAAATTCGAAACGTCCAGCGATTGCACCCACAGGAAAGCTGCCAGCACGGAAAGCTGTAGCTGGTTTTCACTGTCTCTTGGAACTACATTCGCTGATAGACAGACATTCGCTTTCTACAAAAGCTTTCGTTGGTACAGGGGCAACACTGTGTATTTCTCTCTCGCAGAGCTCGGTTGCCAAATTCAAAACGTCCAGCGATTGCGCCCACAGGAAAGCTGCCAGCACGGAAAGCTGTAGCTGGTTTTCACTGTCTCTTGGAACTACATTCGCTGCTAGACAGACATTCGCTTTCTGCAAAACCTTGCCTTCGTAAAGGGGCAACACTGTGTATTTCTCTCTCGCAGAGCCCGGCTGCCAAATTCGAAACGTCCAGCGATTGCGCCCACAGGAAAGCTGCCAGCACGGAAAGCTGTAGCTGGTGTTCACTGCCCCTTGGAACTGCATTCGCTGATAGACAGACATTCTCTTTCTACAAAAGCTTTCGTTGGTACAGGGGCAACACTGTGTATTTCTCTCTCGCAGAGCCCGGCTGCCAAATTCGAAACGTCCAGCGATTGCGCCCACAGGAAAGCTGCCAGCACGGAAAGCTGTAGCTGGTTTTCACTGCCCCTTGGAACTGCATTCGCTGCTAGACAGACATTCGCTTTCTACAAAAGCTTTCGTTGGTACAGGGGCAACACTGTGTATTTCTCTCTCGCAGAGCCCGGCTGCCAAATTCGAAACGTCCAGCGATTGCGCCCACAGGAAAGCTGCCAGCACGGAAAGCTGTAGCTGGTTTTCACTGCCCCTTGGAACTGCATTCGCTGATAGACAGACATTCGCTTTCTACAAAAGCTTTCGTTGGAACAGGGGCAACACTGTGTATTTCTCTCTCGCAGAGCCCAGTTACCAAATTCGAAACGTCCAGCGATTGCGCCCACAGGAAAGCTGCCAGCACGGAAAGCTGTAGCTGGTTTTCACTGCCCCTTGGAACTGCATTCGCTGCTAGACAGACATTCGCTTTCTACAAAAGCTTTCGTTGGTACAGGGGCAACACTGTGTATTTCTCTCTCGCAGAGCCCGCCTGCCAAATTCGAAACGTCCAGCGATTGCGCCCACAGGAAAGCTGCCAGCACGGAAAGCTGTAGCTGGTTTTCACTGCCCCTTGGAACTGCATTCGCTGATAGACAGACATTCGCTTTCTACAAAAGCTTTCGTTGGTACAGGGGCAACACTTTGTATTTCTCTCTCGCAGAGCCCGGTTGCCAAATTCGAAACGTCCAGCGATTGCACCCACAGGAAAGCTGCCAGCACGGAAAGCTGTAGCTGGTTTTCACTGTCTCTTGGAACTACATTCGCTGATAGACAGACATTCGCTTTCTACAAAAGCTTTCGTTGGTACAGGGGCAACACATTGTATTTCTCTCTCGCAGAGCTCGGTTGCCAAATTCGAAACGTCCAGCGATTGCGCCCACAGGAAAGCTGCCAGCACGGAAAGCTGTAGCTGGTTTTCACTGTCTCTTGGAACTACATTCGCTGCTAGACAGACATTCGCTTTCTGCAAAACCTTGCCTTCGTAAAGGGGCAACACTGTGTATTTCTCTCTCGCAGAGCCCGGCTGCCAAATTCGAAACGTCCAGCGATTGCGCCCACAGGAAAGCTGCCAGCACGGAAAGCTGTAGCTGGTTTTCACTGCCCCTTGGAACTGCATTCGCTGCTAGACAGACATTCGCTTTCTACAAAAGCTTTCGTTGGTACAGGGGCAACACTGTGTATTTCTCTCTCGCAGAGCCCGCCTGCCAAATTCGAAACGTCCAGCGATTGCGCCCACAGGAAAGCTGCCAGCACGGAAAGCTGTAGCTGGTTTTCACTGCCCCTTGGAACTGCATTCGCTGATAGACAGACATTCGCTTTCTACAAAAGCTTTCGTTGGTACAGGGGCAACACTGTGTATTTCTCTCTCGCAGAGCCCGGCTGCCAAATTCGAAACGTCCAGCGATTGCGCCCACAGGAAAGCTGCCAGCACGGAAAGCTGTAGCTGGTTTTCACTGCCCCTTGGAACTGCATTCGCTGCTAGACAGACATTCGCTTTCTGCAAAACCTTGCCTTCGTAAAGGGGCAACACTGTGTATTTCTCTCTCGCAGAGCCCGGCTGCCAAATTCGAAACGTCCAGCGATTGCGCCCACAGGAAAGCTGCCAGCACGGAAAGCTGTAGCTGGTTTTCACTGCCCCTTGGAACTACATTCGCTGCTAGACAGACATTCGCTTTCTACAAAAGCTTTCGTTGGTACAGGGGCAACACTGTGTATTTCTCTCTCGCAGAGCCCGGCTGCCAAATTCGAAACGTCCAGCGATTGCGCCCACAGGAAAGCTGCCAGCACGGAAAGCTGTAGCTGGTTTTCACTGCCCCTTGGAACTGCATTCGCTGATAGACAGACATTCGCTTTCTACAAAAGGTTTCATTGGTACAGGGGCAACACTGTGTATTTCTCTCTCGCAGAGCCCGGTTGCCAAATTCGAAACGTCCAGCGATTGCGCCCACAGGAAAGCTTCCAGCACGGAAAGCTGTAGCTGGTTTTCACTGCCCCTTGGAACTGCATTCGCTGATAGACAGACATTCGCTTTCTACAAAAGCTTTCGTTGGTACAGGGGCAACACTGTGTATTTCTCTCTCGTAGAGCCCGGTTGCCAAATTCGAAACGTCCAGCGATTGCGCCCACAGGAAAGCTGCCAGCACGGAAAGCTGTAGCTGGTTTTCACTGCCCCTTGGAACTGCATTCGCTGCTAGACAGACATTCGCTTTCTACAAAAGCTTTCGTTGGTACAGGGGCAACACTGTGTATTTCTCTCTCGCAGAGCCCGGCTGCCAAATTCGAAACGTCCAGCGATTGCGCCCACAGGAAAGCTGCCAGCACGGAAAGCTGTAGCTGGTTTTCACTGCCCCTTGGAACTGCATTCGCTGATAGACAGACATTCGCTTTCTACAAAAGCTTTCGTTGGTACAGGGGCAACACTGTGTATTTCTCTGTCGCAGAGCCCAGCTGCCAAATTCGAAACGTCCAGCGATTGCGCCCACAGGAAAGCTGCCAGCACGGAAAGCTGTAGCTGGTTTTCACTGCCCCTTGGAACTGCATTCGCTGATAGACAGACATTCGCTTTCTACAAAAGCTTTCGTTGGTACAGGGGCAACACTGTGTATTTCTCTCTCGCAGAGCCCGGTTGCCAAATTCGAAACGTCCAGCGATTGCGCCCACAGGAAAGCTGCCAGCACGGAAAGCTGTAGCTGGTTTTCACTGTCTCTTGGAACTACATTCGCTGCTAGACAGACATTCGCTTTCTGCAAAACCTTGCCTTCGTAAAGGGGCAACACTGTGTATTTCTCTCTCGCAGAGCCCGGCTGCCAAATTCGAAACGTCCAGCGATTGCGCCCACAGGAAAGCTGCCAGCACGGAAAGCTGTAGCTGGTTTTCACTGCCCCTTGGAACTACATTCGCTGCTAGACAGACATTCGCTTTCTACAAAAGCTTTCGTTGGTACAGGGGCAACACTGTGTATTTCTCTCTCGCAGAGCCCGGCTGCCAAATTCGAAACGTCCAGCGATTGCGCCCACAGGAAAGCTGCCAGCACGGAAAGCTGTAGCTGGTTTTCACTGCCCCTTGGAACTGCATTCGCTGCTAGACAGACATTCGCTTTCTACAAAAGCTTTTGTTGGTACAGGGGCAACACTGTGTATTTCTCTCTCGCAGAGCCCGGCTGCCAAATTCGAAACGTCCAGCGATTGCCCCCACAGGAAAGCTTCCAGCACGGAAAGCTGTAGCTGGTTTTCACTGCCCCTTGGAACTGCATTCGCTGATAGACAGACATTCGCTTTCTACAAAAGCTTTCGTTGGTACAGGAGAAACACTGTGTATTTCTCTCTCGCAGAGCCCGGTTGCCAAATTCGAAACGTCCAGCGATTGCGCCCACAGGAAAGCTGCCAGCACGGAAAGCTGTAGCTGGTTTTCACTGCCCCTTGGAACTGCATTCGCTGATAGACAGACATTCGCTTTCTACAAAAGCTTTTGTTGGTACAGGGGCAACACTGTGTATTTCTCTCTCGCAGAGCCCGGCTGCCAAATTCGAAACGTCCAGCGATTGCGCCCACAGGAAAGCTGCCAGCACGGAAAGCTGTAGCTGGTTTTCACTGCCCCTTGGAACTACATTCGCTGCTAGACAGACATTCGCTTTCTACAAAAGCTTTCGTTGGTACAGGGGCAACACTGTGTATTTCTCTCTCGCAGAGCCCGCCTGCCAAATTCGAAACGTCCAGCGATTGCGCCCACAGGAAAGCTGCCAGCACGGAAAGCTGTAGCTGGTTTTCACTGCCCCTTGGAACTGCATTCGCTGATAGACAGACATTCGCTTTCTACAAAAGCTTTCGTTGGTACAGGGGCAACACTTTGTATTTCTCTCTCGCAGAGCCCGGTTGCCAAATTCGAAACGTCCAGCGATTGCACCCACAGGAAAGCTGCCAGCACGGAAAGCTGTAGCTGGTTTTCACTGTCTCTTGGAACTACATTCGCTGATAGACAGACATTCGCTTTCTACAAAAGCTTTCGTTGGTACAGGGGCAACACATTGTATTTCTCTCTCGCAGAGCTCGGTTGCCAAATTCGAAACGTCCAGCGATTGCGCCCACAGGAAAGCTGCCAGCACGGAAAGCTGTAGCTGGTTTTCACTGTCTCTTGGAACTACATTCGCTGCTAGACAGACATTCGCTTTCTGCAAAACCTTGCCTTCGTAAAGGGGCAACACTGTGTATTTCTCTCTCGCAGAGCCCGGCTGCCAAATTCGAAACGTCCAGCGATTGCGCCCACAGGAAAGCTGCCAGCACGGAAAGCTGTAGCTGGTTTTCACTGCCCCTTGGAACTACATTCGCTGATAGACAGACATTCGCTTTCTACAAAAGCTTTCGTTGGTACAGGGGCAACACTGTGTATTTCTCTCTCGCAGAGCCCGGCTGCCAAATTCGAAACGTCCAGCGATTGCGCCCACAGGAAAGCTGCCAGCACGGAAAGCTGTAGCTGGTTTTCACTGCCCCTTGGAACTGCATTCGCTGATAGACAGACATTCGCTTTCTACAAAAGCTTTCGTTGGTACAGGGGCAACACTGTGTATTTCTCTCTCGCAGAGCCCGGTTGCCAAATTCGAAACGTCCAGCGATTGCGCCCACAGGAAAGCTTCCAGCACGGAAAGCTGTAGCTGGTTTTCACTGCCCCTTGGAACTGCATTCGCTGATAGACAGACATTCGCTTTCTACAAAAGCTTTCGTTGGTACAGGGGCAACACTGTGTATTTCTCTCTCGCAGAGCCCGGCTGCCAAATTCGAAACGTCCAGCGATTGCGCCCACAGGAAAGCTGCCAGCACGGAAAGCTGTAGCTGGTTTTCACTGCCCCTTGGAACTGCATTCGCTGATAGACAGACATTCGCTTTCTACAAAAGCTTTCGTTGGTACAGGGGCAACACTGTGTATTTCTCTCTCGCAGAGCCCGGCTGCCAAATTCGAAACGTCCAGCGATTGCGCCCACAGGAAAGCTGCCAGCACGGAAAGCTGTAGCTGGTTTTCACTGCCCCTTGGAACTGCATTCGCTGATAGACAGACATTCGCTTTCTACAAAAGCTTTCGTTCGTAAAGGGGCAACACTGTGTATTTCTCTCTCGCAGAGCCCGGCTGCCAAATTCGAAACGTCCAGCGATTGCGCCGACAGGAAAGCTGCCAGCACGGAAAGCTGTAGCTGGTTTTCACTGCCCCTTGGAACTGCATTCGCTGATAGACAGACATTCTCTTTCTACAAAAGCTTTTGTTGGTACAGGGTCAACACTGTGTATTTCTCTCTCGCAGAGCCCGGTTGCCAAATTCGAAACGTCCAGCGATTGCGCCCACAGGAAAGCTGCCAGCACGGAAAGCTGTAGCTGGTTTTCACTGCCCCTTGGAACTGCATTCGCTGATAGACAGACATTCGCTTTCTGCAAAACCTTGCCTTCGTAAAGGGGCAACACTGTGTATTTCTCTCTCGCAGAGCCCGGCTGCCAAATTCGAAACGTCCAGCGATTGCGCCCACAGGAAAGCTGCCAGCACGGAAAGCTGTAGCTGGTTTTCACTGCCCCTTGGAACTACATTCGCTGCTAGACAGACATTCGCTTTCTACAAAAGCTTTCGTTCGTAAAGGGGCAACACTGTGTATTTCTCTCTCGCAGAGCCCGCCTGCCAAATTCGAAACGTCCAGCGATTGCGCCCACAGGAAAGCTGCCAGCACGGAAAGCTGTAGCTGGTTTTCACTGCCCCTTGGAACTGCATTCGCTGCTAGACAGACATTCGCTTTCTACAAAAGCTTTCGTTGGTACAGGGGCAACACTGTGTATTTCTCTCTCGCAGAGCCCGGTTGCCAAATTCGAAACGTCCAGCGATTGCGCCCACAGGAAAGCTGCCAGCACGGAAAGCTGTAGCTGGTTTTCACTGCCCCTTGGAACTGCATTCGCTGATAGACAGACATTCGCTTTCTACAAAAGCTTTCGTTGGTACAGGGGCAACACTGTGTATTTCTCTCTCGCAGAGCCCGGTTGCCAAATTCGAAACGTCCAGCGATTGCGCCCACAGGAAAGCTGCCAGCACGGAAAGCTGTAGCTGGTTTTCACTGCCCCTTGGAACTGCATTCGCTGATAGACAGACATTCGCTTTCTACAAAAGCTTTCGTTGGTACAGGGGCAACACTGTGTATTTCTCTCTCGCAGAGCCCGGCTGCCAAATTCGAAACGTCCAGCGATTGCGCCCACAGGAAAGCTGCCAGCACGGAAAGCTGTAGCTGGTTTTCACTGCCCCTTGGAACTGCATTCGCTGATAGACAGACATTCGCTTTCTACAAAAGCTTTCGTTGGTACAGGGGCAACACTGTGTATTTCTCTGTCGCAGAGCCCAGCTGCCAAATTCGAAACGTCCAGCGATTGCGCCCACAGGAAAGCTGCCAGCACGGAAAGCTGTAGCTGGTTTTCACTGCCCCTTGGAACTGCATTCGCTGATAGACAGACATTCGCTTTCTACAAAAGCTTTCGTTGGTACAGGGGCAACACTGTGTATTTCTCTCTCGCAGAGCCCGGTTGCCAAATTCGAAACGTCCAGCGATTGCGCCCACAGGAAAGCTGCCAGCACGGAAAGCTGTAGCTGGTTTTCACTGTCTCTTGGAACTACATTCGCTGCTAGACAGACATTCGCTTTCTGCAAAACCTTGCCTTCGTAAAGGGGCAACACTGTGTATTTCTCTCTCGCAGAGCCCGGCTGCCAAATTCGAAACGTCCAGCGATTGCGCCCACAGGAAAGCTGCCAGCACGGAAAGCTGTAGCTGGTTTTCACTGCCCCTTGGAACTGCATTCGCTGATAGACAGACATTCGCTTTCTACAAAAGCTTTCGTTGGTACAGGGGCAACACTGTGTATTTCTCTCTCGCAGAGCCCGGCTGCCAAATTCGAAACGTCCAGCGATTGCGCCCACAGGAAAGCTGCCAGCACGGAAAGCTGTAGCTGGTTTTCACTGCCCCTTGGAACTGCATTCGCTGATAGACAGACATTCGCTTTCTACAAAAGCTTTCGTTGGTACAGGGGCAACACTGTGTATTTCTCTCTCGCAGAGCTCGGTTGCCAAATTCGAAACGTCCAGCGATTGCGCCCACAGGAAAGCTGCCAGCACGGAAAGCTGTAGCTGGTTTTCACTGCTCCTTGGAACTACATTCGCTGCTAGACAGAGATTCGCTTTCTACAAAAGCTTTCGTTGGTACAGGGGCAACACTCTGTATTTCTCTCTCGCAGAGCCCGGCTGCCAAATTCGAAACGTCCAGCGATTGCGCCCACAGGAAAGCTGCCAGCACGGAAAGCTGTAGCTGGTTTTCACTGCCCCTTGGAACTGCATTCGCTGATAGACAGACATTCGCTTTCTACAAAAGCTTTCGTTGGTACAGGGGCAACACTGTGTATTTCTCTCTCGCAGAGCCCGGCTGCCAAATTCGAAACGTCCAGCGATTGCGCCCACAGGAAAGCTGCCAGCACGGAAAGCTGTAGCTGGTTTTCACTGTCCCTTGGAACTGCATTCGCTGATAGACAGACATTCGCTTTCTACAAAAGCTTTCGTTGGTACAGGGGCAACACTGTGTATTTCTCTCTCGCAGAGCCCGGCTGCCAAATTCGAAACGTCCAGCGATTGCGCCCACAGGAAAGCTGCCAGCACGGAAAGCTGTAGCTGGTTTTCACTGCCCCTTGGAACTGCATTCGCTGCTAGACAGACATTCGCTTTCTACAAAAGCTTTCGTTGGTACAGGGGCAACACTGTGTATTTCTCTCTCGCAGAGCCCGGTTGCCAAATTCGAAACGTCCAGCGATTGCGCCCACAGGAAAGCTGCCAGCACGGAAAGCTGTAGCTGGTTTTCACTGCCCCTTGGAACTGCATTCGCTGATAGACAGACATTCGCTTTCTACAAAAGCTTTCGTTGGTACAGGGGCAACACTGTGTATTTCTCTCTCGCAGAGCCCGGCTGCCAAATTCGAAACGTCCAGCGATTGCGCCCACAGGAAAGCTGCCAGCACGGAAAGCTGTAGCTGGTTTTCACTGCCCCTTGGAACTGCATTCGCTGATAGACAGACATTCGCTTTCTACAAAAGCTTTCGTTGGTACAGGGGCAACACTGTGTATTTCTCTGTCGCAGAGCCCAGCTGCCAAATTCGAAACGTCCAGCGATTGCGCCCACAGGAAAGCTGCCAGCACGGAAAGCTGTAGCTGGTTTTCACTGCCCCTTGGAACTGCATTCGCTGATAGACAGACATTCGCTTTCTACAAAAGCTTTCGTTGGTACAGGGGCAACACTGTGTATTTCTCTCTCGCAGAGCCCGGTTGCCAAATTCGAAACGTCCAGCGATTGCGCCCACAGGAAAGCTGCCAGCACGGAAAGCTGTAGCTGGTTTTCACTGTCTCTTGGAACTACATTCGCTGCTAGACAGACATTCGCTTTCTGCAAAACCTTGCCTTCGTAAAGGGGCAACACTGTGTATTTCTCTCTCGCAGAGCCCGGCTGCCAAATTCGAAACGTCCAGCGATTGCGCCCACAGGAAAGCTGCCAGCACGGAAAGCTGTAGCTGGTTTTCACTGCCCCTTGGAACTGCATTCGCTGATAGACAGACATTCGCTTTCTACAAAAGCTTTCGTTGGTACAGGGGCAACACTCTGTATTTCTCTCTCGCAGAGCCCGGCTGCCAAATTCGAAACGTCCAGCGATTGCGCCCACAGGAAAGCTGCCAGCACGGAAAGCTGTAGCTGGTTTTCACTGCCCCTTGGAACTGCATTCGCTGATAGACAGACATTCGCTTTCTACAAAAGCTTTCGTTGGTACAGGGGCAACACTGTGTATTTCTCTCTCGCAGAGCTCGGTTGCCAAATTCGAAACGTCCAGCGATTGCGCCCACAGGAAAGCTGCCAGCACGGAAAGCTGTAGCTGGTTTTCACTGCTCCTTGGAACTACATTCGCTGCTAGACAGAGATTCGCTTTCTACAAAAGCTTTCGTTGGTACAGGGGCAACACTCTGTATTTCTCTCTCGCAGAGCCCGGCTGCCAAATTCGAAACGTCCAGCGATTGCGCCCACAGGAAAGCTGCCAGCACGGAAAGCTGTAGCTGGTTTTCACTGCCCCTTGGAACTGCATTCGCTGATAGACAGACATTCGCTTTCTACAAAAGCTTTCGTTGGTACAGGGGCAACATTGTGTATTTCTCTCTCGCAGAGCCCGGCTGCCAAATTCGAAACGTCCAGCGATTGCGCCCACAGGAAAGCTGCCAGCACGGAAAGCTGTAGCTGGTTTTCACTGTCCCTTGGAACTGCATTCGCTGATAGACAGACATTCGCTTTCTACAAAAGCTTTCGTTGGTACAGGGGCAACACTGTGTATTTCTCTCTCGCAGAGCCCGGCTGCCAAATTCGAAACGTCCAGCGATTGCGCCCACAGGAAAGCTGCCAGCACGGAAAGCTGTAGCTGGTTTTCACTGTCTCTTGGAACTACATTCGCTGATAGACAGACATTCGCTTTCTGCAAAACCTTGCCTTCGTAAAGGGGCAACACTGTGTATTTCTCTCTCGCAGAGCCCGGCTGCCAAATTCGAAACGTCCAGCGATTGCGCCCACAGGAAAGCTGCCAGCACGGAAAGCTGTAGCTGGTTTTCACTGCCCCTTGGAACTACATTCGCTGCTAGACAGACATTCGCTTTCTACAAAAGCTTTCGTTGGTACAGGGGCAACACTGTGTATTTCTCTCTCGCAGAGCCCGGCTGCCAAATTCGAAACGTCCAGCGATTGCGCCCACAGGAAAGCTGCCAGCACGGAAAGCTGTAGCTGGTTTTCACTGCCCCTTGGAACTGCATTCGCTGATAGACAGACATTCGCTTTCTACAAAAGCTTTCGTTGGTACAGGGGCAACACTGTGCATTTCTCTCTCGCAGAGCCCGGTTGCCAAATTCGAAACGTCCAGCGATTGCGCCCACAGGAAAGCTTCCAGCACGGAAAGCTGTAGCTGGCTTTCACTGCCCCTTGGAACTGCATTCGCTGATAGACAGACATTCGCTTTCTACAAAAGCTTTCGTTGGTACAGGGGCAACACTGTGTATTTCTCTCTCGCAGAGCCCGGTTGCCAAATTCGAAACGTCCAGCGATTGCGCCCACAGGAAAGCTGCCAGCACGGAAAGCTGTAGCTGGTTTTCACTGCCCCTTGGAACTGCATTCGCTGCTAGACAGACATTCGCTTTCTACAAAAGCTTTCATTGGTACAGGGGCAACACTGTGTATTTCTCTCTCGCAGAGCCCGGCTGCCAAATTCGAAACGTCCAGCGATTGCGCCCACAGGAAAGCTGCCAGCACGGAAAGCTGTAGCTGGTTTTCACTGCCCCTTGGAACTGCATTCGTTGATAGACAGACATTCGCTTTCTACAAAAGCTTTCGTTGGTACAGGGGCAACACTGTGTATTTCTCTCTCGCAGAGCCCGGCTGCCAAATTCGAAACGTCCAGCGATTGCGCCCACAGGAAAGCTGCCAGCACGGAAAGCTGTAGCTGGTTTTCACTGCCCCTTGGAACTGCATTCGCTGCTAGACAGACATTCGCTTTCTGCAAAACCTTGCCTTCGTAAAGGGGCAACACTGTGTATTTCTCTCTCGCAGAGCCCGGCTGCCAAATTCGAAACGTCCAGCGATTGCGCCCACAGGAAAGCTGCCAGCACGGAAAGCTGTAGCTGGTTTTCACTGCCCCTTGGAACTACATTCGCTGCTAGACAGACATTCGCTTTCTACAAAAGCTTTCGTTGGTACAGGGGCAACACTGTGTATTTCTCTCTCGCAGAGCCCGGCTGCCAAATTCGAAACGTCCAGCGATTGCGCCCACAGGAAAGCTGCCAGCACGGAAAGCTGTAGCTGGTTTTCACTGCCCCTTGGAACTACATTCGCTGCTAGACAGACATTCGCTTTCTACAAAAGCTTTCGTTGGTACAGGGGCAACACTGTGTATTTCTCTCTCGCAGAGCTCGGTTGCCAAATTCGAAACGTCCAGCGATTGCGCCCACAGGAAAGCTGCCAGCACGGAAAGCTGTAGCTGGTTTTCACTGCCCCTTGGAACTACATTCGCTGCTAGACAGAGATTCGCTTTCTACAAAAGCTTTCGTTGGTACAGGGGCAACACTCTGTATTTCTCTCTCGCAGAGCCCGGCTGCCAAATTCGAAACGTCCAGCGATTGCGCCCACAGGAAAGCTGCCAGCACGGAAAGCTGTAGCTGGTTTTCACTGCCCCTTGGAACTGCATTCGCTGCTAGACAGACATTCGCTTTCTACAAAAGCTTTCATTGGTACAGGGGCAACACTGTGTATTTCTCTCTCGCAGAGCCCGGCTGCCAAATTCGAAACGTCCAGCGATTGCGCCCACAGGAAAGCTGCCAGCACGGAAAGCTGTAGCTGGTTTTCACTGCCCCTTGGAACTGCATTCGTTGATAGACAGACATTCGCTTTCTACAAAAGCTTTCGTTGGTACAGGGGCAACACTGTGTATTTCTCTCTCGCAGAGCCCGGCTGCCAAATTCGAAACGTCCAGCGATTGCGCCCACAGGAAAGCTGCCAGCACGGAAAGCTGTAGCTGGTTTTCACTGCCCCTTGGAACTGCATTCGCTGCTAGACAGACATTCGCTTTCTGCAAAACCTTGCCTTCGTAAAGGGGCAACACTGTGTATTTCTCTCTCGCAGAGCCCGGCTGCCAAATTCGAAACGTCCAGCGATTGCGCCCACAGGAAAGCTGCCAGCACGGAAAGCTGTAGCTGGTTTTCACTGCCCCTTGGAACTACATTCGCTGCTAGACAGACATTCGCTTTCTACAAAAGCTTTCGTTGGTACAGGGGCAACACTGTGTATTTCTCTCTCGCAGAGCCCGGCTGCCAAATTCGAAACGTCCAGCGATTGCGCCCACAGGAAAGCTGCCAGCACGGAAAGCTGTAGCTGGTTTTCACTGCCCCTTGGAACTACATTCGCTGCTAGACAGACATTCGCTTTCTACAAAAGCTTTCGTTGGTACAGGGGCAACACTGTGTATTTCTCTCTCGCAGAGCTCGGTTGCCAAATTCGAAACGTCCAGCGATTGCGCCCACAGGAAAGCTGCCAGCACGGAAAGCTGTAGCTGGTTTTCACTGCCCCTTGGAACTACATTCGCTGCTAGACAGAGATTCGCTTTCTACAAAAGCTTTCGTTGGTACAGGGGCAACACTCTGTATTTCTCTCTCGCAGAGCCCGGCTGCCAAATTCGAAACGTCCAGCGATTGCGCCCACAGGAAAGCTGCCAGCACGGAAAGCTGTAGCTGGTTTTCACTGCCCCTTGGAACTGCATTCGCTGATAGACAGACATTCGCTTTCTACAAAAGCTTTCGTTGGTACAGGGGCAACACTGTGTATTTCTCTCTCGCAGAGCCCGGCTGCCAAATTCGAAACGTCCAGCGATTGCGCCCACAGGAAAGCTGCCAGCACGGAAAGCTGTAGCTGGTTTTCACTGTCCCTTGGAACTGCATTCGCTGATAGACAGACATTCGCTTTCTACAAAAGCTTTCGTTGGTACAGGGGCAACACTGTGTATTTCTCTCTCGCAGAGCCCGGCTGCCAAATTCGAAACGTCCAGCGATTGCGCCCACAGGAAAGCTGCCAGCACGGAAAGCTGTAGCTGGTTTTCACTGTCTCTTGGAACTACATTCGCTGCTAGACAGACATTCGCTTTCTGCAAAACCTTGCCTTCGTAAAGGGGCAACACTGTGTATTTCTCTCTCGCAGAGCCCGGCTGCCAAATTCGAAACGTCCAGCGATTGCGCCCACAGGAAAGCTGCCAGCACGGAAAGCTGTAGCTGGCTTTCACTGCCCCTTGGAACTGCATTCGCTGATAGACAGACATTCGCTTTCTACAAAAGCTTTCGTTGGTACAGGGGCAACACTGTGTATTTCTCTCTCGCAGAGCCCGGTTGCCAAATTCGAAACGTCCAGCGATTGCGCCCACAGGAAAGCTGCCAGCACGGAAAGCTGTAGCTGGTTTTCACTGCCCCTTGGAACTGCATTCGCTGCTAGACAGACATTCGCTTTCTACAAAAGCTTTCATTGGTACAGGGGCAACACTGTGTATTTCTCTCTCGCAGAGCCCGGCTGCCAAATTCGAAACGTCCAGCGATTGCGCCCACAGGAAAGCTGCCAGCACGGAAAGCTGTAGCTGGTTTTCACTGTCTCTTGGAACTACATTCGCTGCTAGACAGACATTCGCTTTCAGCAAAACCTTGCCTTCGTAAAGGGGCAACACTGTGTATTTCTCTCTCGCAGAGCCCGGCTGCCAAATTCGAAACGTCCAGCGATTGCGCCCACAGGAAAGCTGCCAGCACGGAAAGCTGTAGCTGGTGTTCACTGCCCCTTGGAACTGCATTCGCTGATAGACAGACATTCGCTTTCTACAAAAGCTTTCGTTGGTACAGGGGCAACACTGTGTATTTCTCTCTCGCAGAGCCCGGCTGCCAAATTCGAAACGTCCAGCGATTGCGCCCACAGGAAAGCTGCCAGCACGGAAAGCTGTAGCTGGTTTTCACTGCCCCTTGGAACTGCATTCGCTGCTAGACAGACATTCGCTTTCTACAAAAGCTTTCGTTGGTACAGGGGCAACACTGTGCATTTCTCTCTCGCAGAGCCCGGTTGCCAAATTCGAAACGTCCAGCGATTGCGCCCACAGGAAAGCTTCCAGCACGGAAAGCTGTAGCTGGCTTTCACTGCCCCTTGGAACTGCATTCGCTGATAGACAGACATTCGCTTTCTACAAAAGCTTTCGTTGGTACAGGGGCAACACTGTGTATTTCTCTCTCGCAGAGCCCGGTTGCCAAATTCGAAACGTCCAGCGATTGCGCCCACAGGAAAGCTGCCAGCACGGAAAGCTGTAGCTGCTTTTCACTGCCCCTTGGAACTACATTCGCTGATAGACAGACATTCGCTTTCTACAAAAGCTTTCGTTGGTACAGGGGCAACACTGTGTATTTCTCTCTCGCAGAGCCCGCCTGCCAAATTCGAAACGTCCAGCGATTGCGCCCACAGGAAAGCTGCCAGCACGGAAAGCTGTAGCTGGTTTTCACTGCCCCTTGGAACTGCATTCGCTGATAGACAGACATTCGCTTTCTACAAAAGCTTTCGTTGGTACAGGGGCAACACTGTGTATTTCTCTCTCGCAGAGCCCGGTTGCCAAATTCGAAACGTCCAGCGATTGCGCCCACAGGAAAGCTGCCAGCACGGAAAGCTGTAGCTGGTGTTCACTGCCCCTTGGAACTGCATTCGCTGATAGACAGACATTCTCTTTCTACAAAAGCTTTTGTTGGTACAGGGGCAACACTGTGTATTTCTCTCTCGCAGAGCCCGGCTGCCAAATTCGAAACGTCCAGCGATTGCGCCCACAGGAAAGCTGCCAGCACGGAAAGCTGTAGCTGGTTTTCACTGCCCCTTGGAACTACATTCGCTGCTAGACAGACATTCGCTTTCTACAAAAGCTTTCGTTGGTACAGGGGCAACACTGTGTATTTCTCTCTCGCAGAGCCCGGCTGCCAAATTCGAAACGTCCAGCGATTGCGCCCACAGGAAAGCTGCCAGCACGGAAAGCTGTAGCTGGTTTTCACTGCCCCTTGGAACTGCATTCGCTGATAGACAGACATTCGCTTTCTACAAAAGCTTTCGTTGGTACAGGGGCAACACTGTGTATTTCTCTCTCGCAGAGCCCGGCTGCCAAATTCGAAACGTCCAGCGATTGCGCCCACAGGAAAGCTGCCAGCACGGAAAGCTGTAGCTGGTGTTCACTGCCCCTTGGAACTGCATTCGCTGATAGACAGACATTCTCTTTCTACAAAAGCTTTTGTTGGTACAGGGGCAACACTGTGTATTTCTCTCTCGCAGAGCCCGGTTGCTAAATTCGAAACGTCCAGCGATTGCGCCCACAGGAAAGCTGCCAGCACGGAAAGCTGTAGCTGGTTTTCACTGCCCCTTGGAACTACATTCGCTGCTAGACAGACATTCGCTTTCTACAAAAGCTTTCGTTGGTACAGGGGCAACACTGTGTATTTCTCTCTCGCAGAGCCCGGCTGCCAAATTCGAAACGTCCAGCGATTGCGCCCACAGGAAAGCTGCCAGCACGGAAAGCTGTAGCTGGTTTTCACTGCCCCTTGGAACTGCATTCGCTGATAGACAGACATTCGCTTTCTACAAAAGCTTTCGTTGGTACAGGGGCAACACTGTGTATTTCTCTCTCGCAGAGCCCGGCTGCCAAATTCGAAACGTCCAGCGATTGCGCCCACAGGAAAGCTGCCAGCACGGAAAGCTGTAGCTGGTTTTCACTGCCCCTTGGAACTGCATTCGCTGATAGACAGACATTCGCTTTCTACAAAAGCTTTCGTTGGAACAGGGGCAACACTGTGTATTTCTCTCTCGCAGAGCCCGGTTGCCAAATTCGAAACGTCCAGCGATTGCGCCCACAGGAAAGCTGCCAGCACGGAAAGCTGTAGCTGGTTTTCACTGCCCCTTGGAACTGCATTCGCTGATAGACAGACATTCGCTTTCTACAAAAGCTTTCGTTGGTACAGGGGCAACACTGTGTATTTCTCTCTCGCAGAGCCCGGTTGCCAAATTCGAAACGTCCAGCGATTGCGCCCACAGGAAAGCTGCCAGCACGGAAAGCTGTAGCTGGTTTTCACTGCCCCTTGGAACTGCATTCGCTGCTAGACAGACATTCGCTTTCTACAAAAGCTTTCGTTGGTACAGGGGCAACACTGTGTATTTCTCTCTCGCAGAGCCCGGCTGCCAAATTCGAAACGTCCAGCGATTGCGCCCACAGGAAAGCTGCCAGCACGGAAAGCTGTAGCTGGTTTTCACTGCCCCTTGGAACTGCATTCGCTGATAGACAGACATTCGCTTTCTACAAAAGCTTTCGTTGGTACAGGGGCAACACTTTGTATTTCTCTCTCGCAGAGCCCGGTTGCCAAATTCGAAACGTCCAGCGATTGCACCCACAGGAAAGCTGCCAGCACGGAAAGCTGTAGCTGGTTTTCACTGTCTCTTGGAACTACATTCGCTGATAGACAGACATTCGCTTTCTACAAAAGCTTTCGTTGGTACAGGGGCAACACTGTGTATTTCTCTCTCGCAGAGCTCGGTTGCCAAATTCAAAACGTCCAGCGATTGCGCCCACAGGAAAGCTGCCAGCACGGAAAGCTGTAGCTGGTTTTCACTGTCTCTTGGAACTACATTCGCTGCTAGACAGACATTCGCTTTCAGCAAAACCTTGCCTTCGTAAAGGGGCAACACTGTGTATTTCTCTCTCGCAGAGCCCGGCTGCCAAATTCGAAACGTCCAGCGATTGCGCCCACAGGAAAGCTGCCAGCACGGAAAGCTGTAGCTGGTGTTCACTGCCCCTTGGAACTGCATTCGCTGATAGACAGACATTCTCTTTCTACAAAAGCTTTTGTTGGTACAGGGGCAACACTGTGTATTTCTCTCTCGCAGAGCCCGGTTGCCAAATTCGAAACGTCCAGCGATTGCGCCCACAGGAAAGCTGCCAGCACGGAAAGCTGTAGCTGGTTTTCACTGCCCCTTGGAACTACATTCGCTGCTAGACAGACATTCTCTTTCTACAAAAGCTTTCGTTGGTACAGGGGCAACACTGTGTATTTCTCTCTCGCAGAGCCCGGCTGCCAAATTCGAAACGTCCAGCGATTGCGCCCACAGGAAAGCTGCCAGCACGGAAAGCTGTAGCTGGTTTTCACTGCCCCTTGGAACTGCATTCGCTGATAGACAGACATTCGCTTTCTACAAAAGCTTTCGTTGGAACAGGGGCAACACTGTGTATTTCTCTCTCGCAGAGCCCAGTTACCAAATTCGAAACGTCCAGCGATTGCGCCCACAGGAAAGCTGCCAGCACGGAAAGCTGTAGCTGGTTTTCACTGCCCCTTGGAACTGCATTCGCTGATAGACAGACATTCGCTTTCTACAAAAGCTTTCGTTGGTACAGGGGCAACACTGTGTATTTCTCTCTCGCAGAGCCCGCCTGCCAAATTCGAAACGTCCAGCGATTGCGCCCACAGGAAAGCTGCCAGCACGGAAAGCTGTAGCTGGTTTTCACTGCCCCTTGGAACTGCATTCGCTGATAGACAGACATTCGCTTTCTACAAAAGCTTTCGTTGGTACAGGGGCAACACTTTGTATTTCTCTCTCGCAGAGCCCGGTTGCCAAATTCGAAACGTCCAGCGATTGCACCCACAGGAAAGCTGCCAGCACGGAAAGCTGTAGCTGGTTTTCACTGTCTCTTGGAACTACATTCGCTGATAGACAGACATTCGCTTTCTACAAAAGCTTTCGTTGGTACAGGGGCAACACATTGTATTTCTCTCTCGCAGAGCTCGGTTGCCAAATTCGAAACGTCCAGCGATTGCGCCCACAGGAAAGCTGCCAGCACGGAAAGCTGTAGCTGGTTTTCACTGTCTCTTGGAACTACATTCGCTGCTAGACAGACATTCGCTTTCTGCAAAACCTTGCCTTCGTAAAGGGGCAACACTGTGTATTTCTCTCTCGCAGAGCCCGGCTGCCAAATTCGAAACGTCCAGCGATTGCGCCCACAGGAAAGCTGCCAGCACGGAAAGCTGTAGCTGGTTTTCACTGCCCCTTGGAACTACATTCGCTGCTAGACAGACATTCGCTTTCTACAAAAGCTTTCGTTGGTACAGGGGCAACACTGTGTATTTCTCTCTCGCAGAGCCCGGCTGCCAAATTCGAAACGTCCAGCGATTGCGCCCACAGGAAAGCTTCCAGCACGGAAAGCTGTAGCTGGTTTTCACTGCCCCTTGGAACTGCATTCGCTGATAGACAGACATTCGCTTTCTACAAAAGCTTTCGTTGGTACAGGGGCAACACTGTGTATTTCTCTCTCGCAGAGCCCGCCTGCCAAATTCGAAACGTCCAGCGATTGCGCCCACAGGAAAGCTGCCAGCACGGAAAGCTGTAGCTGGTTTTCACTGCCCCTTGGAACTGCATTCGCTGATAGACAGACATTCGCTTTCTACAAAAGCTTTCGTTGGTACAGGGGCAACACTGTGTATTTCTCTCTCGCAGAGCCCGGCTGCCAAATTCGAAACGTCCAGCGATTGCGCCCACAGGAAAGCTGCCAGCACGGAAAGCTGTAGCTGGTTTTCACTGCCCCTTGGAACTGCATTCGCTGATAGACAGACATTCGCTTTCTACAAAAGCTTTCGTTCGTAAAGGGGCAACACTGTGTATTTCTCTCTCGCAGAGCCCGGCTGCCAAATTCGAAACGTCCAGCGATTGCGCCCACAGGAAAGCTGCCAGCACGGAAAGCTGTAGCTGGTTTTCACTGCCCCTTGGAACTGCATTCGCTGCTAGACAGACATTCGCTTTCTGCAAAACCTTGCCTTCGTAAAGGGGCAACACTGTGTATTTCTCTCTCGCAGAGCCCGGCTGCCAAATTCGAAACGTCCAGCGATTGCGCCCACAGGAAAGCTGCCAGCACGGAAAGCTGTAGCTGGTTTTCACTGCCCCTTGGAACTACATTCGCTGCTAGACAGACATTCGCTTTCTACAAAAGCTTTCGTTGGTACAGGGGCA
The DNA here is from genome assembly GCF_035582795.1 of Mycteria americana. Taxonomy (NCBI): domain Eukaryota; kingdom Metazoa; phylum Chordata; class Aves; order Ciconiiformes; family Ciconiidae; genus Mycteria; species Mycteria americana. The sequence goes on from NC_134365.1 coordinate 89,271,004, forward strand.
ACACTGTGTATTTCTCTCTCGCAGAGCCCGGTTGCCAAATTCGAAACGTCCAGCGATTGCGCCCACAGGAAAGCTGCCAGCACGGAAAGCTGTAGCTGGTTTTCACTGCCCCTTGGAACTGCATTCGCTGATAGACAGACATTCGCTTTCTACAAAAGCTTTCGTTGGTACAGGGGCAACACTGTGTATTTCTCTCTCGCAGAGCCCGGCTGCCAAATTCGAAACGTCCAGCGATTGCGCCCACAGGAAAGCTGCCAGCACGGAAAGCTGTAGCTGGTTTTCACTGCCCCTTGGAACTGCATTCGCTGATAGACAGACATTCGCTTTCTACAAAAGCTTTCGTTGGTACAGGGGCAACACTGTGTATTTCTCTGTCGCAGAGCCCAGCTGCCAAATTCGAAACGTCCAGCGATTGCGCCCACAGGAAAGCTGCCAGCACGGAAAGCTGTAGCTGGTTTTCACTGCCCCTTGGAACTGCATTCGCTGATAGACAGACATTCGCTTTCTACAAAAGCTTTCGTTGGTACAGGGGCAACACTGTGTATTTCTCTCTCGCAGAGCCCGGTTGCCAAATTCGAAACGTCCAGCGATTGCGCCCACAGGAAAGCTGCCAGCACGGAAAGCTGTAGCTGGTTTTCACTGTCTCTTGGAACTACATTCGCTGCTAGACAGACATTCGCTTTCTGCAAAACCTTGCCTTCGTAAAGGGGCAACACTGTGTATTTCTCTCTCGCAGAGCCCGGCTGCCAAATTCGAAACGTCCAGCGATTGCGCCCACAGGAAAGCTGCCAGCACGGAAAGCTGTAGCTGGTGTTCACTGCCCCTTGGAACTGCATTCGCTGATAGACAGACATTCTCTTTCTACAAAAGCTTTTGTTGGTACAGGGGCAACACTGTGTATTTCTCTCTCGCAGAGCCCGGCTGCCAAATTCGAAACGTCCAGCGATTGCGCCCACAGGAAAGCTGCCAGCACGGAAAGCTGTAGCTGGTTTTCACTGCCCCTTGGAACTGCATTCGCTGATAGACAGACATTCGCTTTCTACAAAAGGTTTCATTGGTACAGGGGCAACACTGTGTATTTCTCTCTCGCAGAGCCCGGTTGCCAAATTCGAAACGTCCAGCGATTGCGCCCACAGGAAAGCTTCCAGCACGGAAAGCTGTAGCTGGTTTTCACTGCCCCTTGGAACTACATTCGCTGATAGACAGACATTCGCTTTCTACAAAAGCTTTCGTTGGTACAGGGGCAACACTGTGTATTTCTCTCTCGTAGAGCCCGGTTGCCAAATTCGAAACGTCCAGCGATTGCGCCCACAGGAAAGCTGCCAGCACGGAAAGCTGTAGCTGGTTTTCACTGCCCCTTGGAACTGCATTCGCTGATAGACAGACATTCGCTTTCTACAAAAGCTTTCGTTGGTACAGGGGCAACACTGTGTATTTCTCTCTCGCAGAACCCGGCTGCCAAATTCGAAACGTCCAGCGATTGCGCCCACAGGAAAGCTGCCAGCACGGAAAGCTGTAGCTGGTTTTCACTGTCCCTTGGAACTGCATTCGCTGATAGACAGACATTCGCTTTCTACAAAAGCTTTCGTTGGTACAGGGGCAACACTGTGTATTTCTCTCTCGCAGAGCCCTGTTGCCAAATTCGAAACGTCCAGCGATTGCGCCCACAGGAAAGCTGCCAGCACGGAAAGCTGTAGCTGGTTTTCACTGCCCCTTGGAACTACATTCGCTGCTAGACAGACATTCGCTTTCTACAAAAGCTTTCGTTGGTACAGGGGCAACACTGTGTATTTCTCTCTCGCAGAGCCCGGCTGCCAAATTCGAAACGTCCAGCGATTGCGCCCACAGGAAAGCTGCCAGCACGGAAAGCTGTAGCTGGTTTTCACTGCCCCTTGGAACTGCATTCGCTGCTAGACAGACATTCGCTTTCTGCAAAACCTTGCCTTCGTAAAGGGGCAACACTGTGTATTTCTCTCTCGCAGAGCCCGGCTGCCAAATTCGAAACGTCCAGCGATTGCGCCCACAGGAAAGCTGCCAGCACGGAAAGCTGTAGCTGCTTTTCACTGCCCCTTGGAACTGCATTCGCTGATAGACAGACATTCGCTTTCTACAAAAGCTTTCGTTGGTACAGGGGCAACACTGTGTATTTCTCTCTCGCAGAGCCCGGCTGCCAAATTCGAAACGTCCAGCGATTGCGCCCACAGGAAAGCTGCCAGCACGGAAAGCTGTAGCTGGTTTTCACTGCCCCTTGGAACTGCATTCGCTGCTAGACAGACATTCGCTTTCTACAAAAGCTTTTGTTGGTACAGGGGCAACACTGTGTATTTCTCTCTCGCAGAGCCCGGCTGCCAAATTCGAAACGTCCAGCGATTGCGCCCACAGGAAAGCTGCCAGCACGGAAAGCTGTAGCTGGTTTTCACTGCCCCTTGGAACTGCATTCGCTGATAGACAGACATTCGCTTTCTACAAAAGCTTTCGTTCGTAAAGGGGCAACACTGTGTATTTCTCTCTCGCAGAGCCCGGCTGCCAAATTCGAAACGTCCAGCGATTGCCCCCACAGGAAAGCTGCCAGCACGGAAAGCTGTAGCTGGTTTTCACTGCCCCTTGGAACTGCATTCGCTGATAGACAGACATTCTCTTTCTACAAAAGCTTTTGTTGGTACAGGGTCAACACTGTGTATTTCTCTCTCGCAGAGCCCGGTTGCCAAATTCGAAACGTCCAGCGATTGCGCCCACAGGAAAGCTGCCAGCACGGAAAGCTGTAGCTGGTTTTCACTGCCCCTTGGAACTGCATTCGCTGCTAGACAGACATTCGCTTTCTGCAAAACCTTGCCTTCGTAAAGGGGCAACACTGTGTATTTCTCTCTCGCAGAGCCCGGCTGCCAAATTCGAAACGTCCAGCGATTGCGCCCACAGGAAAGCTGCCAGCACGGAAAGCTGTAGCTGGTTTTCACTGCCCCTTGGAACTACATTCGCTGCTAGACAGACATTCGCTTTCTACAAAAGCTTTCGTTCGTAAAGGGGCAACACTGTGTATTTCTCTCTCGCAGAGCCCGGCTGCCAAATTCGAAACGTCCAGCGATTGCGCCCACAGGAAAGCTGCCAGCACGGAAAGCTGTAGCTGGTTTTCACTGCCCCTTGGAACTGCATTCGCTGATAGACAGACATTCGCTTTCTACAAAAGCTTTTGTTGGTACAGGGTCAACACTGTGTATTTCTCTCTCGCAGAGCCCGGCTGCCAAATTCGAAACGTCCAGCGATTGCGCCCACAGGAAAGCTGCCAGCACGGAAAGCTGTAGCTGGTTTTCACTGCCCCTTGGAACTGCATTCGCTGCTAGACAGACATTCTCTTTCTAAAAAAGCTTTTGTTGGTACAGGGTCAACACTGTGTATTTCTCTCTCGCAGAGCCCGGTTGCCAAATTCGAAACGTCCAGCGATTGCGCCCACAGGAAAGCTGCCAGCACGGAAAGCTGTAGCTGGTTTTCACTGCCCCTTGGAACTGCATTCGCTGATAGACAGACATTCGCTTTCTACAAAAGCTTTCGTTGGTACAGGGGCAACACTGTGTATTTCTCTCTCGCAGAGCCCGGTTGCCAAATTCGAAACGTCCAGCGATTGCGCCCACAGGAAAGCTGCCAGCACGGAAAGCTGTAGCTGGTTTTCACTGCCCCTTGGAACTGCATTCGCTGCTAGACAGACATTCGCTTTCTACAAAAGCTTTCGTTGGTACAGGGGCAACACTGTGTATTTCTCTCTCGCAGAGCCCGGTTGCCAAATTCGAAACGTCCAGCGATTGCGCCCACAGGAAAGCTGCCAGCACGGAAAGCTGTAGCTGGTTTTCACTGCCCCTTGGAACTGCATTCGCTGATAGACAGACATTCGCTTTCTACAAAAGCTTTCGTTGGTACAGGGGCAACACTGTGTATTTCTCTGTCGCAGAGCCCAGCTGCCAAATTCGAAACGTCCAGCGATTGCGCCCACAGGAAAGCTGCCAGCACGGAAAGCTGTAGCTGGTTTTCACTGCCCCTTGGAACTGCATTCGCTGATAGACAGACATTCGCTTTCTACAAAAGCTTTCGTTGGTACAGGGGCAACACTGTGTATTTCTCTCTCGCAGAGCCCGCCTGCCAAATTCGAAACGTCCAGCGATTGCGCCCACAGGAAAGCTGCCAGCACGGAAAGCTGTAGCTGGTTTTCACTGTCTCTTGGAACTACATTCGCTGCTAGACAGACATTCGCTTTCTGCAAAACCTTGCCTTCGTAAAGGGGCAACACTGTGTATTTCTCTCTCGCAGAGCCCGGCTGCCAAATTCGAAACGTCCAGCGATTGCGCCCACAGGAAAGCTGCCAGCACGGAAAGCTGTAGCTGGTTTTCACTGCCCCTTGGAACTACATTCGCTGGTAGACAGACATTCGCTTTCTACAAAAGCTTTCGTTGGTACAGGGGCAACACTGTGTATTTCTCTCTCGCAGAGCCCGGCTGCCAAATTCGAAACGTCCAGCGATTGCGCCCACAGGAAAGCTGCCAGCACGGAAAGCTGTAGCTGGTTTTCACTGCCCCTTGGAACTGCATTCGCTGCTAGACAGACATTCGCTTTCTACAAAAGCTTTCGTTGGTACAGGGGCAACACTGTGTATTTCTCTCTCGCAGAGCCCGGCTGCCAAATTCGAAACGTCCAGCGATTGCCCCCACAGGAAAGCTTCCAGCACGGAAAGCTGTAGCTGGTTTTCACTGCCCCTTGGAACTGCATTCGCTGATAGACAGACATTCGCTTTCTACAAAAGCTTTCGTTGGTACAGGAGAAACACTGTGTATTTCTCTCTCGCAGAGCCCGGTTGCCAAATTCGAAACGTCCAGCGATTGCGCCCACAGGAAAGCTGCCAGCACGGAAAGCTGTAGCTGGTTTTCACTGCCCCTTGGAACTGCATTCGCTGATAGACAGACATTCGCTTTCTACAAAAGCTTTTGTTGGTACAGGGGCAACACTGTGTATTTCTCTCTCGCAGAGCCCGGCTGCCAAATTCGAAACGTCCAGCGATTGCCCCCACAGGAAAGCTGCCAGCACGGAAAGCTGTAGCTGGTTTTCACTGCCCCTTGGAACTGCATTCGCTGATAGACAGACATTCTCTTTCTACAAAAGCTTTTGTTGGTACAGGGTCAACACTGTGTATTTCTCTCTCGCAGAGCCCGGTTGCCAAATTCGAAACGTCCAGCGATTGCACCCACAGGAAAGCTGCCAGCACGGAAAGCTGTAGCTGGTTTTCACTGTCTCTTGGAACTACATTCGCTGATAGACAGACATTCGCTTTCTACAAAAGCTTTCGTTGGTACAGGGGCAACACTGTGTATTTCTCTCTCGCAGAGCTCGGTTGCCAAATTCAAAACGTCCAGCGATTGCGCCCACAGGAAAGCTGCCAGCACGGAAAGCTGTAGCTGGTTTTCACTGTCTCTTGGAACTACATTCGCTGCTAGACAGACATTCGCTTTCAGCAAAACCTTGCCTTCGTAAAGGGGCAACACTGTGTATTTCTCTCTCGCAGAGCCCGGCTGCCAAATTCGAAACGTCCAGCGATTGCCCCCACAGGAAAGCTTCCAGCACGGAAAGCTGTAGCTGGTTTTCACTGCCCCTTGGAACTGCATTCGCTGATAGACAGACATTCGCTTTCTACAAAAGCTTTCGTTGGTACAGGAGAAACACTGTGTATTTCTCTCTCGCAGAGCCCGGTTGCCAAATTCGAAACGTCCAGCGATTGCGCCCACAGGAAAGCTGCCAGCACGGAAAGCTGTAGCTGGTTTTCACTGCCCCTTGGAACTGCATTCGCTGATAGACAGACATTCGCTTTCTACAAAAGCTTTTGTTGGTACAGGGGCAACACTGTGTATTTCTCTCTCGCAGAGCCCGGCTGCCAAATTCGAAACGTCCAGCGATTGCCCCCACAGGAAAGCTGCCAGCACGGAAAGCTGTAGCTGGTTTTCACTGCCCCTTGGAACTGCATTCGCTGATAGACAGACATTCTCTTTCTACAAAAGCTTTTGTTGGTACAGGGTCAACACTGTGTATTTCTCTCTCGCAGAGCCCGGTTGCCAAATTCGAAACGTCCAGCGATTGCGCCCACAGGAAAGCTGCCAGCACGGAAAGCTGTAGCTGGTTTTCACTGCCCCTTGGAACTGCATTCGCTGCTAGACAGACATTCGCTTTCTGCAAAACCTTGCCTTCGTAAAGGGGCAACACTGTGTATTTCTCTCTCGCAGAGCCCGGCTGCCAAATTCGAAACGTCCAGCGATTGCGCCCACAGGAAAGCTGCCAGCACGGAAAGCTGTAGCTGGTTTTCACTGCCCCTTGGAACTACATTCGCTGCTAGACAGACATTCGCTTTCTACAAAAGCTTTCGTTCGTAAAGGGGCAACACTGTGTATTTCTCTCTCGCAGAGCCCGGCTGCCAAATTCGAAACGTCCAGCGATTGCGCCCACAGGAAAGCTGCCAGCACGGAAAGCTGTAGCTGGTTTTCACTGCCCCTTGGAACTGCATTCGCTGATAGACAGACATTCTCTTTCTACAAAAGCTTTTGTTGGTACAGGGTCAACACTGTGTATTTCTCTCTCGCAGAGCCCGGCTGCCAAATTCGAAACGTCCAGCGATTGCGCCCACAGGAAAGCTGCCAGCACGGAAAGCTGTAGCTGGTTTTCACTGCCCCTTGGAACTGCATTCGCTGCTAGACAGACATTCTCTTTCTACAAAAGCTTTTGTTGGTACAGGGTCAACACTGTGTATTTCTCTCTCGCAGAGCCCGGTTGCCAAATTCGAAACGTCCAGCGATTGCGCCCACAGGAAAGCTGCCAGCACGGAAAGCTGTAGCTGGTTTTCACTGCCCCTTGGAACTGCATTCGCTGATAGACAGACATTCGCTTTCTACAAAAGCTTTCGTTGGTACAGGGGCAACACTGTGTATTTCTCTCTCGCAGAGCCCGGTTGCCAAATTCGAAACGTCCAGCGATTGCGCCCACAGGAAAGCTGCCAGCACGGAAAGCTGTAGCTGGTTTTCACTGCCCCTTGGAACTGCATTCGCTGCTAGACAGACATTCGCTTTCTACAAAAGCTTTCGTTGGTACAGGGGCAACACTGTGTATTTCTCTCTCGCAGAGCCCGGTTGCCAAATTCGAAACGTCCAGCGATTGCGCCCACAGGAAAGCTGCCAGCACGGAAAGCTGTAGCTGGTTTTCACTGCCCCTTGGAACTGCATTCGCTGATAGACAGACATTCGCTTTCTACAAAAGCTTTCGTTGGTACAGGGGCAACACTGTGTATTTCTCTGTCGCAGAGCCCAGCTGCCAAATTCGAAACGTCCAGCGATTGCGCCCACAGGAAAGCTGCCAGCACGGAAAGCTGTAGCTGGTTTTCACTGCCCCTTGGAACTGCATTCGCTGATAGACAGACATTCGCTTTCTACAAAAGCTTTCGTTGGTACAGGGGCAACACTGTGTATTTCTCTCTCGCAGAGCCCGCCTGCCAAATTCGAAACGTCCAGCGATTGCGCCCACAGGAAAGCTGCCAGCACGGAAAGCTGTAGCTGGTTTTCACTGTCTCTTGGAACTACATTCGCTGCTAGACAGACATTCGCTTTCTGCAAAACCTTGCCTTCGTAAAGGGGCAACACTGTGTATTTCTCTCTCGCAGAGCCCGGCTGCCAAATTCGAAACGTCCAGCGATTGCGCCCACAGGAAAGCTGCCAGCACGGAAAGCTGTAGCTGGTTTTCACTGCCCCTTGGAACTACATTCGCTGGTAGACAGACATTCGCTTTCTACAAAAGCTTTCGTTGGTACAGGGGCAACACTGTGTATTTCTCTCTCGCAGAGCCCGGCTGCCAAATTCGAAACCTCCAGCGATTGCGCCCACAGGAAAGCTGCCAGCACGGAAAGCTGTAGCTGGTTTTCACTGCCCCTTGGAACTGCATTCGCTGCTAGACAGACATTCGCTTTCTACAAAAGCTTTCGTTGGTACAGGGGCAACACTGTGTATTTCTCTCTCGCAGAGCCCGGCTGCCAAATTCGAAACGTCCAGCGATTGCCCCCACAGGAAAGCTTCCAGCACGGAAAGCTGTAGCTGGTTTTCACTGCCCCTTGGAACTGCATTCGCTGATAGACAGACATTCGCTTTCTACAAAAGCTTTCGTTGGTACAGGAGAAACACTGTGTATTTCTCTCTCGCAGAGCCCGGTTGCCAAATTCGAAACGTCCAGCGATTGCGCCCACAGGAAAGCTGCCAGCACGGAAAGCTGTAGCTGGTTTTCACTGCCCCTTGGAACTGCATTCGCTGATAGACAGACATTCGCTTTCTACAAAAGCTTTTGTTGGTACAGGGGCAACACTGTGTATTTCTCTCTCGCAGAGCCCGGCTGCCAAATTCGAAACGTCCAGCGATTGCGCCCACAGGAAAGCTGCCAGCACGGAAAGCTGTAGCTGGTTTTCACTGCCCCTTGGAACTACATTCGCTGCTAGACAGACATTCGCTTTCTACAAAAGCTTTCGTTGGTACAGGGGCAACACTGTGTATTTCTCTCTCGCAGAGCCCGCCTGCCAAATTCGAAACGTCCAGCGATTGCGCCCACAGGAAAGCTGCCAGCGCGGAAAGCTGTAGCTGGTTTTCACTGCCCCTTGGAACTGCATTCGCTGATAGACAGACATTCGCTTTCTACAAAAGCTTTCGTTGGTACAGGGGCAACACATTGTATTTCTCTCTCGCAGAGCTCGGTTGCCAAATTCGAAACGTCCAGCGATTGCGCCCACAGGAAAGCTGCCAGCACGGAAAGCTGTAGCTGGTTTTCACTGTCTCTTGGAACTACATTCGCTGCTAGACAGACATTCGCTTTCTGCAAAACCTTGCCTTCGTAAAGGGGCAACACTGTGTATTTCTCTCTCGCAGAGCCCGGCTGCCAAATTCGAAACGTCCAGCGATTGCGCCCACAGGAAAGCTGCCAGCACGGAAAGCTGTAGCTGGTTTTCACTGCCCCTTGGAACTACATTCGCTGCTAGACAGACATTCGCTTTCTACAAAAGCTTTCGTTAGTACAGGGGCAACACTGTGTATTTCTCTCTCGCAGAGCCCGGCTGCCAAATTCGAAACGTCCAGCGATTGCGCCCACAGGAAAGCTGCCAGCACGGAAAGCTGTAGCTGGTTTTCACTGCCCCTTGGAACTGCATTCGCTGATAAACAGACATTCGCTTTCTACAAAAGCTTTCGTTGGTACAGGGGCAACACTGTGTATTTCTCTCTCGCAGAGCCCGGTTGCCAAATTCGAAACGTCCAGCGATTGCGCCCACAGGAAAGCTTCCAGCACGGAAAGCTGTAGCTGGTTTTCACTGCCCCTTGGAACTGCATTCGCTGATAGACAGACATTCGCTTTCTACAAAAGCTTTCGTTGGTACAGGGGCAACACTGTGTATTTCTCTCTCGCAGAGCCCGGCTGCCAAATTCGAAACGTCCAGCGATTGCGCCCACAGGAAAGCTGCCAGCACGGAAAGCTGTAGCTGGTTTTCACTGCCCCTTGGAACTGCATTCGCTGATAGACAGACATTCGCTTTCTACAAAAGCTTTCGTTGGTACAGGGGCAACACTGTGTATTTCTCTCTCGCAGAGCCCGGCTGCCAAATTCGAAACGTCCAGCGATTGCGCCCACAGGAAAGCTGCCAGCACGGAAAGCTGTAGCTGGTTTTCACTGCCCCTTGGAACTGCATTCGCTGATAGACAGACATTCGCTTTCTACAAAAGCTTTCGTTCGTAAAGGGGCAACACTTTGTATTTCTCTCTCGCAGAGCCCGGCTGCCAAATTCGAAACGTCCAGCGATTGCCCCCACAGGAAAGCTGCCAGCACGGAAAGCTGTAGCTGGTTTTCACTGCCCCTTGGAACTGCATTCGCTGATAGACAGACATTCTCTTTCTACAAAAGCTTTTGTTGGTACAGGGTCAACACTGTGTATTTCTCTCTCGCAGAGCCCGGTTGCCAAATTCGAAACGTCCAGCGATTGCGCCCACAGGAAAGCTGCCAGCACGGAAAGCTGTAGCTGGTTTTCACTGCCCCTTGGAACTGCATTCGCTGCTAGACAGACATTCGCTTTCTGCAAAACCTTGCCTTCGTAAAGGGGCAACACTGTGTATTTCTCTCTCGCAGAGCCCGGCTGCCAAATTCGAAACGTCCAGCGATTGCGCCCACAGGAAAGCTGCCAGCACGGAAAGCTGTAGCTGGTTTTCACTGCCCCTTGGAACTACATTCGCTGCTAGACAGACATTCGCTTTCTACAAAAGCTTTCGTTCGTAAAGGGGCAACACTGTGTATTTCTCTCTCGCAGAGCCCGGCTGCCAAATTCGAAACGTCCAGCGATTGCGCCCACAGGAAAGCTGCCAGCACGGAAAGCTGTAGCTGGTTTTCACTGCCCCTTGGAACTGCATTCGCTGATAGACAGACATTCGCTTTCTACAAAAGCTTTCGTTGGTACAGGGGCAACACTGTGTATTTCTCTCTCGCAGAGCCCGGTTGCCAAATTCGAAACGTCCAGCGATTGCGCCCACAGGAAAGCTGCCAGCACGGAAAGCTGTAGCTGGTTTTCACTGCCCCTTGGAACTGCATTCGCTGATAGACAGACATTCGCTTTCTACAAAAGCTTTCGTTGGTACAGGGGCAACACTGTGTATTTCTCTCTCGCAGAGCCCGGCTGCCAAATTCGAAACGTCCAGCGATTGCGCCCACAGGAAAGCTGCCAGCACGGAAAGCTGTAGCTGGTTTTCACTGCCCCTTGGAACTACATTCGCTGCTAGACAGACATTCGCTTTCTACAAAAGCTTTCGTTGGTACAGGGGCAACACTGTGTATTTCTCTCTCGCAGAGCCCGGCTGCCAAATTCGAAACGTCCAGCGATTGCGCCCACAGGAAAGCTGCCAGCACGGAAAGCTGTAGCTGGTTTTCACTGTCTCTTGGAACTACATTCGCTGATAGACAGACATTCGCTTTCTACAAAAGCTTTCGTTGGTACAGGGGCAACACATTGTATTTCTCTCTCGCAGAGCTCGGTTGCCAAATTCGAAACGTCCAGCGATTGCGCCCACAGGAAAGCTGCCAGCACGGAAAGCTGTAGCTGGTTTTCACTGTCTCTTGGAACTACATTCGCTGCTAGACAGACATTCGCTTTCTGCAAAACCTTGCCTTCGTAAAGGGGCAACACTGTGTATTTCTCTCTCGCAGAGCCCGGCTGCCAAATTCGAAACGTCCAGCGATTGCGCCCACAGGAAAGCTGCCAGCACGGAAAGCTGTAGCTGGTTTTCACTGCCCCTTGGAACTACATTCGCTGCTAGACAGACATTCGCTTTCTACAAAAGCTTTCGTTAGTACAGGGGCAACACTGTGTATTTCTCTCTCGCAGAGCCCGGCTGCCAAATTCGAAACGTCCAGCGATTGCGCCCACAGGAAAGCTGCCAGCACGGAAAGCTGTAGCTGGTTTTCACTGTCCCTTGGAACTGCATTCGCTGATAGACAGACATTCGCTTTCTACAAAAGCTTTCGTTGGTACAGGGGCAACACTGTGTATTTCTCTCTCGCAGAGCCCGGCTGCCAAATTCGAAACGTCCAGCGATTGCGCCCACAGGAAAGCTGCCAGCACGGAAAGCTGTAGCTGGTTTTCACTGTCTCTTGGAACTACATTCGCTGCTAGACAGACATTCGCTTTCAGCAAAACCTTGCCTTCGTAAAGGGGCAACACTGTGTATTTCTCTCTCGCAGAGCCCGGCTGCCAAATTCGAAACGTCCAGCGATTGCGCCCACAGGAAAGCTGCCAGCACGGAAAGCTGTAGCTGGTGTTCACTGCCCCTTGGAACTGCATTCGCTGATAGACAGACATTAGCTTTCTACAAAAGCTTTCGTTGGTACAGGGGCAACACTGTGTATTTCTCTCTCGCAGAGCCCGGCTGCCAAATTCGAAACGTCCAGCGATTGCGCCCACAGGAAAGCTGCCAGCACGGAAAGCTGTAGCTGGTTTTCACTGCCCCTTGGAACTGCATTCGCTGCTAGACAGACATTCGCTTTCTACAAAAGCTTTCGTTGGTACAGGGGCAACACTGTGCATTTCTCTCTCGCAGAGCCCGGTTGCCAAATTCGAAACGTCCAGCGATTGCGCCCACAGGAAAGCTTCCAGCACGGAAAGCTGTAGCTGGCTTTCACTGCCCCTTGGAACTGCATTCGCTGATAGACAGACATTCGCTTTCTACAAAAGCTTTCGTTGGTACAGGGGCAACACTGTGTATTTCTCTCTCGCAGAGCCCGGTTGCCAAATTCGAAACGTCCAGCGATTGCGCCCACAGGAAAGCTGCCAGCACAGAAAGCTGTAGCTGGTTTTCACTGCCCCTTGGAACTGCATTCGCTGCTAGACAGACATTCGCTTTCTACAAAAGCTTTCATTGGTACAGGGGCAACACTGTGTATTTCTCTCTCGCAGAGCCCGGCTGCCAAATTCGAAACGTCCAGCGATTGCGCCCACAGGAAAGCTGCCAGCACGGAAAGCTGTAGCTGCTTTTCACTGCCCCTTGGAACTACATTCGCTGATAGACAGACATTCGCTTTCTACAAAAGCTTTCGTTGGTACAGGGGCAACACTGTGTATTTCTCTCTCGCAGAGCCCGCCTGCCAAATTCGAAACGTCCAGCGATTGCGCCCACAGGAAAGCTGCCAGCACGGAAAGCTGTAGCTGGTTTTCACTGCCCCTTGGAACTGCATTCGCTGATAGACAGACATTCGCTTTCTACAAAAGCTTTCGTTGGTACAGGGGCAACACTGTGTATTTCTCTCTCGCAGAGCCCGGTTGCCAAATTCGAAACGTCCAGCGATTGCGCCCACAGGAAAGCTGCCAGCACGGAAAGCTGTAGCTGGTGTTCACTGCCCCTTGGAACTGCATTCGCTGATAGACAGACATTCTCTTTCTACAAAAGCTTTTGTTGGTACAGGGGCAACACTGTGTATTTCTCTCTCGCAGAGCCCGGCTGCCAAATTCGAAACGTCCAGCGATTGCGCCCACAGGAAAGCTGCCAGCACGGAAAGCTGTAGCTGGTTTTCACTGCCCCTTGGAACTACATTCGCTGCTAGACAGACATTCGCTTTCTACAAAAGCTTTCGTTGGTACAGGGGCAACACTGTGTATTTCTCTCTCGCAGAGCCCGGCTGCCAAATTCGAAACGTCCAGCGATTGCGCCCACAGGAAAGCTGCCAGCACGGAAAGCTGTAGCTGGTTTTCACTGCCCCTTGGAACTGCATTCGCTGATAGACAGACATTCGCTTTCTACAAAAGCTTTCGTTGGTACAGGGGCAACACTGTGTATTTCTCTCTCGCAGAGCCCGGCTGCCAAATTCGAAACGTCCAGCGATTGCGCCCACAGGAAAGCTGCCAGCACGGAAAGCTGTAGCTGGTGTTCACTGCCCCTTGGAACTGCATTCGCTGATAGACAGACATTCTCTTTCTACAAAAGCTTTTGTTGGTACAGGGGCAACACTGTGTATTTCTCTCTCGCAGAGCCCGGTTGCTAAATTCGAAACGTCCAGCGATTGCGCCCACAGGAAAGCTGCCAGCACGGAAAGCTGTAGCTGGTTTTCACTGCCCCTTGGAACTACATTCGCTGCTAGACAGACATTCGCTTTCTACAAAAGCTTTCGTTGGTACAGGGGCAACACTGTGTATTTCTCTCTCGCAGAGCCCGGCTGCCAAATTCGAAACGTCCAGCGATTGCGCCCACAGGAAAGCTGCCAGCACGGAAAGCTGTAGCTGGTTTTCACTGCCCCTTGGAACTGCATTCGCTGATAGACAGACATTCGCTTTCTACAAAAGCTTTCGTTGGTACAGGGGCAACACTGTGTATTTCTCTCTCGCAGAGCCCGGCTGCCAAATTCGAAACGTCCAGCGATTGCGCCCACAGGAAAGCTGCCAGCACGGAAAGCTGTAGCTGGTTTTCACTGCCCCTTGGAACTGCATTCGCTGATAGACAGACATTCGCTTTCTACAAAAGCTTTCGTTGGAACAGGGGCAACACTGTGTATTTCTCTCTCGCAGAGCCCGGTTGCCAAATTCGAAACGTCCAGCGATTGCGCCCACAGGAAAGCTGCCAGCACGGAAAGCTGTAGCTGGTTTTCACTGCCCCTTGGAACTGCATTCGCTGATAGACAGACATTCGCTTTCTACAAAAGCTTTCGTTGGTACAGGGGCAACACTGTGTATTTCTCTCTCGCAGAGCCCGGTTGCCAAATTCGAAACGTCCAGCGATTGCGCCCACAGGAAAGCTGCCAGCACGGAAAGCTGTAGCTGGTTTTCACTGCCCCTTGGAACTGCATTCGCTGATAGACAGACATTCGCTTTCTACAAAAGCTTTCGTTGGTACAGGGGCAACACTGTGTATTTCTCTCTCGCAGAGCCCGGCTGCCAAATTCGAAACGTCCAGCGATTGCGCCCACAGGAAAGCTGCCAGCACGGAAAGCTGTAGCTGGTTTTCACTGCCCCTTGGAACTGCATTCGCTGATAGACAGACATTCGCTTTCTACAAAAGCTTTCGTTGGTACAGGGGCAACACTTTGTATTTCTCTCTCGCAGAGCCCGGTTGCCAAATTCGAAACGTCCAGCGATTGCACCCACAGGAAAGCTGCCAGCACGGAAAGCTGTAGCTGGTTTTCACTGTCTCTTGGAACTACATTCGCTGATAGACAGACATTCGCTTTCTACAAAAGCTTTCGTTGGTACAGGGGCAACACTGTGTATTTCTCTCTCGCAGAGCTCGGTTGCCAAATTCAAAACGTCCAGCGATTGCGCCCACAGGAAAGCTGCCAGCACGGAAAGCTGTAGCTGGTTTTCACTGTCTCTTGGAACTACATTCGCTGCTAGACAGACATTCGCTTTCAGCAAAACCTTGCCTTCGTAAAGGGGCAACACTGTGTATTTCTCTCTCGCAGAGCCCGGCTGCCAAATTCGAAACGTCCAGCGATTGCGCCCACAGGAAAGCTGCCAGCACGGAAAGCTGTAGCTGGTGTTCACTGCCCCTTGGAACTGCATTCGCTGATAGACAGACATTCGCTTTCTACAAAAGCTTTTGTTGGTACAGGGGCAACACTGTGTATTTCTCTCTCGCAGAGCCCGGTTGCCAAATTCGAAACGTCCAGCGATTGCGCCCACAGGAAAGCTGCCAGCACGGAAAGCTGTAGCTGGTTTTCACTGCCCCTTGGAACTACATTCGCTGCTAGACAGACATTCTCTTTCTACAAAAGCTTTCGTTGGTACAGGGGCAACACTGTGTATTTCTCTCTCGCAGAGCCCGGCTGCCAAATTCGAAACGTCCAGCGATTGCGCCCACAGGAAAGCTGCCAGCACGGAAAGCTGTAGCTGGTTTTCACTGCCCCTTGGAACTGCATTCGCTAATAGACAGACATTCGCTTTCTACAAAAGCTTTCGTTGGAACAGGGGCAACACTGTGTATTTCTCTCTCGCAGAGCCCAGTTACCAAATTCGAAACGTCCAGCGATTGCGCCCACAGGAAAGCTGCCAGCACGGAAAGCTGTAGCTGGTTTTCACTGCCCCTTGGAACTGCATTCGCTGATAGACAGACATTCGCTTTCTACAAAAGCTTTCGTTGGTACAGGGGCAACACTGTGTATTTCTCTCTCGCAGAGCCCGCCTGCCAAATTCGAAACGTCCAGCGATTGCGCCCACAGGAAAGCTGCCAGCACGGAAAGCTGTAGCTGGTTTTCACTGCCCCTTGGAACTGCATTCGCTGATAGACAGACATTCGCTTTCTACAAAAGCTTTCGTTGGTACAGGGGCAACACTTTGTATTTCTCTCTCGCAGAGCCCGGTTGCCAAATTCGAAACGTCCAGCGATTGCACCCACAGGAAAGCTGCCAGCACGGAAAGCTGTAGCTGGTTTTCACTGTCTCTTGGAACTACATTCGCTGATAGACAGACATTCGCTTTCTACAAAAGCTTTCGTTGGTACAGGGGCAACACATTGTATTTCTCTCTCGCAGAGCTCGGTTGCCAAATTCGAAACGTCCAGCGATTGCGCCCACAGGAAAGCTGCCAGCACGGAAAGCTGTAGCTGGTTTTCACTGTCTCTTGGAACTACATTCGCTGCTAGACAGACATTCGCTTTCTGCAAAACCTTGCCTTCGTAAAGGGGCAACACTGTGTATTTCTCTCTCGCAGAGCCCGGCTGCCAAATTCGAAACGTCCAGCGATTGCGCCCACAGGAAAGCTGCCAGCACGGAAAGCTGTAGCTGGTTTTCACTGCCCCTTGGAACTACATTCGCTGCTAGACAGACATTCGCTTTCTACAAAAGCTTTCGTTGGTACAGGGGCAACACTGTGTATTTCTCTCTCGCAGAGCCCGGCTGCCAAATTCGAAACGTCCAGCGATTGCGCCCACAGGAAAGCTGCCAGCACGGAAAGCTGTAGCTGGTTTTCACTGCCCCTTGGAACTGCATTCGCTGATAGACAGACATTCGCTTTCTACAAAAGCTTTCGTTGGTACAGGGGCAACACTGTGTATTTCTCTCTCGCAGAGCCCGGTTGCCAAATTCGAAACGTCCAGCGATTGCGCCCACAGGAAAGCTTCCAGCACGGAAAGCTGTAGCTGGTTTTCACTGCCCCTTGGAACTGCATTCGCTGATAGACAGACATTCGCTTTCTACAAAAGCTTTCGTTGGTACAGGGGCAACACTGTGTATTTCTCTCTCGCAGAGCCCGGTTGCCAAATTCGAAACGTCCAGCGATTGCGCCCACAGGAAAGCTGCCAGCACGGAAAGCTGTAGCTGGTTTTCACTGCCCCTTGGAACTGCATTCGCTGCTAGACAGACATTCGCTTTCTGCAAAACCTTGCCTTCGTAAAGGGGCAACACTGTGTATTTCTCTCTCGCAGAGCCCGGCTGCCAAATTCGAAACGTCCAGCGATTGCGCCCACAGGAAAGCTGCCAGCACGGAAAGCTGTAGCTGGTTTTCACTGCCCCTTGGAACTACATTCGCTGCTAGACAGACATTCGCTTTCTACAAAAGCTTTCGTTGGTACAGGGGCAACACTGTGTATTTCTCTCTCGCAGAGCCCGCCTGCCAAATTCGAAACGTCCAGCGATTGCGCCCACAGGAAAGCTGCCAGCACGGAAAGCTGTAGCTGGTTTTCACTGCCCCTTGGAACTGCATTCGCTGATAGACAGACATTCGCTTTCTACAAAAGCTTTCGTTGGTACAGGGGCAACACTGTGTATTTCTCTCTCGCAGAGCCCGGTTGCCAAATTCGAAACGTCCAGCGATTGCGCCCACAGGAAAGCTGCCAGCACGGAAAGCTGTAGCTGGTTTTCACTGCCCCTTGGAACTGCATTCGCTGATAGACAGACATTCGCTTTCTACAAAAGCTTTCGTTGGTACAGGGGCAACACTGTGTATTTCTCTCTCGCAGAGCCCGGTTGCCAAATTCGAAACGTCCAGCGATTGCGCCCACAGGAAAGCTGCCAGCACGGAAAGCTGTAGCTGGTTTTCACTGCCCCTTGGAACTGCATTCGCTGATAGACAGACATTCGCTTTCTACAAAAGCTTTCGTTGGTACAGGGGCAACACTGTGTATTTCTCTCTCGCAGAGCCCGGCTGCCAAATTCGAAACGTCCAGCGATTGCGCCCACAGGAAAGCTGCCAGCACGGAAAGCTGTAGCTGGTTTTCACTGCCCCTTGGAACTGCATTCGCTGATAGACAGACATTCGCTTTCTACAAAAGCTTTCGTTGGTACAGGGGCAACACTGTGTATTTCTCTCTCGCAGAGCCCGGTTGCCAAATTCGAAACGTCCAGCGATTGCGCCCACAGGAAAGCTGCCAGCACGGAAAGCTGTAGCTGGTTTTCACTGTCTCTTGGAACTACATTCGCTGCTAGACAGACATTCGCTTTCTGCAAAACCTTGCCTTCGTAAAGGGGCAACACTGTGTATTTCTCTCTCGCAGAGCCCGGCTGCCAAATTCGAAACGTCCAGCGATTGCGCCCACAGGAAAGCTGCCAGCACGGAAAGCTGTAGCTGGTTTTCACTGCCCCTTGGAACTACATTCGCTGCTAGACAGACATTCGCTTTCTACAAAAGCTTTCGTTGGTACAGGGGCAACACTTTGTATTTCTCTCTCGCAGAGCCCGGCTGCCAAATTCGAAACGTCCAGCGATTGCGCCCACAGGAAAGCTGCCAGCACGGAAAGCTGTAGCTGGTTTTCACTGCCCCTTGGAACTGCATTCGCTGATAGACAGACATTCGCTTTCTACAAAAGCTTTTGTTGGTACAGGGGCAACACTGTGTATTTCTCTCCCGCAGAGCCCGGCTGCCAAATTCGAAACGTCCAGCGATTGCCCCCACAGGAAAGCTTCCAGCACGGAAAGCTGTAGCTGGTTTTCACTGCCCCTTGGAACTGCATTCGCTGATAGACAGACATTCGCTTTCTACAAAAGCTTTCGTTGGTACAGGAGAAACACTGTGTATTTCTCTCTCGCAGAGCCCGGTTGCCAAATTCGAAACGTCCAGCGATTGCGCCCACAGGAAAGCTGCCAGCACGGAAAGCTGTAGCTGGTTTTCACTGCCCCTTGGAACTGCATTCGCTGATAGACAGACATTCGCTTTCTACAAAAGCTTTTGTTGGTACAGGGGCAACACTGTGTATTTCTCTCTCGCAGAGCCCGGCTGCCAAATTCGAAACGTCCAGCGATTGCGCCCACAGGAAAGCTGCCAGCACGGAAAGCTGTAGCTGCTTTTCACTGCCCCTTGGAACTACATTCGCTGCTAGACAGACATTCGCTTTCTACAAAAGCTTTCGTTAGTACAGGGGCAACACTGTGTATTTCTCTCTCGCAGAGCCCGGCTGCCAAATTCGAAACGTCCAGCGATTGCGCCCACAGGAAAGCTGCCAGCACGGAAAGCTGTAGCTGGTTTTCACTGCCCCTTGGAACTGCATTCGCTGATAGACAGACATTCGCTTTCTACAAAAGCTTTCGTTGGTACAGGGGCAACACTGTGTATTTCTCTCTCGCAGAGCCCGGTTGCCAAATTCGAAACGTCCAGCGATTGCGCCCACAGGAAAGCTTCCAGCACGGAAAGCTGTAGCTGGTTTTCACTGCCCCTTGGAACTGCATTCGCTGATAGACAGACATTCGCTTTCTACAAAAGCTTTCGTTGGTACAGGGGCAACACTGTGTATTTCTCTCTCGCAGAGCCCGGCTGCCAAATTCGAAACGTCCAGCGATTGCGCCCACAGGAAAGCTGCCAGCACGGAAAGCTGTAGCTGGTTTTCACTGCCCCTTGGAACTGCATTCGCTGCTAGACAGACATTCGCTTTCTACAAAAGCTTTTGTTGGTACAGGGGCAACACTGTGTATTTCTCTCTCGCAGAGCCCGGCTGCCAAATTCGAAACGTCCAGCGATTGCGCCCACAGGAAAGCTGCCAGCACGGAAAGCTGTAGCTGGTTTTCACTGCCCCTTGGAACTGCATTCGCTGATAGACAGACATTCGCTTTCTACAAAAGCTTTCGTTCGTAAAGGGGCAACACTGTGTATTTCTCTCTCGCAGAGCCCGGCTGCCAAATTCGAAACGTCCAGCGATTGCCCCCACAGGAAAGCTGCCAGCACGGAAAGCTGTAGCTGGTTTTCACTGCCCCTTGGAACTGCATTCGCTGATAGACAGACATTCTCTTTCTACAAAAGCTTTTGTTGGTACAGGGTCAACACTGTGTATTTCTCTCTCGCAGAGCCCGGTTGCCAAATTCGAAACGTCCAGCGATTGCGCCCACAGGAAAGCTGCCAGCACGGAAAGCTGTAGCTGGTTTTCACTGCCCCTTGGAACTGCATTCGCTGCTAGACAGACATTCGCTTTCTGCAAAACCTTGCCTTCGTAAAGGGGCAACACTGTGTATTTCTCTCTCGCAGAGCCCGGCTGCCAAATTCGAAACGTCCAGCGATTGCGCCCACAGGAAAGCTGCCAGCACGGAAAGCTGTAGCTGGTTTTCACTGCCCCTTGGAACTACATTCGCTGCTAGACAGACATTCGCTTTCTACAAAAGCTTTCGTTCGTAAAGGGGCAACACTGTGTATTTCTCTCTCGCAGAGCCCGGCTGCCAAATTCGAAACGTCCAGCGATTGCGCCCACAGGAAAGCTGCCAGCACGGAAAGCTGTAGCTGGTTTTCACTGCCCCTTGGAACTGCATTCGCTGATAGACAGACATTCTCTTTCTACAAAAGCTTTTGTTGGTACAGGGTCAACACTGTGTATTTCTCTCTCGCAGAGCCCGGCTGCCAAATTCGAAACGTCCAGCGATTGCGCCCACAGGAAAGCTGCCAGCACGGAAAGCTGTAGCTGGTTTTCACTGCCCCTTGGAACTGCATTCGCTGCTAGACAGACATTCTCTTTCTACAAAAGCTTTTGTTGGTACAGGGTCAACACTGTGTATTTCTCTCTCGCAGAGCCCGGTTGCCAAATTCGAAACGTCCAGCGATTGCGCCCACAGGAAAGCTGCCAGCACGGAAAGCTGTAGCTGGTTTTCACTGCCCCTTGGAACTGCATTCGCTGATAGACAGACATTCGCTTTCTACAAAAGCTTTCGTTGGTACAGGGGCAACACTGTGTATTTCTCTCTCGCAGAGCCCGGTTGCCAAATTCGAAACGTCCAGCGATTGCGCCCACAGGAAAGCTGCCAGCACGGAAAGCTGTAGCTGGTTTTCACTGCCCCTTGGAACTGCATTCGCTGCTAGACAGACATTCGCTTTCTACAAAAGCTTTCGTTGGTACAGGGGCAACACTGTGTATTTCTCTCTCGCAGAGCCCGGTTGCCAAATTCGAAACGTCCAGCGATTGCGCCCACAGGAAAGCTGCCAGCACGGAAAGCTGTAGCTGGTTTTCACTGCCCCTTGGAACTGCATTCGCTGATAGACAGACATTCGCTTTCTACAAAAGCTTTCGTTGGTACAGGGGCAACACTGTGTATTTCTCTGTCGCAGAGCCCAGCTGCCAAATTCGAAACGTCCAGCGATTGCGCCCACAGGAAAGCTGCCAGCACGGAAAGCTGTAGCTGGTTTTCACTGCCCCTTGGAACTGCATTCGCTGCTAGACAGACATTCGCTTTCTACAAAAGCTTTCGTTGGTACAGGGGCAACACTGTGTATTTCTCTCTCGCAGAGCCCGGTTGCCAAATTCGAAACGTCCAGCGATTGCGCCCACAGGAAAGCTGCCAGCACGGAAAGCTGTAGCTGGTTTTCACTGTCTCTTGGAACTACATTCGCTGCTAGACAGACATTCGCTTTCTGCAAAACCTTGCCTTCGTAAAGGGGCAACACTGTGTATTTCTCTCTCGCAGAGCCCGGCTGCCAAATTCGAAACGTCCAGCGATTGCGCCCACAGGAAAGCTGCCAGCACGGAAAGCTGTAGCTGGTTTTCACTGCCCCTTGGAACTACATTCGCTGGTAGACAGACATTCGCTTTCTACAAAAGCTTTCGTTGGTACAGGGGCAACACTGTGTATTTCTCTCTCGCAGAGCCCGGCTGCCAAATTCGAAACCTCCAGCGATTGCGCCCACAGGAAAGCTGCCAGCACGGAAAGCTGTAGCTGGTTTTCACTGCCCCTTGGAACTGCATTCGCTGCTAGACAGACATTCGCTTTCTACAAAAGCTTTCGTTGGTACAGGGGCAACACTGTGTATTTCTCTCTCGCAGAGCCCGGCTGCCAAATTCGAAACGTCCAGCGATTGCCCCCACAGGAAAGCTTCCAGCACGGAAAGCTGTAGCTGGTTTTCACTGCCCCTTGGAACTGCATTCGCTGATAGACAGACATTCGCTTTCTACAAAAGCTTTCGTTGGTACAGGAGAAACACTGTGTATTTCTCTCTCGCAGAGCCCGGTTGCCAAATTCGAAACGTCCAGCGATTGCGCCCACAGGAAAGCTGCCAGCACGGAAAGCTGTAGCTGGTTTTCACTGCCCCTTGGAACTGCATTCGCTGATAGACAGACATTCGCTTTCTACAAAAGCTTTTGTTGGTACAGGGGCAACACTGTGTATTTCTCTCTCGCAGAGCCCGGCTGCCAAATTCGAAACGTCCAGCGATTGCGCCCACAGGAAAGCTGCCAGCACGGAAAGCTGTAGCTGGTTTTCACTGCCCCTTGGAACTACATTCGCTGCTAGACAGACATTCGCTTTCTACAAAAGCTTTCGTTGGTACAGGGGCAACACTGTGTATTTCTCTCTCGCAGAGCCCGCCTGCCAAATTCGAAACGTCCAGCGATTGCGCCCACAGGAAAGCTGCCAGCACGGAAAGCTGTAGCTGGTTTTCACTGTCTCTTGGAACTACATTCGCTGATAGACAGACATTCGCTTTCTACAAAAGCTTTCGTTGGTACAGGGGCAACACATTGTATTTCTCTCTCGCAGAGCTCGGTTGCCAAATTCGAAACGTCCAGCGATTGCGCCCACAGGAAAGCTGCCAGCACGGAAAGCTGTAGCTGGTTTTCACTGTCTCTTGGAACTACATTCGCTGCTAGACAGACATTCGCTTTCTGCAAAACCTTGCCTTCGTAAAGGGGCAACACTGTGTATTTCTCTCTCGCAGAGCCCGGCTGCCAAATTCGAAACGTCCAGCGATTGCGCCCACAGGAAAGCTGCCAGCACGGAAAGCTGTAGCTGGTTTTCACTGCCCCTTGGAACTACATTCGCTGCTAGACAGACATTCGCTTTCTACAAAAGCTTTCGTTAGTACAGGGGCAACACTGTGTATTTCTCTCTCGCAGAGCCCGGCTGCCAAATTCGAAACGTCCAGCGATTGCGCCCACAGGAAAGCTGCCAGCACGGAAAGCTGTAGCTGGTTTTCACTGCCCCTTGGAACTGCATTCGCTGATAGACAGACATTCGCTTTCTACAAAAGCTTTCGTTGGTACAGGGGCAACACTGTGTATTTCTCTCTCGCAGAGCCCGGTTGCCAAATTCGAAACGTCCAGCGATTGCGCCCACAGGAAAGCTTCCAGCACGGAAAGCTGTAGCTGGTTTTCACTGCCCCTTGGAACTGCATTCGCTGATAGACAGACATTCGCTTTCTACAAAAGCTTTCGTTGGTACAGGGGCAACACTGTGTATTTCTCTCTCGCAGAGCCCGGCTGCCAAATTCGAAACGTCCAGCGATTGCGCCCACAGGAAAGCTGCCAGCACGGAAAGCTGTAGCTGGTTTTCACTGCCCCTTGGAACTGCATTCGCTGATAGACAGACATTCGCTTTCTACAAAAGCTTTCGTTGGTACAGGGGCAACACTGTGTATTTCTCTCTCGCAGAGCCCGGCTGCCAAATTCGAAACGTCCAGCGATTGCGCCCACAGGAAAGCTGCCAGCACGGAAAGCTGTAGCTGGTTTTCACTGCCCCTTGGAACTGCATTCGCTGATAGACAGACATTCGCTTTCTACAAAAGCTTTCGTTCGTAAAGGGGCAACACTTTGTATTTCTCTCTCGCAGAGCCCGGCTGCCAAATTCGAAACGTCCAGCGATTGCCCCCACAGGAAAGCTGCCAGCACGGAAAGCTGTAGCTGGTTTTCACTGCCCCTTGGAACTGCATTCGCTGATAGACAGACATTCTCTTTCTACAAAAGCTTTTGTTGGTACAGGGTCAACACTGTGTATTTCTCTCTCGCAGAGCCCGGTTGCCAAATTCGAAACGTCCAGCGATTGCCCCCACAGGAAAGCTGCCAGCACGGAAAGCTGTAGCTGGTTTTCACTGCCCCTTGGAACTGCATTCGCTGCTAGACAGACATTCGCTTTCTGCAAAACCTTGCCTTCGTAAAGGGGCAACACTGTGTATTTCTCTCTCGCAGAGCCCGGCTGCCAAATTCGAAACGTCCAGCGATTGCGCCCACAGGAAAGCTGCCAGCACGGAAAGCTGTAGCTGGTTTTCACTGCCCCTTGGAACTACATTCGCTGCTAGACAGACATTCGCTTTCTACAAAAGCTTTCGTTGGTACAGGGGCAACACTGTGTATTTCTCTCTCGCAGAGCCCGGCTGCCAAATTCGAAACGTCCAGCGATTGCGCCCACAGGAAAGCTGCCAGCACGGAAAGCTGTAGCTGGTTTTCACTGCCCCTTGGAACTGCATTCGCTGATAGACAGACATTCGCTTTCTACAAAAGCTTTCGTTGGTACAGGGGCAACACTGTGTATTTCTCTCTCGCAGAGCCCGGTTGCCAAATTCGAAACGTCCAGCGATTGCGCCCACAGGAAAGCTGCCAGCACGGAAAGCTGTAGCTGGTTTTCACTGCCCCTTGGAACTGCATTCGCTGATAGACAGACATTCGCTTTCTACAAAAGCTTTCGTTGGTACAGGGGCAACACTGTGTATTTCTCTCTCGCAGAGCCCGGCTGCCAAATTCGAAACGTCCAGCGATTGCGCCCACAGGAAAGCTGCCAGCACGGAAAGCTGTAGCTGGTTTTCACTGCCCCTTGGAACTACATTCGCTGCTAGACAGACATTCGCTTTCTACAAAAGCTTTCGTTGGTACAGGGGCAACACTGTGTATTTCTCTCTCGCAGAGCCCGGCTGCCAAATTCGAAACGTCCAGCGATTGCGCCCACAGGAAAGCTGCCAGCACGGAAAGCTGTAGCTGGTTTTCACTGTCTCTTGGAACTACATTCGCTGATAGACAGACATTCGCTTTCTACAAAAGCTTTCGTTGGTACAGGGGCAACACATTGTATTTCTCTCTCGCAGAGCTCGGTTGCCAAATTCGAAACGTCCAGCGATTGCGCCCACAGGAAAGCTGCCAGCACGGAAAGCTGTAGCTGGTTTTCACTGTCTCTTGGAACTACATTCGCTGATAGACAGACATTCGCTTTCTACAAAAGCTTTCGTTGGTACAGGGGCAACACATTGTATTTCTCTCTCGCAGAGCTCGGTTGCCAAATTCGAAACGTCCAGCGATTGCGCCCACAGGAAAGCTGCCAGCACGGAAAGCTGTAGCTGGTTTTCACTGTCTCTTGGAACTACATTCGCTGCTAGACAGACATTCGCTTTCTGCAAAACCTTGCCTTCGTAAAGGGGCAACACTGTGTATTTCTCTCTCGCAGAGCCCGGCTGCCAAATTCGAAACCTCCAGCGATTGCGCCCACAGGAAAGCTGCCAGCACGGAAAGCTGTAGCTGGTTTTCACTGCCCCTTGGAACTGCATTCGCTGCTAGACAGACATTCGCTTTCTACAAAAGCTTTCGTTGGTACAGGGGCAACACTGTGTATTTCTCTCTCGCAGAGCCCGGCTGCCAAATTCGAAACGTCCAGCGATTGCCCCCACAGGAAAGCTTCCAGCACGGAAAGCTGTAGCTGGTTTTCACTGCCCCTTGGAACTGCATTCGCTGATAGACAGACATTCGCTTTCTACAAAAGCTTTCGTTGGTACAGGAGAAACACTGTGTATTTCTCTCTCGCAGAGCCCGGTTGCCAAATTCGAAACGTCCAGCGATTGCGCCCACAGGAAAGCTGCCAGCACGGAAAGCTGTAGCTGGTTTTCACTGCCCCTTGGAACTGCATTCGCTGATAGACAGACATTCGCTTTCTACAAAAGCTTTTGTTGGTACAGGGGCAACACTGTGTATTTCTCTCTCGCAGAGCCCGGCTGCCAAATTCGAAACGTCCAGCGATTGCGCCCACAGGAAAGCTGCCAGCACGGAAAGCTGTAGCTGGTTTTCACTGCCCCTTGGAACTACATTCGCTGCTAGACAGACATTCGCTTTCTACAAAAGCTTTCGTTGGTACAGGGGCAACACTGTGTATTTCTCTCTCGCAGAGCCCGCCTGCCAAATTCGAAACGTCCAGCGATTGCGCCCACAGGAAAGCTGCCAGCACGGAAAGCTGTAGCTGGTTTTCACTGTCTCTTGGAACTACATTCGCTGATAGACAGACATTCGCTTTCTACAAAAGCTTTCGTTGGTACAGGGGCAACACATTGTATTTCTCTCTCGCAGAGCTCGGTTGCCAAATTCGAAACGTCCAGCGATTGCGCCCACAGGAAAGCTGCCAGCACGGAAAGCTGTAGCTGGTTTTCACTGTCTCTTGGAACTACATTCGCTGCTAGACAGACATTCGCTTTCTGCAAAACCTTGCCTTCGTAAAGGGGCAACACTGTGTATTTCTCTCTCGCAGAGCCCGGCTGCCAAATTCGAAACGTCCAGCGATTGCGCCCACAGGAAAGCTGCCAGCACGGAAAGCTGTAGCTGGTTTTCACTGCCCCTTGGAACTACATTCGCTGCTAGACAGACATTCGCTTTCTACAAAAGCTTTCGTTAGTACAGGGGCAACACTGTGTATTTCTCTCTCGCAGAGCCCGGCTGCCAAATTCGAAACGTCCAGCGATTGCGCCCACAGGAAAGCTGCCAGCACGGAAAGCTGTAGCTGGTTTTCACTGCCCCTTGGAACTGCATTCGCTGATAGACAGACATTCGCTTTCTACAAAAGCTTTCGTTGGTACAGGGGCAACACTGTGTATTTCTCTCTCGCAGAGCCCGGTTGCCAAATTCGAAACGTCCAGCGATTGCGCCCACAGGAAAGCTTCCAGCACGGAAAGCTGTAGCTGGTTTTCACTGCCCCTTGGAACTGCATTCGCTGATAGACAGACATTCGCTTTCTACAAAAGCTTTCGTTGGTACAGGGGCAACACTGTGTATTTCTCTCTCGCAGAGCCCGGCTGCCAAATTCGAAACGTCCAGCGATTGCGCCCACAGGAAAGCTGCCAGCACGGAAAGCTGTAGCTGGTTTTCACTGCCCCTTGGAACTGCATTCGCTGATAGACAGACATTCGCTTTCTACAAAAGCTTTCGTTGGTACAGGGGCAACACTGTGTATTTCTCTCTCGCAGAGCCCGGCTGCCAAATTCGAAACGTCCAGCGATTGCGCCCACAGGAAAGCTGCCAGCACGGAAAGCTGTAGCTGGTTTTCACTGCCCCTTGGAACTGCATTCGCTGATAGACAGACATTCGCTTTCTACAAAAGCTTTCGTTCGTAAAGGGGCAACACTTTGTATTTCTCTCTCGCAGAGCCCGGCTGCCAAATTCGAAACGTCCAGCGATTGCCCCCACAGGAAAGCTGCCAGCACGGAAAGCTGTAGCTGGTTTTCACTGCCCCTTGGAACTGCATTCGCTGATAGACAGACATTCTCTTTCTACAAAAGCTTTTGTTGGTACAGGGTCAACACTGTGTATTTCTCTCTCGCAGAGCCCGGTTGCCAAATTCGAAACGTCCAGCGATTGCGCCCACAGGAAAGCTGCCAGCACGGAAAGCTGTAGCTGGTTTTCACTGCCCCTTGGAACTGCATTCGCTGCTAGACAGACATTCGCTTTCTGCAAAACCTTGCCTTCGTAAAGGGGCAACACTGTGTATTTCTCTCTCGCAGAGCCCGGCTGCCAAATTCGAAACGTCCAGCGATTGCGCCCACAGGAAAGCTGCCAGCACGGAAAGCTGTAGCTGGTTTTCACTGCCCCTTGGAACTACATTCGCTGCTAGACAGACATTCGCTTTCTACAAAAGCTTTCGTTCGTAAAGGGGCAACACTGTGTATTTCTCTCTCGCAGAGCCCGGCTGCCAAATTCGAAACGTCCAGCGATTGCGCCCACAGGAAAGCTGCCAGCACGGAAAGCTGTAGCTGGTTTTCACTGCCCCTTGGAACTGCATTCGCTGATAGACAGACATTCGCTTTCTACAAAAGCTTTCGTTGGTACAGGGGCAACACTGTGTATTTCTCTCTCGCAGAGCCCGGTTGCCAAATTCGAAACGTCCAGCGATTGCGCCCACAGGAAAGCTGCCAGCACGGAAAGCTGTAGCTGGTTTTCACTGCCCCTTGGAACTGCATTCGCTGATAGACAGACATTCGCTTTCTACAAAAGCTTTCGTTGGTACAGGGGCAACACTGTGTATTTCTCTCTCGCAGAGCCCGGCTGCCAAATTCGAAACGTCCAGCGATTGCGCCCACAGGAAAGCTGCCAGCACGGAAAGCTGTAGCTGGTTTTCACTGCCCCTTGGAACTACATTCGCTGCTAGACAGACATTCGCTTTCTACAAAAGCTTTCGTTGGTACAGGGGCAACACTGTGTATTTCTCTCTCGCAGAGCCCGGCTGCCAAATTCGAAACGTCCAGCGATTGCGCCCACAGGAAAGCTGCCAGCACGGAAAGCTGTAGCTGCTTTTCACTGCCCCTTGGAACTACATTCGCTGCTAGACAGAGATTCGCTTTCTACAAAAGCTTTCGTTGGTACAGGGGCAACACTCTGTATTTCTCTCTCGCAGAGCCCGGCTGCCAAATTCGAAACGTCCAGCGATTGCGCCCACAGGAAAGCTGCCAGCACGGAAAGCTGTAGCTGGTTTTCACTGCCCCTTGGAACTGCATTCGCTGATAGACAGACATTCGCTTTCTACAAAAGCTTTCGTTGGTACAGGGGCAACACTGTGTATTTCTCTCTCGCAGAGCCCGGCTGCCAAATTCGAAACGTCCAGCGATTGCGCCCACAGGAAAGCTGCCAGCACGGAAAGCTGTAGCTGGTTTTCACTGTCCCTTGGAACTGCATTCGCTGATAGACAGACATTCGCTTTCTACAAAAGCTTTCGTTGGTACAGGGGCAACACTGTGTATTTCTCTCTCGCAGAGCCCGGCTGCCAAATTCGAAACGTCCAGCGATTGCGCCCACAGGAAAGCTGCCAGCACGGAAAGCTGTAGCTGGTTTTCACTGTCTCTTGGAACTACATTCGCTGATAGACAGACATTCGCTTTCTGCAAAACCTTGCCTTCGTAAAGGGGCAACACTGTGTATTTCTCTCTCGCAGAGCCCGGCTGCCAAATTCGAAACGTCCAGCGATTGCGCCCACAGGAAAGCTGCCAGCACGGAAAGCTGTAGCTGGTTTTCACTGCCCCTTGGAACTACATTCGCTGCTAGACAGACATTCGCTTTCTACAAAAGCTTTCGTTGGTACAGGGGCAACACTGTGTATTTCTCTCTCGCAGAGCCCGGCTGCCAAATTCGAAACGTCCAGCGATTGCGCCCACAGGAAAGCTGCCAGCACGGAAAGCTGTAGCTGGTTTTCACTGCCCCTTGGAACTGCATTCGCTGATAGACAGACATTCGCTTTCTACAAAAGCTTTCGTTGGTACAGGGGCAACACTGTGCATTTCTCTCTCGCAGAGCCCGGTTGCCAAATTCGAAACGTCCAGCGATTGCGCCCACAGGAAAGCTTCCAGCACGGAAAGCTGTAGCTGGCTTTCACTGCCCCTTGGAACTGCATTCGCTGATAGACAGACATTCGCTTTCTACAAAAGCTTTCGTTGGTACAGGGGCAACACTGTGTATTTCTCTCTCGCAGAGCCCGGTTGCCAAATTCGAAACGTCCAGCGATTGCGCCCACAGGAAAGCTGCCAGCACGGAAAGCTGTAGCTGGTTTTCACTGCCCCTTGGAACTGCATTCGCTGCTAGACAGACATTCGCTTTCTACAAAAGCTTTCATTGGTACAGGGGCAACACTGTGTATTTCTCTCTCGCAGAGCCCGGCTGCCAAATTCGAAACGTCCAGCGATTGCGCCCACAGGAAAGCTGCCAGCACGGAAAGCTGTAGCTGGTTTTCACTGTCTCTTGGAACTACATTCGCTGCTAGACAGACATTCGCTTTCAGCAAAACCTTGCCTTCGTAAAGGGGCAACACTGTGTATTTCTCTCTCGCAGAGCCCGGCTGCCAAATTCGAAACGTCCAGCGATTGCGCCCACAGGAAAGCTGCCAGCACGGAAAGCTGTAGCTGGTGTTCACTGCCCCTTGGAACTGCATTCGCTGATAGACAGACATTCGCTTTCTACAAAAGCTTTCGTTGGTACAGGGGCAACACTGTGTATTTCTCTCTCGCAGAGCCCGGCTGCCAAATTCGAAACGTCCAGCGATTGCGCCCACAGGAAAGCTGCCAGCACGGAAAGCTGTAGCTGGTTTTCACTGCCCCTTGGAACTGCATTCGCTGCTAGACAGACATTCGCTTTCTACAAAAGCTTTCGTTGGTACAGGGGCAACACTGTGCATTTCTCTCTCGCAGAGCCCGGTTGCCAAATTCGAAACGTCCAGCGATTGCGCCCACAGGAAAGCTTCCAGCACGGAAAGCTGTAGCTGGCTTTCACTGCCCCTTGGAACTGCATTCGCTGATAGACAGACATTCGCTTTCTACAAAAGCTTTCGTTGGTACAGG
Source organism: Mycteria americana (assembly GCF_035582795.1). Lineage (NCBI taxonomy): Eukaryota > Metazoa > Chordata > Aves > Ciconiiformes > Ciconiidae > Mycteria > Mycteria americana. The sequence goes on from NC_134365.1 coordinate 89,301,260, forward strand.
GGCAACACTGTGTATTTCTCTCTCGCAGAGCCCGGTTGCCAAATTCGAAACGTCCAGCGATTGCGCCCACAGGAAAGCTGGCAGCACAGAAAGCTGTAGCTGGTTTTCACTGCCCCTTGGAACTGCATTCGCTGCTAGACAGACATTCGCTTTCTACAAAAGCTTTCATTGGTACAGGGGCAACACTGTGTATTTCTCTCTCGCAGAGCCCGGCTGCCAAATTCGAAACGTCCAGCGATTGCGCCCACAGGAAAGCTGCCAGCACGGAAAGCTGTAGCTGCTTTTCACTGCCCCTTGGAACTACATTCGCTGATAGACAGACATTCGCTTTCTACAAAAGCTTTCGTTGGTACAGGGGCAACACTGTGTATTTCTCTCTCGCAGAGCCCGCCTGCCAAATTCGAAACGTCCAGCGATTGCGCCCACAGGAAAGCTGCCAGCACGGAAAGCTGTAGCTGGTGTTCACTGCCCCTTGGAACTGCATTCGCTGATAGACAGACATTCGCTTTCTACAAAAGCTTTCGTTGGTACAGGGGCAACACTGTGTATTTCTCTCTCGCAGAGCCCGGTTGCCAAATTCGAAACGTCCAGCGATTGCGCCCACAGGAAAGCTGGCAGCACAGAAAGCTGTAGCTGGTTTTCACTGCCCCTTGGAACTGCATTCGCTGCTAGACAGACATTCGCTTTCTACAAAAGCTTTCATTGGTACAGGGGCAACACTGTGTATTTCTCTCTCGCAGAGCCCGGCTGCCAAATTCGAAACGTCCAGCGATTGCGCCCACAGGAAAGCTGCCAGCACGGAAAGCTGTAGCTGCTTTTCACTGCCCCTTGGAACTACATTCGCTGATAGACAGACATTCGCTTTCTACAAAAGCTTTCGTTGGTACAGGGGCAACACTGTGTATTTCTCTCTCGCAGAGCCCGCCTGCCAAATTCGAAACGTCCAGCGATTGCGCCCACAGGAAAGCTGCCAGCACGGAAAGCTGTAGCTGGTGTTCACTGCCCCTTGGAACTGCATTCGCTGATAGACAGACATTCTCTTTCTACAAAAGCTTTCGTTGGTACAGGGGCAACACTGTGTATTTCTCTCTCGCAGAGCCCGGTTGCTAAATTCGAAACGTCCAGCGATTGCGCCCACAGGAAAGCTGCCAGCACGGAAAGCTGTAGCTGGTTTTCACTGCCCCTTGGAACTACATTCGCTGCTAGACAGACATTCTCTTTCTACAAAAGCTTTCGTTGGTACAGGGGCAACACTGTGTATTTCTCTCTCGCAGAGCCCGGCTGCCAAATTCGAAACGTCCAGCGATTGCGCCCACAGGAAAGCTGCCAGCACGGAAAGCTGTAGCTGGTTTTCACTGCCCCTTGGAACTGCATTCGCTGATAGACAGACATTCGCTTTCTACAAAAGCTTTCGTTGGTACAGGGGCAACACTGTGTATTTCTCTCTCGCAGAGCCCGGCTGCCAAATTCGAAACGTCCAGCGATTGCGCCCACAGGAAAGCTGCCAGCACGGAAAGCTGTAGCTGGTTTTCACTGCCCCTTGGAACTGCATTCGCTGATAGACAGACATTCGCTTTCTACAAAAGCTTTCGTTGGAACAGGGGCAACACTGTGTATTTCTCTCTCGCAGAGCCCGGTTGCCAAATTCGAAACGTCCAGCGATTGCGCCCACAGGAAAGCTGCCAGCACGGAAAGCTGTAGCTGGTTTTCACTGCCCCTTGGAACTGCATTCGCTGATAGACAGACATTCGCTTTCTACAAAAGCTTTTGTTGGTACAGGGGCAACACTGTGTATTTCTCTCTCGCAGAGCCCGGTTGCCAAATTCGAAACGTCCAGCGATTGCGCCCACAGGAAAGCTGCCAGCACGGAAAGCTGTAGCTGGTTTTCACTGCCCCTTGGAACTGCATTCGCTGCTAGACAGACATTCGCTTTCTACAAAAGCTTTCGTTGGTACAGGGGCAACACTGTGTATTTCTCTCTCGCAGAGCCCGGCTGCCAAATTCGAAACGTCCAGCGATTGCGCCCACAGGAAAGCTGCCAGCACGGAAAGCTGTAGCTGGTTTTCACTGCCCCTTGGAACTGCATTCGCTGATAGACAGACATTCGCTTTCTACAAAAGCTTTCGTTGGTACAGGGGCAACACTTTGTATTTCTCTCTCGCAGAGCCCGGTTGCCAAATTCGAAACGTCCAGCGATTGCACCCACAGGAAAGCTGCCAGCACGGAAAGCTGTAGCTGGTTTTCACTGTCTCTTGGAACTACATTCGCTGATAGACAGACATTCGCTTTCTACAAAAGCTTTCGTTGGTACAGGGGCAACACTGTGTATTTCTCTCTCGCAGAGCTCGGTTGCCAAATTCAAAACGTCCAGCGATTGCGCCCACAGGAAAGCTGCCAGCACGGAAAGCTGTAGCTGGTTTTCACTGTCTCTTGGAACTACATTCGCTGCTAGACAGACATTCGCTTTCAGCAAAACCTTGCCTTCGTAAAGGGGCAACACTGTGTATTTCTCTCTCGCAGAGCCCGGCTGCCAAATTCGAAACGTCCAGCGATTGCGCCCACAGGAAAGCTGCCAGCACGGAAAGCTGTAGCTGGTGTTCACTGCCCCTTGGAACTGCATTCGCTGATAGACAGACATTCTCTTTCTACAAAAGCTTTTGTTGGTACAGGGGCAACACTGTGTATTTCTCTCTCGCAGAGCCCGGTTGCCAAATTCGAAACGTCCAGCGATTGCGCCCACAGGAAAGCTGCCAGCACGGAAAGCTGTAGCTGGTTTTCACTGCCCCTTGGAACTACATTCGCTGCTAGACAGACATTCTCTTTCTACAAAAGCTTTCGTTGGTACAGGGGCAACACTGTGTATTTCTCTCTCGCAGAGCCCGGCTGCCAAATTCGAAACGTCCAGCGATTGCGCCCACAGGAAAGCTGCCAGCACGGAAAGCTGTAGCTGGTTTTCACTGCCCCTTGGAACTGCATTCGCTGATAGACAGACATTCGCTTTCTACAAAAGCTTTCGTTGGAACAGGGGCAACAATGTGTATTTCTCTCTCGCAGAGCCCAGTTACCAAATTCGAAACGTCCAGCGATTGCGCCCACAGGAAAGCTGCCAGCACGGAAAGCTGTAGCTGGTTTTCACTGCCCCTTGGAACTGCATTCGCTGATAGACAGACATTCGCTTTCTACAAAAGCTTTCGTTGGTACAGGGGCAACACTGTGTATTTCTCTCTCGCAGAGCCCGCCTGCCAAATTCGAAACGTCCAGCGATTGCGCCCACAGGAAAGCTGCCAGCACGGAAAGCTGTAGCTGGTTTTCACTGCCCCTTGGAACTGCATTCGCTGATAGACAGACATTCGCTTTCTACAAAAGCTTTCGTTGGTACAGGGGCAACACTTTGTATTTCTCTCTCGCAGAGCCCGGTTGCCAAATTCGAAACGTCCAGCGATTGCACCCACAGGAAAGCTGCCAGCACGGAAAGCTGTAGCTGGTTTTCACTGTCTCTTGGAACTACATTCGCTGATAGACAGACATTCGCTTTCTACAAAAGCTTTCGTTGGTACAGGGGCAACACATTGTATTTCTCTCTCGCAGAGCTCGGTTGCCAAATTCGAAACGTCCAGCGATTGCGCCCACAGGAAAGCTGCCAGCACGGAAAGCTGTAGCTGGTTTTCACTGTCTCTTGGAACTACATTCGCTGCTAGACAGACATTCGCTTTCTGCAAAACCTTGCCTTCGTAAAGGGGCAACACTGTGTATTTCTCTCTCGCAGAGCCCGGCTGCCAAATTCGAAACGTCCAGCGATTGCGCCCACAGGAAAGCTGCCAGCACGGAAAGCTGTAGCTGGTTTTCACTGCCCCTTGGAACTACATTCGCTGCTAGACAGACATTCGCTTTCTACAAAAGCTTTCGTTGGTACAGGGGCAACACTGTGTATTTCTCTCTCGCAGAGCCCGGTTGCCAAATTCGAAACGTCCAGCGATTGCGCCCACAGGAAAGCTGCCAGCACGGAAAGCTGTAGCTGCTTTTCACTGCCCCTTGGAACTACATTCGCTGCTAGACAGACATTCGCTTTCTGCAAAACCTTGCCTTCGTAAAGGGGCAACACTGTGTATTTCTCTCTCGCAGAGCCCGGCTGCCAAATTCGAAACGTCCAGCGATTGCGCCCACAGGAAAGCTGCCAGCACGGAAAGCTGTAGCTGGTTTTCACTGTCTCTTGGAACTACATTCGCTGCTAGACAGACATTCGCTTTCTACAAAAGCTTTCGTTGGTACAGGGGCAACACTGTGTATTTCTCTCTCGCAGAGCCCGGCTGCCAAATTCGAAACGTCCAGCGATTGCGCCCACAGGAAAGCTGCCAGCACGGAAAGCTGTAGCTGGTTTTCACTGCCCCTTGGAACTGCATTCGCTGATAGACAGACATTCGCTTTCTACAAAAGCTTTCGTTGGTACAGGGGCAACACTGTGTATTTCTCTCTCGCAGAGCCCGGTTGCCAAATTCGAAACGTCCAGCGATTGCGCCCACAGGAAAGCTTCCAGCACGGAAAGCTGTAGCTGGTTTTCACTGCCCCTTGGAACTGCATTCGCTGATAGACAGACATTCGCTTTCTACAAAAGCTTTCGTTGGTACAGGGGCAACACTGTGTATTTCTCTCTCGCAGAGCCCGGCTGCCAAATTCGAAACGTCCAGCGATTGCGCCCACAGGAAAGCTGCCAGCACGGAAAGCTGTAGCTGGTTTTCACTGCCCCTTGGAACTGCATTCGCTGATAGACAGACATTCGCTTTCTACAAAAGCTTTCGTTGGTACAGGGGCAACACTGTGTATTTCTCTCTCGCAGAGCCCTGCTGCCAAATTCGAAACGTCCAGCGATTGCGCCCACAGGAAAGCTGCCAGCACGGAAAGCTGTAGCTGGTTTTCACTGCCCCTTGGAACTGCATTCGCTGATAGACAGACATTCGCTTTCTACAAAAGCTTTCGTTCGTAAAGGGGCAACACTGTGTATTTCTCTCTCGCAGAGCCCGGCTGCCAAATTCGAAACGTCCAGCGATTGCGCCCACAGGAAAGCTGCCAGCACGGAAAGCTGTAGCTGGTTTTCACTGCCCCTTGGAACTGCATTCGCTGATAGACAGACATTCGCTTTCTACAAAAGCTTTCGTTGGTACAGGGGCAACACTGTGTATTTCTCTCTCGCAGAGCCCGGTTGCCAAATTCGAAACGTCCAGCGATTGCGCCCACAGGAAAGCTGCCAGCACGGAAAGCTGTAGCTGGTTTTCACTGCCCCTTGGAACTGCATTCGCTGATAGACAGACATTCGCTTTCTACAAAAGCTTTCGTTGGTACAGGGGCAACACTGTGTATTTCTCTCTCGCAGAGCCCGGTTGCCAAATTCGAAACGTCCAGCGATTGCGCCCACAGGAAAGCTGCCAGCACGGAAAGCTGTAGCTGGTTTTCACTGCCCCTTGGAACTGCATTCGCTGATAGACAGACATTCGCTTTCTACAAAAGCTTTCGTTGGTACAGGGGCAACACTTTGTATTTCTCTCTCGCAGAGCCCGGTTGCCAAATTCGAAACGTCCAGCGATTGCACCCACAGGAAAGCTGCCAGCACGGAAAGCTGTAGCTGGTTTTCACTGTCTCTTGGAACTACATTCGCTGATAGACAGACATTCGCTTTCTACAAAAGCTTTCGTTGGTACAGGGGCAACACATTGTATTTCTCTCTCGCAGAGCTCGGTTGCCAAATTCGAAACGTCCAGCGATTGCGCCCACAGGAAAGCTGCCAGCACGGAAAGCTGTAGCTGGTTTTCACTGTCTCTTGGAACTACATTCGCTGCTAGACAGACATTCGCTTTCTGCAAAACCTTGCCTTCGTAAAGGGGCAACACTGTGTATTTCTCTCTCGCAGAGCCCGGCTGCCAAATTCGAAACGTCCAGCGATTGCGCCCACAGGAAAGCTGCCAGCACGGAAAGCTGTAGCTGGTTTTCACTGCCCCTTGGAACTACATTCGCTGCTAGACAGACATTCGCTTTCTACAAAAGCTTTCGTTGGTACAGGGGCAACACTGTGTATTTCTCTCTCGCAGAGCCCGGTTGCCAAATTCGAAACGTCCAGCGATTGCGCCCACAGGAAAGCTGCCAGCACGGAAAGCTGTAGCTGCTTTTCACTGCCCCTTGGAACTACATTCGCTGCTAGACAGACATTCGCTTTCTGCAAAACCTTGCCTTCGTAAAGGGGCAACACTGTGTATTTCTCTCTCGCAGAGCCCGGCTGCCAAATTCGAAACGTCCAGCGATTGCGCCCACAGGAAAGCTGCCAGCACGGAAAGCTGTAGCTGGTTTTCACTGTCTCTTGGAACTACATTCGCTGCTAGACAGACATTCGCTTTCTACAAAAGCTTTCGTTGGTACAGGGGCAACACTGTGTATTTCTCTCTCGCAGAGCCCGGCTGCCAAATTCGAAACGTCCAGCGATTGCGCCCACAGGAAAGCTGCCAGCACGGAAAGCTGTAGCTGGTTTTCACTGCCCCTTGGAACTGCATTCGCTGATAGACAGACATTCGCTTTCTACAAAAGCTTTCGTTGGTACAGGGGCAACACTGTGTATTTCTCTCTCGCAGAGCCCGGTTGCCAAATTCGAAACGTCCAGCGATTGCGCCCACAGGAAAGCTTCCAGCACGGAAAGCTGTAGCTGGTTTTCACTGCCCCTTGGAACTGCATTCGCTGATAGACAGACATTCGCTTTCTACAAAAGCTTTCGTTGGTACAGGGGCAACACTGTGTATTTCTCTCTCGCAGAGCCCGGCTGCCAAATTCGAAACGTCCAGCGATTGCGCCCACAGGAAAGCTGCCAGCACGGAAAGCTGTAGCTGGTTTTCACTGCCCCTTGGAACTGCATTCGCTGATAGACAGACATTCGCTTTCTACAAAAGCTTTCGTTGGTACAGGGGCAACACTGTGTATTTCTCTCTCGCAGAGCCCTGCTGCCAAATTCGAAACGTCCAGCGATTGCGCCCACAGGAAAGCTGCCAGCACGGAAAGCTGTAGCTGGTTTTCACTGCCCCTTGGAACTGCATTCGCTGATAGACAGACATTCGCTTTCTACAAAAGCTTTCGTTCGTAAAGGGGCAACACTGTGTATTTCTCTCTCGCAGAGCCCGGCTGCCAAATTCGAAACGTCCAGCGATTGCGCCCACAGGAAAGCTGCCAGCACGGAAAGCTGTAGCTGGTTTTCACTGCCCCTTGGAACTGCATTCGCTGCTAGACAGACATTCGCTTTCTGCAAAACCTTGCCTTCGTAAAGGGGCAACACTGTGTATTTCTCTCTCGCAGAGCCCGGCTGCCAAATTCGAAACGTCCAGCGATTGCGCCCACAGGAAAGCTGCCAGCACGGAAAGCTGTAGCTGGTTTTCACTGCCCCTTGGAACTACATTCGCTGCTAGACAGACATTCGCTTTCTACAAAAGCTTTCGTTGGTACAGGGGCAACACTGTGTATTTCTCTCTCGCAGAGCCCGCCTGCCAAATTCGAAACGTCCAGCGATTGCGCCCACAGGAAAGCTGCCAGCACGGAAAGCTGTAGCTGGTTTTCACTGCCCCTTGGAACTGCATTCGCTGATAGACAGACATTCGCTTTCTACAAAAGCTTTCGTTGGTACAGGGGCAACACTGTGTATTTCTCTCTCGCAGAGCCCGGTTGCCAAATTCGAAACGTCCAGCGATTGCGCCCACAGGAAAGCTGCCAGCACGGAAAGCTGTAGCTGGTTTTCACTGTCTCTTGGAACTACATTCGCTGCTAGACAGACATTCGCTTTCTGCAAAACCTTGCCTTCGTAAAGGGGCAACACTGTGTATTTCTCTCTCGCAGAGCCCGGCTGCCAAATTCGAAACGTCCAGCGATTGCGCCCACAGGAAAGCTGCCAGCACGGAAAGCTGTAGCTGGTTTTCACTGCCCCTTGGAACTACATTCGCTGCTAGACAGACATTCGCTTTCTACAAAAGCTTTCGTTGGTACAGGGGCAACACTGTGTATTTCTCTCTCGCAGAGCCCGGCTGCCAAATTCGAAACGTCCAGCGATTGCGCCCACAGGAAAGCTGCCAGCACGGAAAGCTGTAGCTGGTTTTCACTGCCCCTTGGAACTGCATTCGCTGATAGACAGACATTCGCTTTCTACAAAAGCTTTTGTTGGTACAGGGGCAACACTGTGTATTTCTCTCTCGCAGAGCCCGGCTGCCAAATTCGAAACGTCCAGCGATTGCCCCCACAGGAAAGCTTCCAGCACGGAAAGCTGTAGCTGGTTTTCACTGCCCCTTGGAACTGCATTCGCTGATAGACAGACATTCGCTTTCTACAAAAGCTTTCGTTGGTACAGGAGAAACACTGTGTATTTCTCTCTCGCAGAGCCCGGTTGCCAAATTCGAAACGTCCAGCGATTGCGCCCACAGGAAAGCTGCCAGCACGGAAAGCTGTAGCTGGTTTTCACTGCCCCTTGGAACTGCATTCGCTGATAGACAGACATTCGCTTTCTACAAAAGCTTTTGTTGGTACAGGGGCAACACTGTGTATTTCTCTCTCGCAGAGCCCGGCTGCCAAATTCGAAACGTCCAGCGATTGCGCCCACAGGAAAGCTGCCAGCACGGAAAGCTGTAGCTGGTTTTCACTGCCCCTTGGAACTACATTCGCTGCTAGACAGACATTCGCTTTCTACAAAAGCTTTCGTTGGTACAGGGGCAACACTGTGTATTTCTCTCTCGCAGAGCCCGCCTGCCAAATTCGAAACGTCCAGCGATTGCGCCCACAGGAAAGCTGCCAGCACGGAAAGCTGTAGCTGGTTTTCACTGTCTCTTGGAACTACATTCGCTGCTAGACAGACATTCGCTTTCTGCAAAACCTTGCCTTCGTAAAGGGGCAACACTGTGTATTTCTCTCTCGCAGAGCCCGGCTGCCAAATTCGAAACGTCCAGCGATTGCGCCCACAGGAAAGCTGCCAGCACGGAAAGCTGTAGCTGGTTTTCACTGCCCCTTGGAACTGCATTCGCTGATAGACAGACATTCGCTTTCTACAAAAGCTTTCGTTGGTACAGGGGCAACACTGTGTATTTCTCTCTCGCAGAGCCCGGTTGCCAAATTCGAAACGTCCAGCGATTGCGCCCACAGGAAAGCTTCCAGCACGGAAAGCTGTAGCTGGTTTTCACTGCCCCTTGGAACTGCATTCGCTGATAGACAGACATTCGCTTTCTACAAAAGCTTTCGTTGGTACAGGGGCAACACTGTGTATTTCTCTCTCGCAGAGCCCGGCTGCCAAATTCGAAACGTCCAGCGATTGCGCCCACAGGAAAGCTGCCAGCACGGAAAGCTGTAGCTGGTTTTCACTGCCCCTTGGAACTGCATTCGCTGCTAGACAGACATTCGCTTTCTACAAAAGCTTTTGTTGGTACAGGGGCAACACTGTGTATTTCTCTCTCGCAGAGCCCGGCTGCCAAATTCGAAACGTCCAGCGATTGCGCCCACAGGAAAGCTGCCAGCACGGAAAGCTGTAGCTGGTTTTCACTGCCCCTTGGAACTGCATTCGCTGATAGACAGACATTCGCTTTCTACAAAAGCTTTCGTTCGTAAAGGGGCAACACTGTGTATTTCTCTCTCGCAGAGCCCGGCTGCCAAATTCGAAACGTCCAGCGATTGCCCCCACAGGAAAGCTGCCAGCACGGAAAGCTGTAGCTGGTTTTCACTGCCCCTTGGAACTGCATTCGCTGATAGACAGACATTCTCTTTCTACAAAAGCTTTTGTTGGTACAGGGTCAACACTGTGTATTTCTCTCTCGCAGAGCCCGGTTGCCAAATTCGAAACGTCCAGCGATTGCGCCCACAGGAAAGCTGCCAGCACGGAAAGCTGTAGCTGGTTTTCACTGCCCCTTGGAACTGCATTCGCTGCTAGACAGACATTCGCTTTCTGCAAAACCTTGCCTTCGTAAAGGGGCAACACTGTGTATTTCTCTCTCGCAGAGCCCGGCTGCCAAATTCGAAACGTCCAGCGATTGCGCCCACAGGAAAGCTGCCAGCACGGAAAGCTGTAGCTGGTTTTCACTGCCCCTTGGAACTACATTCGCTGCTAGACAGACATTCGCTTTCTACAAAAGCTTTCGTTCGTAAAGGGGCAACACTGTGTATTTCTCTCTCGCAGAGCCCGGCTGCCAAATTCGAAACGTCCAGCGATTGCGCCCACAGGAAAGCTGCCAGCACGGAAAGCTGTAGCTGGTTTTCACTGCCCCTTGGAACTGCATTCGCTGATAGACAGACATTCTCTTTCTACAAAAGCTTTTGTTGGTACAGGGTCAACACTGTGTATTTCTCTCTCGCAGAGCCCGGCTGCCAAATTCGAAACGTCCAGCGATTGCGCCCACAGGAAAGCTGCCAGCACGGAAAGCTGTAGCTGGTTTTCACTGCCCCTTGGAACTGCATTCGCTGCTAGACAGACATTCTCTTTCTACAAAAGCTTTTGTTGGTACAGGGTCAACACTGTGTATTTCTCTCTCGCAGAGCCCGGTTGCCAAATTCGAAACGTCCAGCGATTGCGCCCACAGGAAAGCTGCCAGCACGGAAAGCTGTAGCTGGTTTTCACTGCCCCTTGGAACTGCATTCGCTGATAGACAGACATTCGCTTTCTACAAAAGCTTTCGTTGGTACAGGGGCAACACTGTGTATTTCTCTCTCGCAGAGCCCGGTTGCCAAATTCGAAACGTCCAGCGATTGCGCCCACAGGAAAGCTGCCAGCACGGAAAGCTGTAGCTGGTTTTCACTGCCCCTTGGAACTGCATTCGCTGCTAGACAGACATTCGCTTTCTACAAAAGCTTTCGTTGGTACAGGGGCAACACTGTGTATTTCTCTCTCGCAGAGCCCGGTTGCCAAATTCGAAACGTCCAGCGATTGCGCCCACAGGAAAGCTGCCAGCACGGAAAGCTGTAGCTGGTTTTCACTGCCCCTTGGAACTGCATTCGCTGATAGACAGACATTCGCTTTCTACAAAAGCTTTCGTTGGTACAGGGGCAACACTGTGTATTTCTCTGTCGCAGAGCCCAGCTGCCAAATTCGAAACGTCCAGCGATTGCGCCCACAGGAAAGCTGCCAGCACGGAAAGCTGTAGCTGGTTTTCACTGCCCCTTGGAACTGCATTCGCTGATAGACAGACATTCGCTTTCTACAAAAGCTTTCGTTGGTACAGGGGCAACACTGTGTATTTCTCTCTCGCAGAGCCCGGTTGCCAAATTCGAAACGTCCAGCGATTGCGCCCACAGGAAAGCTGCCAGCACGGAAAGCTGTAGCTGGTTTTCACTGCCCCTTGGAACTACATTCGCTGCTAGACAGACATTCGCTTTCTACAAAAGCTTTCGTTCGTAAAGGGGCAACACTGTGTATTTCTCTCTCGCAGAGCCCGGCTGCCAAATTCGAAACGTCCAGCGATTGCGCCCACAGGAAAGCTGCCAGCACGGAAAGCTGTAGCTGGTTTTCACTGCCCCTTGGAACTGCATTCGCTGATAGACAGACATTCGCTTTCTACAAAAGCTTTTGTTGGTACAGGGTCAACACTGTGTATTTCTCTCTCGCAGAGCCCGGTTGCCAAATTCGAAACGTCCAGCGATTGCGCCCACAGGAAAGCTGCCAGCACGGAAAGCTGTAGCTGGTGTTCACTGCCCCTTGGAACTGCATTCGCTGATAGACAGACATTCTCTTTCTACAAAAGCTTTTGTTGGTACAGGGGCAACACTGTGTATTTCTCTCTCGCAGAGCCCGGCTGCCAAATTCGAAACGTCCAGCGATTGCGCCCACAGGAAAGCTGCCAGCACGGAAAGCTGTAGCTGGTTTTCACTGCCCCTTGGAACTACATTCGCTGCTAGACAGACATTCGCTTTCTACAAAAGCTTTCGTTGGTACAGGGGCAACACTGTGTATTTCTCTCTCGCAGAGCCCGGCTGCCAAATTCGAAACGTCCAGCGATTGCGCCCACAGGAAAGCTGCCAGCACGGAAAGCTGTAGCTGGTTTTCACTGTCTCTTGGAACTACATTCGCTGATAGACAGACATTCGCTTTCTACAAAAGCTTTCGTTGGTACAGGGGCAACACATTGTATTTCTCTCTCGCAGAGCTCGGTTGCCAAATTCAAAACGTCCAGCGATTGCGCCCACAGGAAAGCTGCCAGCACGGAAAGCTGTAGCTGGTTTTCACTGTCTCTTGGAACTACATTCGCTGCTAGACAGACATTCGCTTTCTGCAAAACCTTGCCTTCGTAAAGGGGCAACACTGTGTATTTCTCTCTCGCAGAGCCCGGCTGCCAAATTCGAAACGTCCAGCGATTGCGCCCACAGGAAAGCTGCCAGCACGGAAAGCTGTAGCTGGTTTTCACTGCCCCTTGGAACTACATTCGCTGCTAGACAGACATTCGCTTTCTACAAAAGCTTTCGTTGGTACAGGGGCAACACTGTGTATTTCTCTCTCGCAGAGCCCGGCTGCCAAATTCGAAACGTCCAGCGATTGCGCCCACAGGAAAGCTGCCAGCACGGAAAGCTGTAGCTGGTTTTCACTGTCTCTTGGAACTACATTCGCTGATAGACAGACATTCGCTTTCTACAAAAGCTTTCGTTGGTACAGGGGCAACACATTGTATTTCTCTCTCGCAGAGCTCGGTTGCCAAATTCGAAACGTCCAGCGATTGCGCCCACAGGAAAGCTGCCAGCACGGAAAGCTGTAGCTGGTTTTCACTGTCTCTTGGAACTACATTCGCTGCTAGACAGACATTCGCTTTCTGCAAAACCTTGCCTTCGTAAAGGGGCAACACTGTGTATTTCTCTCTCGCAGAGCCCGGCTGCCAAATTCGAAACGTCCAGCGATTGCGCCCACAGGAAAGCTGCCAGCACGGAAAGCTGTAGCTGGTTTTCACTGCCCCTTGGAACTACATTCGCTGCTAGACAGACATTCGCTTTCTACAAAAGCTTTCGTTAGTACAGGGGCAACACTGTGTATTTCTCTCTCGCAGAGCCCGGCTGCCAAATTCGAAACGTCCAGCGATTGCGCCCACAGGAAAGCTGCCAGCACGGAAAGCTGTAGCTGGTTTTCACTGCCCCTTGGAACTGCATTCGCTGATAGACAGACATTCGCTTTCTACAAAAGCTTTCGTTGGTACAGGGGCAACACTGTGTATTTCTCTCTCGCAGAGCCCGGTTGCCAAATTCGAAACGTCCAGCGATTGCGCCCACAGGAAAGCTTCCAGCACGGAAAGCTGTAGCTGGTTTTCACTGCCCCTTGGAACTGCATTCGCTGATAGACAGACATTCGCTTTCTACAAAAGCTTTCGTTGGTACAGGGGCAACACTGTGTATTTCTCTGTCGCAGAGCCCAGCTGCCAAATTCGAAACGTCCAGCGATTGCGCCCACAGGAAAGCTGCCAGCACGGAAAGCTGTAGCTGGTTTTCACTGCCCCTTGGAACTGCATTCGCTGATAGACAGACATTCGCTTTCTACAAAAGCTTTCGTTGGTACAGGGGCAACACTGTGTATTTCTCTCTCGCAGAGCCCGGTTGCCAAATTCGAAACGTCCAGCGATTGCGCCCACAGGAAAGCTGCCAGCACGGAAAGCTGTAGCTGGTTTTCACTGTCTCTTGGAACTACATTCGCTGCTAGACAGACATTCGCTTTCTGCAAAACCTTGCCTTCGTAAAGGGGCAACACTGTGTATTTCTCTCTCGCAGAGCCCGGCTGCCAAATTCGAAACGTCCAGCGATTGCGCCCACAGGAAAGCTGCCAGCACGGAAAGCTGTAGCTGGTTTTCACTGCCCCTTGGAACTACATTCGCTGATAGACAGACATTCGCTTTCTACAAAAGCTTTCGTTGGTACAGGGGCAACACTGTGTATTTCTCTCTCGCAGAGCCCGGCTGCCAAATTCGAAACGTCCAGCGATTGCGCCCACAGGAAAGCTGCCAGCACGGAAAGCTGTAGCTGGTTTTCACTGCCCCTTGGAACTGCATTCGCTGATAGACAGACATTCGCTTTCTACAAAAGCTTTTGTTGGTACAGGGGCAACACTGTGTATTTCTCTCTCGCAGAGCCCGGCTGCCAAATTCGAAACGTCCAGCGATTGCGCCCACAGGAAAGCTGCCAGCACGGAAAGCTGTAGCTGGTTTTCACTGCCCCTTGGAACTGCATTCGCTGATAGACAGACATTCGCTTTCTACAAAAGCTTTCGTTGGTACAGGGGCAACACTGTGTATTTCTCTCTCGCAGAGCCCGGTTGCCAAATTCGAAACGTCCAGCGATTGCGCCCACAGGAAAGCTGCCAGCACGGAAAGCTGTAGCTGGTGTTCACTGCCCCTTGGAACTGCATTTGCTGATAGACAGACATTCTCTTTCTACAGAAGCTTTTGTTGGTACAGGGGCAACACTGTGTATTTCTCTCTCGCAGAGCCCGGCTGCCAAATTCGAAACGTCCAGCGATTGCGCCCACAGGAAAGCTGCCAGCACGGAAAGCTGTAGCTGGTTTTCACTGCCCCTTGGAACTACATTCGCTGCTAGACAGACATTCGCTTTCTACAAAAGCTTTCGTTGGTACAGGGGCAACACTGTGTATTTCTCTCTCGCAGAGCCCGGTTGCCAAATTCGAAACGTCCAGCGATTGCGCCCACAGGAAAGCTGCCAGCACGGAAAGCTGTAGCTGGTGTTCACTGCCCCTTGGAACTGCATTCGCTGATAGACAGACATTCTCTTTCTACAAAAGCTTTTGTTGGTACAGGGGCAACACTGTGTATTTCTCTCTCGCAGAGCCCGGTTGCCAAATTCGAAACGTCCAGCGATTGCGCCCACAGGAAAGCTGCCAGCACGGAAAGCTGTAGCTGGTTTTCACTGCCCCTTGGAACTACATTCGCTGCTAGACAGACATTCGCTTTCTACAAAAGCTTTCGTTGGTACAGGGGCAACACTGTGTATTTCTCTCTCGCAGAGCCCGGCTGCCAAATTCGAAACGTCCAGCGATTGCGCCCACAGGAAAGCTGCCAGCACGGAAAGCTGTAGCTGGTTTTCACTGCCCCTTGGAACTGCATTCGCTGATAGACAGACATTCGCTTTCTACAAAAGCTTTCGTTCGTAAAGGGGCAACACTGTGTATTTCTCTCTCGCAGAGCCCAGTTACCAAATTCGAAACGTCTAGCGATTGCGCCCACAGGAAAGCTGCCAGCACGGAAAGCTGTAGCTGGTTTTCACTGCCCCTTGGAACTACATTCGCTGCTAGACAGACATTCGCTTTCTGCAAAACCTTGCCTTCGTAAGGGGGCAACACTGTGTATTTCTCTCTCGCAGAGCCCGGTTGCCAAATTCGAAACGTCCAGCGATTGCGCCCACAGGAAAGCTGCCAGCACGGAAAGCTGTAGCTGGTTTTCACTGCCCCTTGGAACTGCATTCGCTGATAGACAGACATTCTCTTTCTACAAAAGCTTTCGTTGGTACAGGGGCAACACTGTGTATTTCTCTCTCGCAGAGCCCGGTTGCCAAATTCGAAACGTCCAGCGATTGCGCCCACAGGAAAATGCCAGCACGGAAAGCTGTAGCTGGTTTTCACTGCCCCTTGGAACTACATTCGCTGATAGACAGACATTCGCTTTCTACAGAAGCTTTCGTTGGTACAGGGGCAACACTCTGTATTTCTCTCTCGCAGAGCCCGGCTGCCAAATTCGAAACGTCCAGCGATTGCGCCCACAGGAAAGCTGCCAGCACGGAAAGCTGTAGCTGGTTTTCACTGCCCCTTGGAACTGCATTCGCTGATAGACAGACATTCGCTTTCTACAAAAGCTTTCGTTCGTAAAGGGGCAACACTGTGTATTTCTCTCTCGCAGAGCCCGGCTGCCAAATTCGAAACGTCCAGCGATTGCGCCCACAGGAAAGCTGCCAGCACGGAAAGCTGTAGCTGGTTTTCACTGCCCCTTGGAACTGCATTCGCTGCTAGACAGACATTCGCTTTCTACAAAAGCTTTCGTTGGTACAGGGGCAACACTTTGTATTTCTCTCTCGCAGAGCCCGGCTGCCAAATTCGAAACGTCCAGCGATTGCGCCCACAGGAAAGCTGCCAGCACGGAAAGCTGTAGCTGGTTTTCACTGCCCCTTGGAACTACATTCGCTGCTAGACAGACATTCGCTTTCTACAAAAGCTTTCGTTGGTACAGGGGCAACACTGTGTATTTCTCTCTCGCAGAGCCCGGTTGCCAAATTCGAAACGTCCAGCGATTGCGCCCACAGGAAAGCTGCCAGCACGGAAAGCTGTAGCTGGTTTTCACTGCCCCTTGGAACTGCATTCGCTGATAGACAGACATTCGCTTTCTGCAAAACCTTGCCTTCGTAAAGGGGCAACACTGTGTATTTCTCTCTCGCAGAGCCCGGCTGCCAAATTCGAAACGTCCAGCGATTGCACCCACAGGAAAGCTGCCAGCACGGAAAGCTGTAGCTGGTTTTCACTGCCCCTTGGAACTACATTCGCTGCTAGACAGACATTCGCTTTCTACAAAAGCTTTCGTTGGTACAGGGGCAACACTCTGTATTTCTCTCTCGCAGAGCTCGGTTGCCAAATTCGAAACGTCCAGCGATTGCGCCCACAGGAAAGCTGCCAGCACGGAAAGCTGTAGCTGGTTTTCACTGTCTCTTGGAACTACATTCGCTGCTAGACAGACATTCGCTTTCTGCAAAACCTTGCCTTCGTAAAGGGGTAACACTGTGTATTTCTCTCTCGCAGAGCCCGGCTGCCAAATTCGAAACGTCCAGCGATTGCGCCCACAGGAAAGCTGCCAGCACGGAAAGCTGTAGCTGGTTTTCACTGCCCCTTGGAACTACATTCGCTGGTAGACAGACATTCGCTTTCTACAAAAGCTTTCGTTGGTACAGGGGCAACACATTGTATTTCTCTCTCGCAGAGCCCGGCTGCCAAATTCGAAACCTCCAGCGATTGCGCCCACAGGAAAGCTGCCAGCACGGAAAGCTGTAGCTGGTTTTCACTGCCCCTTGGAACTGCATTCGCTGATAGACAGACATTCGCTTTCTACAAAAGCTTTCGTTGGTACAGGGGCAACACTGTTTATTTCTCTCTCGCAGAGCCCGCCTGCCAAATTCGAAACGTCCAGCGATTGCGCCCACAGGAAAGCTGCCAGCACGGAAAGCTGTAGCTGGTTTTCACTGCCCCTTGGAACTGCATTCGCTGATAGACAGACATTCGCTTTCTACAAAAGCTTTCGTTGGTACAGGGGCAACACTGTGTATTTCTCTCTCGCAGAGCTCGGTTGCCAAATTCGAAACGTCCAGCGATTGCGCCCACAGGAAAGCTGCCAGCACGGAAAGCTGTAGCTGGTGTTCACTGCCCCTTGGAACTGCATTCGCTGATAGACAGACATTCTCTTTCTACAAAAGCTTTTGTTGGTACAGGGGCAACACTGTGTATTTCTCTATCGCAGAGCCCGGTTGCCAAATTCGAAACGTCCAGCGATTGCGCCCACAGGAAAGCTGCCAGCACGGAAAGCTGTAGCTGGTTTTCACTGCCCCTTGGAACTGCATTCGCTGATAGACAGACATTCGCTTTCTACAAAAGCTTTCGTTGGTACAGGGGCAACACTTTGTATTTCTCTCTCGCAGAGCCCGGTTGCCAAATTCGAAACGTCCAGCGATTGCACCCACAGGAAAGCTGCCAGCACGGAAAGCTGTAGCTGGTTTTCACTGTCTCTTGGAACTACATTCGCTGATAGACAGACATTCGCTTTCTACAAAAGCTTTCGTTGGTACAGGGGCAACACATTGTATTTCTCTCTCGCAGAGCTCGGTTGCCAAATTCGAAACGTCCAGCGATTGCGCCCACAGGAAAGCTGCCAGCACGGAAAGCTGTAGCTGGTTTTCACTGTCTCTTGGAACTACATTCGCTGCTAGACAGACATTCGCTTTCTGCAAAACCTTGCCTTCGTAAAGGGGCAACACTGTGTATTTCTCTCTCGCAGAGCCCGGCTGCCAAATTCGAAACGTCCAGCGATTGCGCCCACAGGAAAGCTGCCAGCACGGAAAGCTGTAGCTGGTTTTCACTGCCCCTTGGAACTACATTCGCTGCTAGACAGACATTCGCTTTCTACAAAAGCTTTCGTTGGTACAGGGGCAACACTGTGTATTTCTCTCTCGCAGAGCCCGGCTGCCAAATTCGAAACGTCCAGCGATTGCGCCCACAGGAAAGCTGCCAGCACGGAAAGCTGTAGCTGGTTTTCACTGCCCCTTGGAACTGCATTCGCTGATAGACAGACATTCGCTTTCTACAAAAGCTTTCGTTGGTACAGGGGCAACACTGTGTATTTCTCTCTCGCAGAGCCCGGTTGCCAAATTCGAAACGTCCAGCGATTGCGCCCACAGGAAAGCTGCCAGCACGGAAAGCTGTAGCTGGTTTTCACTGCCCCTTGGAACTGCATTCGCTGATAGACAGACATTCGCTTTCTACAAAAGCTTTCGTTGGTACAGGGGCAACACTGTGTATTTCTCTCTCGCAGAGCCCGGCTGCCAAATTCGAAACGTCCAGCGATTGCGCCCACAGGAAAGCTGCCAGCACGGAAAGCTGTAGCTGGTTTTCACTGCCCCTTGGAACTGCATTCGCTGATAGACAGACATTCGCTTTCTACAAAAGCTTTCGTTGGTACAGGGGCAACACTGTGTATTTCTCTCTCGCAGAGCCCGGCTGCCAAATTCGAAACGTCCAGCGATTGCGCCCACAGGAAAGCTGCCAGCACGGAAAGCTGTAGCTGGTTTTCACTGCCCCTTGGAACTGCATTCGCTGATAGACAGACATTCGCTTTCTACAAAAGCTTTCGTTCGTAAAGGGGCAACACTGTGTATTTCTCTCTCGCAGAGCCCGGCTGCCAAATTCGAAACGTCCAGCGATTGCGCCCACAGGAAAGCTGCCAGCACGGAAAGCTGTAGCTGGTTTTCACTGCCCCTTGGAACTGCATTCGCTGATAGACAGACATTCTCTTTCTACAAAAGCTTTTTTTGGTACAGGGTCAACACTGTGTATTTCTCTCTCGCAGAGCCCGGTTGCCAAATTCGAAACGTCCAGCGATTGCGCCCACAGGAAAGCTGCCAGCACGGAAAGCTGTAGCTGGTTTTCACTGCCCCTTGGAACTGCATTCGCTGCTAGACAGACATTCGCTTTCTGCAAAACCTTGCCTTCGTAAAGGGGCAACACTGTGTATTTCTCTCTCGCAGAGCCCGGCTGCCAAATTCGAAACGTCCAGCGATTGCGCCCACAGGAAAGCTGCCAGCACGGAAAGCTGTAGCTGGTTTTCACTGCCCCTTGGAACTACATTCGCTGCTAGACAGACATTCGCTTTCTACAAAAGCTTTCGTTGGTACAGGGGCAACACTGTGTATTTCTCTCTCGCAGAGCCCGCCTGCCAAATTCGAAACGTCCAGCGATTGCGCCCACAGGAAAGCTGCCAGCACGGAAAGCTGTAGCTGGTTTTCACTGCCCCTTGGAACTGCATTCGCTGATAGACAGACATTCGCTTTCTACAAAAGCTTTCGTTGGTACAGGGGCAACACTGTGTATTTCTCTCTCGCAGAGCCCGGTTGCCAAATTCGAAACGTCCAGCGATTGCGCCCACAGGAAAGCTGCCAGCACGGAAAGCTGTAGCTGGTTTTCACTGCCCCTTGGAACTGCATTCGCTGATAGACAGACATTCGCTTTCTACAAAAGCTTTCGTTGGTACAGGGGCAACACTGTGTATTTCTCTCTCGCAGAGCCCGGTTGCCAAATTCGAAACGTCCAGCGATTGCGCCCACAGGAAAGCTGCCAGCACGGAAAGCTGTAGCTGGTTTTCACTGCCCCTTGGAACTGCATTCGCTGCTAGACAGACATTCGCTTTCTACAAAAGCTTTTGTTGGTACAGGGGCAACACTGTGTATTTCTCTCTCGCAGAGCCCGGCTGCCAAATTCGAAACGTCCAGCGATTGCCCCCACAGGAAAGCTTCCAGCACGGAAAGCTGTAGCTGGTTTTCACTGCCCCTTGGAACTGCATTCGCTGATAGACAGACATTCGCTTTCTACAAAAGCTTTCGTTGGTACAGGAGAAACACTCTGTATTTCTCTCTCGCAGAGCCCGGTTGCCAAATTCGAAACGTCCAGCGATTGCGCCCACAGGAAAGCTGCCAGCACGGAAAGCTGTAGCTGGTTTTCACTGCCCCTTGGAACTGCATTCGCTGATAGACAGACATTCGCTTTCTACAAAAGCTTTTGTTGGTACAGGGGCAACACTGTGTATTTCTCTCTCGCAGAGCCCGGCTGCCAAATTCGAAACGTCCAGCGATTGCGCCCACAGGAAAGCTGCCAGCACGGAAAGCTGTAGCTGGTTTTCACTGCCCCTTGGAACTACATTCGCTGATAGACAGACATTCGCTTTCTACAAAAGCTTTCGTTGGTACAGGGGCAACACTGTGTATTTCTCTCTCGCAGAGCCCGCCTGCCAAATTCGAAACGTCCAGCGATTGCGCCCACAGGAAAGCTGCCAGCACGGAAAGCTGTAGCTGGTTTTCACTGCCCCTTGGAACTACATTCGCTGATAGACAGACATTCGCTTTCTACAAAAGCTTTTGTTGGTACAGGGGCAACACATTGTATTTCTCTCTCGCAGAGCTCGGTTGCCAAATTCGAAACGTCCAGCGATTGCGCCCACAGGAAAGCTGCCAGCACGGAAAGCTGTAGCTGGTTTTCACTGTCTCTTGGAACTACATTCGCTGCTAGACAGACATTCGCTTTCTGCAAAACCTTGCCTTCGTAAAGGGGCAACACTGTGTATTTCTCTCTCGCAGAGCCCGGCTGCCAAATTCGAAACGTCCAGCGATTGCACCCACAGGAAAGCTGCCAGCACGGAAAGCTGTAGCTGGTTTTCACTGTCTCTTGGAACTACATTCGCTGATAGACAGACATTCGCTTTCTACAAAAGCTTTCGTTGGTACAGGGGCAACACATTGTATTTCTCTCTCGCAGAGCTCGGTTGCCAAATTCGAAACGTCCAGCGATTGCGCCCACAGGAAAGCTGCCAGCACGGAAAGCTGTAGCTGGTTTTCACTGTCTCTTGGAACTACATTCGCTGCTAGACAGACATTCGCTTTCTGCAAAACCTTGCCTTCGTAAAGGGGCAACACTGTGTATTTCTCTCTCGCAGAGCCCGGCTGCCAAATTCGAAACGTCCAGCGATTGCGCCCACAGGAAAGCTGCCAGCACGGAAAGCTGTAGCTGGTTTTCACTGCCCCTTGGAACTACATTCGCTGCTAGACAGACATTCGCTTTCTACAAAAGCTTTCGTTGGTACAGGGGCAACACTGTGTATTTCTCTCTCGCAGAGCCCGGCTGCCAAATTCGAAACGTCCAGCGATTGCGCCCACAGGAAAGCTGCCAGCACGGAAAGCTGTAGCTGGTTTTCACTGCCCCTTGGAACTGCATTCGCTGATAGACAGACATTCGCTTTCTACAAAAGCTTTCGTTGGTACAGGTGCAACACTGTGTATTTCTCTCTCGCAGAGCCCGGTTGCCAAATTCGAAACGTCCAGCGATTGCGCCCACAGGAAAGCTTCCAGCACGGAAAGCTGTAGCTGGTTTTCACTGCCCCTTGGAACTGCATTCGCTGATAGACAGACATTCGCTTTCTACAAAAGCTTTCGTTCGTAAAGGGGCAACACTGTGTATTTCTCTCTCGCAGAGCCCGGCTGCCAAATTCGAAACGTCCAGCGATTGCGCCCACAGGAAAGCTGCCAGCACGGAAAGCTGTAGCTGGTTTTCACTGCCCCTTGGAACTGCATTCGCTGATAGACAGACATTCTCTTTCTACAAAAGCTTTTGTTGGTACAGGGTCAACACTGTGTATTTCTCTCTCGCAGAGCCCGGTTGCCAAATTCGAAACGTCCAGCGATTGCGCCCACAGGAAAGCTGCCAGCACGGAAAGCTGTAGCTGGTTTTCACTGCCCCTTGGAACTGCATTCGCTGCTAGACAGACATTCGCTTTCTGCAAAACCTTGCCTTCGTAAAGGGGCAACACTGTGTATTTCTCTCTCGCAGAGCCCGGCTGCCAAATTCGAAACGTCCAGCGATTGCGCCCACAGGAAAGCTGCCAGCACGGAAAGCTGTAGCTGGTTTTCACTGCCCCTTGGAACTACATTCGCTGCTAGACAGACATTCGCTTTCTACAAAAGCTTTCGTTGGTACAGGGGCAACACTGTGTATTTCTCTCTCGCAGAGCCCGCCTGCCAAATTCGAAACGTCCAGCGATTGCGCCCACAGGAAAGCTGCCAGCACGGAAAGCTGTAGCTGGTTTTCACTGCCCCTTGGAACTGCATTCGCTGATAGACAGACATTCGCTTTCTACAAAAGCTTTCGTTGGTACAGGGGCAACACTGTGTATTTCTCTCTCGCAGAGCCCGGTTGCCAAATTCGAAACGTCCAGCGATTGCGCCCACAGGAAAGCTGCCAGCACGGAAAGCTGTAGCTGGTTTTCACTGCCCCTTGGAACTGCATTCGCTGATAGACAGACATTCGCTTTCTACAAAAGCTTTCGTTGGTACAGGGGCAACACTGTGTATTTCTCTGTCGCAGAGCCCAGCTGCCAAATTCGAAACGTCCAGCGATTGCGCCCACAGGAAAGCTGCCAGCACGGAAAGCTGT
The DNA here is from genome assembly GCF_035582795.1 of Mycteria americana. Lineage (NCBI taxonomy): Eukaryota > Metazoa > Chordata > Aves > Ciconiiformes > Ciconiidae > Mycteria > Mycteria americana. The sequence goes on from NC_134365.1 coordinate 89,323,962, forward strand.
AGCTGGTTTTCACTGCCCCTTGGAACTGCATTCGCTGATAGACAGACATTCGCTTTCTAGAAAAGCTTTCGTTGGTACAGGGGCAACACTGTGTATTTCTCTCTCGCAGAGCCCGGTTGCCAAATTCGAAACGTCCAGCGATTGCGCCCACAGGAAAGCTGCCAGCACGGAAAGCTGTAGCTGGTTTTCACTGTCTCTTGGAACTACATTCGCTGCTAGACAGACATTCGCTTTCTGCAAAACCTTGCCTTCGTAAAGGGGCAACACTGTGTATTTCTCTCTCGCAGAGCCCGGCTGCCAAATTCGAAACGTCCAGCGATTGCGCCCACAGGAAAGCTGCCAGCACGGAAAGCTGTAGCTGGTTTTCACTGCCCCTTGGAACTACATTCGCTGCTAGACAGACATTCGCTTTCTACAAAAGCTTTCGTTGGTACAGGGGCAACACTGTGTATTTCTCTCTCGCAGAGCCCGGCTGCCAAATTCGAAACGTCCAGCGATTGCGCCCACAGGAAAGCTGCCAGCACGGAAAGCTGTAGCTGGTTTTCACTGCCCCTTGGAACTGCATTCGCTGCTAGACAGACATTCGCTTTCTACAAAAGCTTTTGTTGGTACAGGGGCAACACTGTGTATTTCTCTCTCGCAGAGCCCGGCTGCCAAATTCGAAACGTCCAGCGATTGCCCCCACAGGAAAGCTTCCAGCACGGAAAGCTGTAGCTGGTTTTCACTGCCCCTTGGAACTGCATTCGCTGATAGACAGACATTCGCTTTCTACAAAAGCTTTCGTTGGTACAGGAGAAACACTCTGTATTTCTCTCTCGCAGAGCCCGGTTGCCAAATTCGAAACGTCCAGCGATTGCGCCCACAGGAAAGCTGCCAGCACGGAAAGCTGTAGCTGGTTTTCACTGCCCCTTGGAACTACATTCGCTGATAGACAGACATTCGCTTTCTACAAAAGCTTTCGTTGGTACAGGGGCAACACTGTGTATTTCTCTCTCGCAGAGCCCGCCTGCCAAATTCGAAACGTCCAGCGATTGCGCCCACAGGAAAGCTGCCAGCACGGAAAGCTGTAGCTGGTTTTCACTGCCCCTTGGAACTACATTCGCTGATAGACAGACATTCGCTTTCTACAAAAGCTTTCGTTGGTACAGGGGCAACACTGTGTATTTCTCTCTCGCAGAGCCCGGTTGCCAAATTCGAAACGTCCAGCGATTGCGCCCACAGGAAAGCTTCCAGCACGGAAAGCTGTAGCTGGTTTTCACTGCCCCTTGGAACTGCATTCGCTGCTAGACAGACATTCGCTTTCTGCAAAACCTTGCCTTCGTAAAGGGGCAACACTGTGTATTTCTCTCTCGCAGAGCCCGGCTGCCAAATTCGAAACGTCCAGCGATTGCGCCCACAGGAAAGCTGCCAGCACGGAAAGCTGTAGCTGGTTTTCACTGCCCCTTGGAACTGCATTCGCTGATAGACAGACATTCTCTTTCTACAAAAGCTTTTGTTGGTACAGGGTCAACACTGTGTATTTCTCTCTCGCAGAGCCCGGTTGCCAAATTCGAAACGTCCAGCGATTGCGCCCACAGGAAAGCTGCCAGCACGGAAAGCTGTAGCTGGTTTTCACTGCCCCTTGGAACTGCATTCGCTGCTAGACAGACATTCGCTTTCTGCAAAACCTTGCCTTCGTAAAGGGGCAACACTGTGTATTTCTCTCTCGCAGAGCCCGGCTGCCAAATTCGAAACGTCCAGCGATTGCGCCCACAGGAAAGCTGCCAGCACGGAAAGCTGTAGCTGGTTTTCACTGCCCCTTGGAACTACATTCGCTGCTAGACAGACATTCGCTTTCTACAAAAGCTTTCGTTGGTACAGGGGCAACACTGTGTATTTCTCTCTCGCAGAGCCCGCCTGCCAAATTCGAAACGTCCAGCGATTGCGCCCACAGGAAAGCTGCCAGCACGGAAAGCTGTAGCTGGTTTTCACTGCCCCTTGGAACTGCATTCGCTGATAGACAGACATTCGCTTTCTACAAAAGCTTTCGTTGGTACAGGGGCAACACTGTGTATTTCTCTCTCGCAGAGCCCGGTTGCCAAATTCGAAACGTCCAGCGATTGCGCCCACAGGAAAGCTGCCAGCACGGAAAGCTGTAGCTGGTTTTCACTGCCCCTTGGAACTGCATTCGCTGATAGACAGACATTCGCTTTCTACAAAAGCTTTCGTTGGTACAGGGGCAACACTGTGTATTTCTCTGTCGCAGAGCCCAGCTGCCAAATTCGAAACGTCCAGCGATTGCGCCCACAGGAAAGCTGCCAGCACGGAAAGCTGTAGCTGGTTTTCACTGCCCCTTGGAACTGCATTCGCTGATAGACAGACATTCGCTTTCTACAAAAGCTTTCGTTGGTACAGGGGCAACACTGTGTATTTCTCTCTCGCAGAGCCCGGTTGCCAAATTCGAAACGTCCAGCGATTGCGCCCACAGGAAAGCTGCCAGCACGGAAAGCTGTAGCTGGTTTTCACTGTCTCTTGGAACTACATTCGCTGCTAGACAGACATTCGCTTTCTGCAAAACCTTGCCTTCGTAAAGGGGCAACACTGTGTATTTCTCTCTCGCAGAGCCCGGCTGCCAAATTCGAAACGTCCAGCGATTGCGCCCACAGGAAAGCTGCCAGCACGGAAAGCTGTAGCTGGTTTTCACTGCCCCTTGGAACTACATTCGCTGCTAGACAGACATTCGCTTTCTACAAAAGCTTTCGTTGGTACAGGGGCAACACTGTGTATTTCTCTCTCGCAGAGCCCGGCTGCCAAATTCGAAACGTCCAGCGATTGCGCCCACAGGAAAGCTGCCAGCACGGAAAGCTGTAGCTGGTTTTCACTGCCCCTTGGAACTGCATTCGCTGCTAGACAGACATTCGCTTTCTACAAAAGCTTTTGTTGGTACAGGGGCAACACTGTGTATTTCTCTCTCGCAGAGCCCGGCTGCCAAATTCGAAACGTCCAGCGATTGCCCCCACAGGAAAGCTTCCAGCACGGAAAGCTGTAGCTGGTTTTCACTGCCCCTTGGAACTGCATTCGCTGATAGACAGACATTCGCTTTCTACAAAAGCTTTCGTTGGTACAGGAGAAACACTCTGTATTTCTCTCTCGCAGAGCCCGGTTGCCAAATTCGAAACGTCCAGCGATTGCGCCCACAGGAAAGCTGCCAGCACGGAAAGCTGTAGCTGGTTTTCACTGCCCCTTGGAACTGCATTCGCTGATAGACAGACATTCGCTTTCTACAAAAGCTTTTGTTGGTACAGGGGCAACACTGTGTATTTCTCTCTCGCAGAGCCCGGCTGCCAAATTCGAAACGTCCAGCGATTGCGCCCACAGGAAAGCTGCCAGCACGGAAAGCTGTAGCTGGTTTTCACTGCCCCTTGGAACTACATTCGCTGATAGACAGACATTCGCTTTCTACAAAAGCTTTCGTTGGTACAGGGGCAACACTGTGTATTTCTCTCTCGCAGAGCCCGCCTGCCAAATTCGAAACGTCCAGCGATTGCGCCCACAGGAAAGCTGCCAGCACGGAAAGCTGTAGCTGGTTTTCACTGCCCCTTGGAACTGCATTCGCTGATAGACAGACATTCGCTTTCTACAAAAGCTTTCGTTGGTACAGGGGCAACACTGTGTATTTCTCTCTCGCAGAGCCCGGTTGCCAAATTCGAAACGTCCAGCGATTGCGCCCACAGGAAAGCTTCCAGCACGGAAAGCTGTAGCTGGTTTTCACTGCCCCTTGGAACTGCATTCGCTGATAGACAGACATTCGCTTTCTACAAAAGCTTTCGTTGGTACAGGGGCAACACTGTGTATTTCTCTCTCGCAGAGCCCGGCTGCCAAATTCGAAACGTCCAGCGATTGCGCCCACAGGAAAGCTGCCAGCACGGAAAGCTGTAGCTGGTTTTCACTGCCCCTTGGAACTGCATTCGCTGATAGACAGACATTCGCTTTCTACAAAAGCTTTCGTTGGTACAGGGGCAACACTGTGTATTTCTCTCTCGCAGAGCCCGGCTGCCAAATTCGAAACGTCCAGCGATTGCGCCCACAGGAAAGCTGCCAGCACGGAAAGCTGTAGCTGGTTTTCACTGCCCCTTGGAACTGCATTCGCTGATAGACAGACATTCGCTTTCTACAAAAGCTTTCGTTCGTAAAGGGGCAACACTGTGTATTTCTCTCTCGCAGAGCCCGGCTGCCAAATTCGAAACGTCCAGCGATTGCGCCCACAGGAAAGCTGCCAGCACGGAAAGCTGTAGCTGGTTTTCACTGCCCCTTGGAACTGCATTCGCTGATAGACAGACATTCTCTTTCTACAAAAGCTTTTGTTGGTACAGGGTCAACACTGTGTATTTCTCTCTCGCAGAGCCCGGTTGCCAAATTCGAAACGTCCAGCGATTGCGCCCACAGGAAAGCTGCCAGCACGGAAAGCTGTAGCTGGTTTTCACTGCCCCTTGGAACTGCATTCGCTGCTAGACAGACATTCGCTTTCTGCAAAACCTTGCCTTCGTAAAGGGGCAACACTGTGTATTTCTCTCTCGCAGAGCCCGGCTGCCAAATTCGAAACGTCCAGCGATTGCGCCCACAGGAAAGCTGCCAGCACGGAAAGCTGTAGCTGGTTTTCACTGCCCCTTGGAACTACATTCGCTGCTAGACAGACATTCGCTTTCTACAAAAGCTTTCGTTCGTAAAGGGGCAACACTGTGTATTTCTCTCTCGCAGAGCCCGGCTGCCAAATTCGAAACGTCCAGCGATTGCGCCCACAGGAAAGCTGCCAGCACGGAAAGCTGTAGCTGGTTTTCACTGCCCCTTGGAACTGCATTCGCTGATAGACAGACATTCGCTTTCTACAAAAGCTTTCGTTGGTACAGGGGCAACACTGTGTATTTCTCTCTCGCAGAGCCCGGTTGCCAAATTCGAAACGTCCAGCGATTGCGCCCACAGGAAAGCTGCCAGCACGGAAAGCTGTAGCTGGTGTTCACTGCCCCTTTGAACTGCATTCGCTGATAGACAGACATTCTCTTTCTACAGAAGCTTTTGTTGGTACAGGGGCAACACTGTGTATTTCTCTCTCGCAGAGCCCGGCTGCCAAATTCGAAACGTCCAGCGATTGCGCCCACAGGAAAGCTGCCAGCACGGAAAGCTGTAGCTGGTTTTCACTGCCCCTTGGAACTACATTCGCTGATAGACAGACATTCGCTTTCTACAAAAGCTTTCGTTGGTACAGGGGCAACACTGTGTATTTCTCTCTCGCAGAGCCCGGTTGCCAAATTCGAAACGTCCAGCGATTGCGCCCACAGGAAAGCTGCCAGCACGGAAAGCTGTAGCTGGTGTTCACTGCCCCTTGGAACTGCATTCGCTGATAGACAGACATTCTCTTTCTACAAAAGCTTTTGTTGGTACAGGGGCAACACTGTGTATTTCTCTCTCGCAGAGCCCGGTTGCCAAATTCGAAACGTCCAGCGATTGCGCCCACAGGAAAGCTGCCAGCACGGAAAGCTGTAGCTGGTTTTCACTGCCCCTTGGAACTACATTCGCTGCTAGACAGACATTCGCTTTCTACAAAAGCTTTCGTTGGTACAGGGGCAACACTGTGTATTTCTCTCTCGCAGAGCCCGGCTGCCAAATTCGAAACGTCCAGCGATTGCGCCCACAGGAAAGCTGCCAGCACGGAAAGCTGTAGCTGGTTTTCACTGCCCCTTGGAACTGCATTCGCTGATAGACAGACATTCGCTTTCTACAAAAGCTTTCGTTGGAACAGGGGCAACACTGTGTATTTCTCTCTCGCAGAGCCCAGTTACCAAATTCGAAACGTCCAGCGATTGCGCCCACAGGAAAGCTGCCAGCAAGGAAAGCTGTAGCTGGTTTTCACTGCCCCTTGGAACTGCATTCGCTGATAGACAGACATTCGCTTTCTACAAAAGCTTTCGTTCGTAAAGGGGCAACACTGTGTATTTCTCTCTCGCAGAGCCCGGCTGCCAAATTCGAAACGTCCAGCGATTGCGCCCACAGGAAAGCTGCCAGCACAGAAAGTTGTAGCTGGTTTTCACTGCCCCTTGGAACTGCATTCGCTGCTAGACAGACATTCGCTTTCTACAAAAGCTTTCGTTGGTACAGGGGCAACACTGTGTATTTCTCTCTCGCAGAGCCCGGTTGCCAAATTCGAAACGTCTAGCGATTGCGCCCACAGGAAAGCTGCCAGCACGGAAAGCTGTAGCTGGTTTTCACTGCCCCTTGGAACTACATTCGCTGCTAGACAGACATTCGCTTTCTGCAAAACCTTGCCTTCGTAAGGGGGCAACACTGTGTATTTCTCTCTCGCAGAGCCCGGTTGCCAAATTCGAAACGTCCAGCGATTGCGCCCACAGGAAAGCTGCCAGCACGGAAAGCTGTAGCTGGTTTTCACTGCCCCTTGGAACTGCATTCGCTGATAGACAGACATTCGCTTTCTACAAAAGCTTTCGTTGGTACAGGGGCAACACTGTGTATTTCTCTCTCGCAGAGCCCGGTTGCCAAATTCGAAACGTCCAGCGATTGCGCCCACAGGAAAGCTGCCAGCACGGAAAGCTGTAGCTGGTTTTCACTGCCCCTTGGAACTGCATTCGCTGATAGACAGACATTCGCTTTCTACAAAAGCTTTCGTTGGTACAGGGGCAACACTCTGTATTTCTCTCTCGCAGAGCCCGGCTGCCAAATTCGAAACGTCCAGCGATTGCGCCCACAGAAAAGCTGCCAGCACGGAAAGCTGTAGCTGGTTTTCACTGCCCCTTGGAACTGCATTCGCTGATAGACAGACATTCTCTTTCTACAAAAGCTTTCGTTGGTACAGGGGCAACACTGTGTATTTCTCTCTCGCAGAGCCCGGTTGCCAAATTCGAAACGTCCAGCGATTGCGCCCACAGGAAAGCTGCCAGCACGGAAAGCTGTAGCTGGTTTTCACTGCCCCTTGGAACTGCATTCGCTGATAGACAGACATTCGCTTTCTACAAAAGCTTTCGTTCGTAAAGGGGCAACACTGTGTATTTCTCTCTCGCAGAGCCCGGCTGCCAAATTCGAAACGTCCAGCGATTGCGCCCACAGGAAAGCTGCCAGCACGGAAAGCTGTAGCTGGTTTTCACTGCCCCTTGGAACTGCATTCGCTGATAGACAGACATTCGCTTTCTACAAAAGCTTTCGTTGGTACAGGGGCAACACTTTGTATTTCTCTCTCGCAGAGCCCGGCTGCCAAATTCGAAACGTCCAGCGATTGCGCCCACAGGAAAGCTGCCAGCACGGAAAGCTGTAGCTGGTTTTCACTGCCCCTTGGAACTACATTCGCTGCTAGACAGACATTCGCTTTCTACAAAAGCTTTCGTTGGTACAGGGGCAACACTGTGTATTTCTCTCTCGCAGAGCCCGGTTGCCAAATTCGAAACGTCCAGCGATTGCGCCCACAGGAAAGCTTTCAGCACGGAAAGCTGTAGCTGGTTTTCACTGCCCCTTGGAACTGCATTCGCTGATAGACAGACATTCGCTTTCTACAAAAGCTTTCGTTGGTACAGGGGCAACACTGTGTATTTCTCTCTCGCAGAGCCCGGTTGCCAAATTCGAAACGTCCAGCGATTGCGCCCACAGGAAAGCTGCCAGCACGGAAAGCTGTAGCTGGTTTTCACTGCCCCTTGGAACTGCATTCGCTGATAGACAGACATTCGCTTTCTACAAAAGCTTTCGTTGGTACAGGGGCAACACTCTGTATATCTCTCTCGCAGAGCCCGGTTGCCAAATTCGAAACGTCCAGCGATTGCGCCCACAGGAAAGCTGCCAGCACGGAACGCTGTAGCTGGTTTTCACTGTCTCTTGGAACTACATTCGCTGCTAGACAGACATTCGCTTTCTGCAAAACCTTGCCTTCGTAAAGGGGCAACACTGTGTATTTCTCTCTCGCAGATCCCGGCTGCCAAATTCGAAACGTCCAGCGATTGCGCCCACAGGAAAGCTGCCAGCACGGAAAGCTGTAGCTGGTTTTCACTGCCCCTTGGAACTACATTCGATGGTAGACAGACATTCGCTTTCTACAAAAGCTTTCGTTGGTACAGGGGCAACACTGTGTATTTCTCTCTCGCAGAGCCCGGCTGCCAAATTCGAAACGTCCAGCGATTGCGCCCACAGGAAAGCTGCCAGCACGGAAAGCTGTAGCTGGTTTTCACTGCCCCTTGGAACTGCATTCGCTGATAGACAGACATTCTCTTTCTACAAAAGCTTTCGTTGGTACAGGGGCAACACTGTGTATTTCTCTCTCGCAGAGCCCGGTTGCCAAATTCGAAACGTCCAGCGATTGCGCCCACAGGAAAGCTGCCAGCACGGAAAGCTGTAGCTGGTTTTCACTGCCCCTTGGAACTGCATTCGCTGATAGACAGACATTCGCTTTCTACAAAAGCTTTCGTTGGTACAGGGGCAACACTGTGTATTTCTCTCTCGCAGAGCCCGGTTGCCAAATTCGAAACGTCCAGCGATTGCGCCCACAGGAAAGCTGCCAGCACGGAAAGCTGTAGCTGGTGTTCACTGCCCCTTGGAACTGCATTCGCTGATAGACAGACATTCTCTTTCTACAAAAGCTTTTGTTGGTACAGGGGCAACACTGTGTATTTCTCTCTCGCAGAGCCCGGTTGCCAAATTCGAAACGTCCAGCGATTGCGCCCACAGGAAAGCTGCCAGCACGGAAAGCTGTAGCTGGTTTTCACTGCCCCTTGGAACTACATTCGCTGCTAGACAGACATTCGCTTTCTACAAAAGCTTTCGTTGGTACAGGGGCAACACTGTGTATTTCTCTCTCGCAGAGCCCGGTTGCCAAATTCGAAACGTCCAGCGATTGCGCCCACAGGAAAGCTGCCAGCACGGAAAGCTGTAGCTGGTTTTCACTGCCCCTTGGAACTGCATTCGCTGATAGACAGACATTCGCTTTCTACAAAAGCTTTCGTTGGAACAGGGGCAACACTGTGTATTTCTCTCTCGCAGAGCCCAGTTACCAAATTCGAAACGTCCAGCGATTGCGCCCAGAGGAAAGCTGCCAGCACGGAAAGCTGTAGCTGGTTTTCACTGCCCCTTGGAACTGCATTCGCTGATAGACAGACATTCGCTTTCTACAAAAGCTTTCGTTCGTAAAGGGGCAACACTGTGTATTTCTCTCTCGCAGAGCCCGGCTGCCAAATTCGAAACGTCCAGCGATTGCGCCCACAGGAAAGCTGCCAGCACGGAAAGCTGTAGCTGGTTTTCACTGCCCCTTGGAACTGCATTCGCTGATAGACAGACATTCGCTTTCTACAAAAGCTTTCGTTGGTACAGGGGCAACACTGTGTATTTCTCTCTCGCAGAGCCCGGCTGCCAAATTCGAAACGTCCAGCGATTGCGCCCACAGGAAAGCTGCCAGCACGGAAAGCTGTAGCTGGTTTTCACTGCCCCTTGGAACTGCATTCGCTGATAGACAGACATTCGCTTTCTGCAAAACCTTGCCTTCGTAAAGGGGCAACACTGTGTATTTCTCTCTCGCAGAGCCCGGTTGCCAAATTCGAAACGTCCAGCGATTGCACCCACAGGAAAGCTGCCAGCACGGAAAGCTGTAGCTGGTTTTCACTGCCCCTTGGAACTACATTCGCTGCTAGACAGACATTCGCTTTCTACAAAAGCTTTCGTTGGTACAGGGGCAACACTGTGTATTTCTCTCTCGCAGAGCTCGGTTGCCAAATTCGAAACGTCCAGCGATTGCGCCCACAGGAAAGCTGCCAGCACGGAAAGCTGTAGCTGGTTTTCACTGTCTCTTGGAACTACATTCGCTGCTAGACAGACATTCGCTTTCTGCAAAACCTTGCCTTCGTAAAGGGGCAACACTGTGTATTTCTCTCTCGCAGAGCCCGGCTGCCAAATTCGAAACGTCCAGCGATTGCGCCCACAGGAAAGCTGCCAGCACGGAAAGCTGTAGCTGGTTTTCACTGCCCCTTGGAACTACATTCGCTGGTAGACTGACATTCGCTTTCTACAAAAGCTTTCGTTGGTACAGGGGCAACACTGTGTATTTCTCTCTCGCAGAGCCCGGCTGCCAAATTCGAAACCTCCAGCGATTGCGCCCACAGGAAAGCTGCCAGCACGGAAAGCTGTAGCTGGTTTTCACTGCCCCTTGGAACTGCATTCGCTGATAGACAGACATTCGCTTTCTACAAAAGCTTTCGTTGGTACAGGGGCAACACTGTTTATTTCTCTCTCGCAGAGCCCGCCTGCCAAATTCGAAACGTCCAGCGATTGCGCCCACAGGAAAGCTGCCAGCACGGAAAGCTGTAGCTGGTTTTCACTGCCCCTTGGAACTGCATTCGCTGATAGACAGACATTCGCTTTCTACAAAAGCTTTCGTTGGTACAGGGGCAACACTGTGTATTTCTCTCTCGCAGAGCCCGGTTGCCAAATTCGAAACGTCCAGCGATTGCGCCCACAGGAAAGCTGCCAGCACGGAAAGCTGTAGCTGGTGTTCACTGCCCCTTGGAACTGCATTCGCTGATAGACAGACATTCTCTTTCTACAAAAGCTTTTGTTGGTACAGGGGCAACACTGTGTAGTTCTCTATCGCAGAGCCCGGTTGCCAAATTCGAAACGTCCAGCGATTGCGCCCACAGGAAAGCTGCCAGCACGGAAAGCTGTAGCTGGTTTTCACTGCCCCTTGGAACTACATTCGCTGCTAGACAGACATTCGCTTTCTACAAAAGCTTTCGTTGGTACAGGGGCAACACTGTGTATTTCTCTCTCGCAGAGCCCGGCTGCCAAATTCGAAACGTCCAGCGATTGCGCCCACAGGAAAGCTGCCAGCACGGAAAGCTGTAGCTGGTTTTCACTGCCCCTTGGAACTACATTCGCTGCTAGACAGACATTCGCTTTCTGCAAAACCTTGCCTTCGTAAAGGGGCAACACTGTGTATTTCTCTCTCGCAGAGCCCGGCTGCCAAATTCGAAATGTCCAGCGATTGCGCCCACAGGAAAGCTGCCAGCACGGAAAGCTGTAGCTGGTTTTCACTGCCCCTTGGAACTGCATTCGCTGATAGACAGACATTCGCTTTCTACAAAAGCTTTCGTTGGTACAGGGGCAACACTTTGTATTTCTCTCTCGCAGAGCCCGGCTGCCAAATTCGAAACGTCCAGCGATTGCGCCCACAGGAAAGCTGCCAGCACGGAAAGCTGTAGCTGGTGTTCACTGCCCCTTGGAACTGCATTCGCTGATAGACAGACATTCTCTTTCTACAAAAGCTTTTGTTGGTACAGGGGCAACACTGTGTATTTCTCTCTCGCAGAGCCCGGTTGCCAAATTCGAAACGTCCAGCGATTGCGCCCACAGGAAAGCTGCCAGCACGGAAAGCTGTAGCTGGTTTTCACTGCCCCTTGGAACTACATTCGCTGCTAGACAGACATTCGCTTTCTACAAAAGCTTTCGTTGGTACAGGGGCAACACTGTGTATTTCTCTCTCGCAGAGCCCGGTTGCCAAATTCGAAACGTCCAGCGATTGCGCCCACAGGAAAGCTGCCAGCACGGAAAGCTGTAGCTGGTTTTCACTGCCCCTTGGAACTGCATTCGCTGATAGACAGACATTCGCTTTCTGCAAAACCTTGCCTTCGTAAAGGGGCAACACTGTGTATTTCTCTCTCGCAGAGCCCGGCTGCCAAATTCGAAACGTCCAGCGATTGCACCCACAGGAAAGCTGCCAGCACGGAAAGCTGTAGCTGGTTTTCACTGCCCCTTGGAACTGCATTCGCTGCTAGACAGACATTCGCTTTCTACAAAAGCTTTCGTTGGTACAGGGGCAACACTGTGTATTTCTCTCTCGCAGAGCTCGGTTGCCAAATTCGAAACGTCCAGCGATTGCGCCCACAGGAAAGCTGCCAGCACGGAAAGCTGTAGCTGGTTTTCACTGCCCCTTGGAACTGCATTCGCTGCTAGACAGACATTCGCTTTCTGCAAAACCTTGCCTTCGTAAAGGGGTAACACTGTGTATTTCTCTCTCGCAGAGCCCGGCTGCCAAATTCGAAACGTCCAGCGATTGCGCCCACAGGAAAGCTGCCAGCACGGAAAGCTGTAGCTGGTTTTCACTGCCCCTTGGAACTACATTCGCTGGTAGACTGACATTCGCTTTCTACAAAAGCTTTCGTTGGTACAGGGGCAACACTGTGTATTTCTCTCTCGCAGAGCCCGGCTGCCAAATTCGAAACCTCCAGCGATTGCGCCCACAGGAAAGCTGCCAGCACGGAAAGCTGTAGCTGGTTTTCACTGCCCCTTGGAACTGCATTCGCTGATAGACAGACATTCGCTTTCTACAAAAGCTTTCGTTGGTACAGGGGCAACACTGTTTATTTCTCTCTCGCAGAGCCCGCCTGCCAAATTCGAAACGTCCAGCGATTGCGCCCACAGGAAAGCTGCCAGCACGGAAAGCTGTAGCTGGTTTTCACTGCCCCTTGGAACTGCATTCGCTGATAGACAGACATTCGCTTTCTACAAAAGCTTTCGTTGGTACAGGGGCAACACTGTGTATTTCTCTCTCGCAGAGCTCGGTTGCCAAATTCGAAACGTCCAGCGATTGCGCCCACAGGAAAGCTGCCAGCACGGAAAGCTGTAGCTGGTGTTCACTGCCCCTTGGAACTGCATTCGCTGATAGACAGACATTCTCTTTCTACAAAAGCTTTTGTTGGTACAGGGGCAACACTGTGTATTTCTCTATCGCAGAGCCCGCCTGCCAAATTCGAAACGTCCAGCGATTGCGCCCACAGGAAAGCTGCCAGCACGGAAAGCTGTAGCTGGTTTTCACTGCCCCTTGGAACTACATTCGCTGCTAGACAGACATTCGCTTTCTACAAAAGCTTTCGTTGGTACAGGGGCAACACTGTGTATTTCTCTCTCGCAGAGCCCGGCTGCCAAATTCGAAACGTCCAGCGATTGCGCCCACAGGAAAGCTGCCAGCACGGAAAGCTGTAGCTGGTTTTCACTGCCCCTTGGAACTGCATTCGCTGATAGACAGACATTCGCTTTCTACAAAAGCTTTCGTTCGTAAAGGGGCAACACTGTGTATTTCTCTCTCGCAGAGCCCGGCCTCCAAATTCGAAACGTCCAGCGATTGCGCCCACAGGAAAGCTGCCAGCACGGAAAGCTGTAGCTGGTTTTCACTGCCCCTTGGAACTGCATTCGCTGATAGACAGACATTCGCTTTCTACAAAAGCTTTCGTTCGTAAAGGGGCAACACTGTGTATTTCTCTCTCGCAGAGCCCGGCTGCCAAATTCGAAACGTCCAGCGATTGCGCCCACAGGAAAGCTGCCAGCACGGAAAGCTGTAGCTGGTTTTCACTGCCCCTTGGAACTGCATTCGCTGATAGACAGACATTCCCTTTCTACAAAAGCTTTCGTTGGTACAGGGGCAACACTGTGTATTTCTCTCTCGCAGAGCCCGGCTGCCAAATTCGAAACGTCCAGCGATTGCGCCCACAGGAAAGCTGCCAGCACGGAAAGCTGTAGCTGGTTTTCACTGCCCCTTGGAACTGCATTCGCTGATAGACAGACATTCGCTTTCTGCAAAACCTTGCCTTCGTAAAGGGGCAACACTGTGTATTTCTCTCTCGCAGAGCCCGGTTGCCAAATTCGAAACGTCCAGCGATTGCACCCACAGGAAAGCTGCCAGCACGGAAAGCTGTAGCTGGTTTTCACTGCCCCTTGGAACTGCATTCGCTGCTAGACAGACATTCGCTTTCTACAAAAGCTTTCGTTGGTACAGGGGCAACACTCTGTATTTCTCTCTCGCAGAGCTCGGTTGCCAAATTCGAAACGTCCAGCGATTGCGCCCACAGGAAAGCTGCCAGCACGGAAAGCTGTAGCTGGTTTTCACTGTCTCTTGGAACTACATTCGCTGCTAGACAGACATTCGCTTTCTGCAAAACCTTGCCTTCGTAAAGGGGCAACACTGTGTATTTCTCTCTCGCAGAGCCCGGCTGCCAAATTCGAAACGTCCAGCGATTGCGCCCACAGGAAAGCTGCCAGCACGGAAAGCTGTAGCTGGTTTTCACTGCCCCTTGGAACTACATTCGCTGATAGACAGACATTCGCTTTCTACAAAAGCTTTCGTTGGTACAGGGGCAACACTGTGTATTTCTCTCTCGCAGAGCCCGGCTGCCAAATTCGAAACCTCCAGCGATTGCGCCCACAGGAAAGCTGCCAGCACGGAAAGCTGTAGCTGGTTTTCACTGCCCCTTGGAACTGCATTCGCTGATAGACAGACATTCGCTTTCTACAAAAGCTTTCGTTGGTACAGGGGCAACACTGTTTATTTCTCTCTCGCAGAGCCCGCCTGCCAAATTCGAAACGTCCAGCGATTGCGCCCACAGGAAAGCTGCCAGCACGGAAAGCTGTAGCTGGTTTTCACTGCCCCTTGGAACTGCATTCGCTGATAGACAGACATTCGCTTTCTACAAAAGCTTTCGTTGGTACAGGGGCAACACTGTGTATTTCTCTCTCGCAGAGCCCGGTTGCCAAATTCGAAACGTCCAGCGATTGCGCCCACAGGAAAGCTGCCAGCACGGAAAGCTGTAGCTGGTGTTCACTGCCCCTTGGAACTGCATTCGCTGATAGACAGACATTCTCTTTCTACAAAAGCTTTTGTTGGTACAGGGGCAACACTGTGTAGTTCTCTATCGCAGAGCCCGGTTGCCAAATTCGAAACGTCCAGCGATTGCGCCCACAGGAAAGCTGCCAGCACGGAAAGCTGTAGCTGGTTTTCACTGCCCCTTGGAACTACATTCGCTGCTAGACAGACATTCGCTTTCTACAAAAGCTTTCGTTGGTACAGGGGCAACACTGTGTATTTCTCTCTCGCAGAGCCCGGCTGCCAAATTCGAAACGTCCAGCGATTGCGCCCACAGAAAAGCTGCCAGCACGGAAAGCTGTAGCTGGTTTTCACTGCCCCTTGGAACTGCATTCGCTGATAGACAGACATTCGCTTTCTACAAAAGCTTTCGTTGGTACAGGGGCAACACTCTGTATTTCTCTCTCGCAGAGCCCGGTTGCCAAATTCGAAACGTCCAGCGATTGCGCCCACAGGAAAGCTGCCAGCAAGGAAAGCTGTAGCTGGTTTTCACTGCCCCTTGGAACTGCATTCGCTGATAGACAGACATTCGCTTTCTACAAAAGCTTTCGTTCGTAAAGGGGCAACACTGTGTATTTCTCTCTCGCAGAGCCCGGCTGCCAAATTCGAAACGTCCAGCGATTGCGCCCACAGGAAAGCTGCCAGCACGGAAAGCTGTAGCTGGTTTTCACTGCCCCTTGGAACTGCATTCGCTGATAGACAGACATTCGCTTTCTATAAAAACTTTCGTTGGTACAGGGGCAACACTGTGTATTTCTCTCTCGCAGAGCCCGGTTGCCAAATTCGAAACGTCCAGCGATTGCGCCCACAGGAAAGCTGCCAGCACGGAAAGCTGTAGCTGGTTTTCACTGCCCCTTGGAACTACATTCGCTGCTAGACAGACATTCGCTTTCTGCAAAACCTTGCCTTCGTAAAGGGGCAACACTGTGTATTTCTCTCTCGCAGAGCCCGGCTGCCAAATTCGAAATGTCCAGCGATTGCGCCCACAGGAAAGCTGCCAGCACGGAAAGCTGTAGCTGGTTTTCACTGCCCCTTGGAACTGCATTCGCTGATAGACAGACATTCGCTTTCTACAAAAGCTTTCGTTGGTACAGGGGCAACACTTTGTATTTCTCTCTCGCAGAGCCCGGCTGCCAAATTCGAAACGTCCAGCGATTGCGCCCACAGGAAAGCTGCCAGCACGGAAAGCTGTAGCTGGTTTTCACTGCCCCTTGGAACTGCATTCGCTGATAGACAGACATTCGCTTTCTACAAAAGCTTTCGTTGGTACAGGGGCAACACTGTGTATTTCTCTCTCGCAGAGCCCGGTTGCCAAATTCGAAACGTCCAGCGATTGCGCCCACAGGAAAGCTGCCAGCACGGAAAGCTGTAGCTGGTTTTCACTGCCCCTTGGAACTGCATTCGCTGATAGACAGACATTCGCTTTCTACAAAAGCTTTCGTTGGTACAGGGGCAACACTCTGTATATCTCTCTCGCAGAGCTCGGTTGCCAAATTCGAAACGTCCAGCGATTGCGCCCACAGGAAAGCTGCCAGCACGGAACGCTGTAGCTGGTTTTCACTGTCTCTTGGAACTACATTCGCTGCTAGACAGACATTCGCTTTCTGCAAAACCTTGCCTTCGTAAAGGGGCAACACTGTGTATTTCTCTCTCGCAGAGCCCGGCTGCCAAATTCGAAACGTCCAGCGATTGCGCCCACAGGAAAGCTGCCAGCACGGAAAGCTGTAGCTGGTTTTCACTGCCCCTTGGAACTACATTCGATGGTAGACAGACATTCGCTTTCTACAAAAGCTTTCGTTGGTACAGGGGCAACACTGTGTATTTCTCTCTCGCAGAGCCCGGCTGCCAAATTCGAAACCTCCAGCGATTGCGCCCACAGGAAAGCTGCCAGCACGGAAAGCTGTAGCTGGTTTTCACTGCCCCTTGGAACTGCATTCGCTGATAGACAGACATTCGCTTTCTACAAAAGCTTTCGTTGGTACAGGGGCAACACTGTGTATTTCTCTCTCGCAGAGCCCGGCTGCCAAATTCGAAACGTCCAGCGATTGCGCCCACAGGAAAGCTGCCAGCACGGAAAGCTGTAGCTGGTGTTCACTGCCCCTTGGAACTGCATTCGCTGATAGACAGACATTCTCTTTCTACAAAAGCTTTTGTTGGTACAGGGGCAACACTGTGTATTTCTCTCTCGCAGAGCCCGGTTGCCAAATTCGAAACGTCCAGCGATTGCGCCCACAGGAAAGCTGCCAGCACGGAAAGCTGTAGCTGGTTTTCACTGCCTCTTGGAACTACATTCGCTGCTAGACAGACATTCGCTTTCTACAAAAGCTTTCGTTGGTACAGGGGCAACACTGTGTATTTCTCTCTCGCAGAGCCCGGTTGCCAAATTCGAAACGTCCAGCGATTGCGCCCACAGGAAAGCTGCCAGCACGGAAAGCTGTAGCTGGTTTTCACTGCCCCTTGGAACTGCATTCGCTGATAGACAGACATTCGCTTTCTACAAAAGCTTTCGTTGGTACAGGGGCAACACTCTGTATTTCTCTCTCGCAGAGCCCGGTTGCCAAATTCGAAACGTCCAGCGATTGCGCCCACAGGAAAGCTGCCAGCACGGAAAGCTGTAGCTGGTGTTCACTGCCCCTTGGAACTGCATTCGCTGATAGACAGACATTCTCTTTCTACAAAAGCTTTTGTTGGTACAGGGGCAACACTGTGTATTTCTCTCTCGCAGAGCCCGGTTGCCAAATTCGAAACGTCCAGCGATTGCGCCCACAGGAAAGCTGCCAGCACGGAAAGCTGTAGCTGGTTTTCACTGCCCCTTGGAACTACATTCGCTGCTAGACAGACATTCGCTTTCTACAAAAGCTTTCGTTGGTACAGGGGCAACACTGTGTATTTCTCTCTCGCAGAGCCCGGCTGCCAAATTCGAAACGTCCAGCGATTGCGCCCACAGGAAAGCTGCCAGCACGGAAAGCTGTAGCTGGGTTTCACTGCCCCTTGGAACTGCATTCGCTGATAGACAGACATTCGCTTTCTACAAAAGCTTTCGTTGGTACAGGGGCAACACTCTGTATATCTCTCTCGCAGAGCTCGGTTGCCAAATTCGAAACGTCCAGCGATTGCGCCCACAGGAAAGCTGCCAGCACGGAACGCTGTAGCTGGTTTTCACTGTCTCTTGGAACTACATTCGCTGCTAGACAGACATTCGCTTTCTGCAAAACCTTGCCTTCGTAAAGGGGCAACACTGTGTATTTCTCTCTCGCAGAGCCCGGCTGCCAAATTCGAAACGTCCAGCGATTGCGCCCACAGGAAAGCTGCCAGCACGGAAAGCTGTAGCTGGTTTTCACTGCCCCTTGGAACTACATTTGATGGTAGACAGACATTCGCTTTCTACAAAAGCTTTCGTTGGTACAGGGGCAACACTGTGTATTTCTCTCTCGCAGAGCCCGGCTGCCAAATTCGAAACCTCCAGCGATTGCGCCCACAGGAAAGCTGCCAGCACGGAAAGCTGTAGCTGGTTTTCACTGCCCCTTGGAACTGCATTCGCTGATAGACAGACATTCGCTTTCTACAAAAGCTTTCGTTGGTACAGGGGCAACACTGTGTATTTCTCTCTCGCAGAGCCCGGCTGCCAAATTCGAAACGTCCAGCGATTGCGCCCACAGGAAAGCTGCCAGCACGGAAAGCTGTAGCTGGTTTTCACTGCCCCTTGGAACTGCATTCGCTGCTAGACAGACATTCGCTTTCTACAAAAGCTTTTGTTGGTACAGGGGCAACACTGTGTATTTCTCTCTCGCAGAGCCCGGCTGCCAAATTCGAAACGTCCAGCGATTGCCCCCACAGGAAAGCTTCCAGCACGGAAAGCTGTAGCTGGTTTTCACTGCCCCTTGGAACTGCATTCGCTGATAGACAGACATTCGCTTTCTACAAAAGCTTTCGTTGGTACAGGAGAAACACTGTGTATTTCTCTCTCGCAGAGCCCGGTTGCCAAATTCGAAACGTCCAGCGATTGCGCCCACAGGAAAGCTGCCAGCACGGAAAGCTGTAGCTGGTTTTCACTGCCCCTTGGAACTGCATTCGCTGATAGACAGACATTCGCTTTCTACAAAAGCTTTCGTTGGTACAGGGGCAACACTGTGTATTTCTCTCTCGCAGAGCCCGGCTGCCAAATTCGAAACGTCCAGCGATTGCGCCCACAGGAAAGCTGCCAGCACGGAAAGCTGTAGCTGGTTTTCACTGCCCCTTGGAACTGCATTCGCTGATAGACAGACATTCGCTTTCTACAAAAGCTTTCATTGGTACAGGGGCAACACTGTGTATTTCTCTCTCGCAGAGCCCGGCTGCCAAATTCGAAACGTCCAGCG
Source organism: Mycteria americana (assembly GCF_035582795.1). Lineage (NCBI taxonomy): Eukaryota > Metazoa > Chordata > Aves > Ciconiiformes > Ciconiidae > Mycteria > Mycteria americana. The sequence continues at coordinate 89,342,970 of NC_134365.1, forward strand.
ATTGCGCCCACAGGAAAGCTGCCAGCACGGAAAGCTGTAGCTGGTTTTCACTGCCCCTTGGAACTGCATTCGCTGATAGACAGACATTCGCTTTCTACAAAAGCTTTCGTTGGTACAGGGGCAACACTGTGTATTTCTCTCTCGCAGAGCCCGGTTGCCAAATTCGAAACGTCCAGCGATTGCGCCCACAGGAAAGCTGCCAGCACGGAAAGCTGTAGCTGGTGTTCACTGCCCCTTGGAACTGCATTCGCTGATAGACAGACATTCTCTTTCTACAGAAGCTTTTGTTGGTACAGGGGCAACACTGTGTATTTCTCTCTCGCAGAGCCCGGCTGCCAAATTCGAAACGTCCAGCGATTGCGCCCACAGGAAAGCTGCCAGCACGGAAAGCTGTAGCTGGTTTTCACTGCCCCTTGGAACTACATTCGCTGCTAGACAGACATTCGCTTTCTACAAAAGCTTTCGTTGGTACAGGGGCAACACTGTGTATTTCTCTCTCGCAGAGCCCGGTTGCCAAATTCGAAACGTCCAGCGATTGCGCCCACAGGAAAGCTGCCAGCACGGAAAGCTGTAGCTGGTGTTCACTGCCCCTTGGAACTGCATTCGCTGATAGACAGACATTCTCTTTCTACAAAAGCTTTTGTTGGTACAGGGGCAACACTGTGTATTTCTCTCTCGCAGAGCCCGGTTGCCAAATTCGAAACGTCCAGCGATTGCGCCCACAGGAAAGCTGCCAGCACGGAAAGCTGTAGCTGGTTTTCACTGCCCCTTGGAACTACATTCGCTGCTAGACAGACATTCGCTTTCTACAAAAGCTTTCGTTGGTACAGGGGCAACACTGTGTATTTCTCTCTCGCAGAGCCCGGCTGCCAAATTCGAAACGTCCAGCGATTGCGCCCACAGGAAAGCTGCCAGCACGGAAAGCTGTAGCTGGTTTTCACTGCCCCTTGGAACTGCATTCGCTGATAGACAGACATTCGCTTTCTACAAAAGCTTTCGTTGGAACAGGGGCAACACTGTGTATTTCTCTCTCGCAGAGCCCAGTTACCAAATTCGAAACGTCCAGCGATTGCGCCCACAGGAAAGCTGCCAGCAAGGAAAGCTGTAGCTGGTTTTCACTGCCCCTTGGAACTGCATTCGCTGATAGACAGACATTCGCTTTCTACAAAAGCTTTCGTTCGTAAAGGGGCAACACTGTGTATTTCTCTCTCGCAGAGCCCGGCTGCCAAATTCGAAACGTCCAGCGATTGCGCCCACAGGAAAGCTGCCAGCACAGAAAGTTGTAGCTGGTTTTCACTGCCCCTTGGAACTGCATTCGCTGCTAGACAGACATTCGCTTTCTACAAAAGCTTTCGTTGGTACAGGGGCAACACTGTGTATTTCTCTCTCGCAGAGCCCGGTTGCCAAATTCGAAACGTCTAGCGATTGCGCCCACAGGAAAGCTGCCAGCACGGAAAGCTGTAGCTGGTTTTCACTGCCCCTTGGAACTACATTCGCTGCTAGACAGACATTCGCTTTCTGCAAAACCTTGCCTTCGTAAGGGGGCAACACTGTGTATTTCTCTCTCGCAGAGCCCGGTTGCCAAATTCGAAACGTCCAGCGATTGCGCCCACAGGAAAGCTGCCAGCACGGAAAGCTGTAGCTGGTTTTCACTGCCCCTTGGAACTGCATTCGCTGATAGACAGACATTCGCTTTCTACAAAAGCTTTCGTTGGTACAGGGGCAACACTGTGTATTTCTCTCTCGCAGAGCCCGGTTGCCAAATTCGAAACGTCCAGCGATTGCGCCCACAGGAAAGCTGCCAGCACGGAAAGCTGTAGCTGGTTTTCACTGCCCCTTGGAACTACATTCGCTGATAGACAGACATTCGCTTTCTACAAAAGCTTTCGTTGGTACAGGGGCAACACTCTGTATTTCTCTCTCGCAGAGCCCGGCTGCCAAATTCGAAACGTCCAGCGATTGCGCCCACAGAAAAGCTGCCAGCACGGAAAGCTGTAGCTGGTTTTCACTGCCCCTTGGAACTGCATTCGCTGATAGACAGACATTCTCTTTCTACAAAAGCTTTCGTTGGTACAGGGGCAACACTGTGTATTTCTCTCTCGCAGAGCCCGGTTGCCAAATTCGAAACGTCCAGCGATTGCGCCCACAGGAAAGCTGCCAGCACGGAAAGCTGTAGCTGGTTTTCACTGCCCCTTGGAACTGCATTCGCTGATAGACAGACATTCGCTTTCTACAAAAGCTTTCGTTCGTAAAGGGGCAACACTGTGTATTTCTCTCTCGCAGAGCCCGGCTGCCAAATTCGAAACGTCCAGCGATTGCGCCCACAGGAAAGCTGCCAGCACGGAAAGCTGTAGCTGGTTTTCACTGCCCCTTGGAACTGCATTCGCTGATAGACAGACATTCGCTTTCTACAAAAGCTTTCGTTGGTACAGGGGCAACACTTTGTATTTCTCTCTCGCAGAGCCCGGCTGCCAAATTCGAAACGTCCAGCGATTGCGCCCACAGGAAAGCTGCCAGCACGGAAAGCTGTAGCTGGTTTTCACTGCCCCTTGGAACTACATTCGCTGCTAGACAGACATTCGCTTTCTACAAAAGCTTTCGTTGGTACAGGGGCAACACTGTGTATTTCTCTCTCGCAGAGCCCGGTTGCCAAATTCGAAACGTCCAGCGATTGCGCCCACAGGAAAGCTTTCAGCACGGAAAGCTGTAGCTGGTTTTCACTGCCCCTTGGAACTGCATTCGCTGATAGACAGACATTCGCTTTCTACAAAAGCTTTCGTTGGTACAGGGGCAACACTGTGTATTTCTCTCTCGCAGAGCCCGGTTGCCAAATTCGAAACGTCCAGCGATTGCGCCCACAGGAAAGCTGCCAGCACGGAAAGCTGTAGCTGGTTTTCACTGCCCCTTGGAACTGCATTCGCTGATAGACAGACATTCGCTTTCTACAAAAGCTTTCGTTGGTACAGGGGCAACACTCTGTATATCTCTCTCGCAGAGCCCGGTTGCCAAATTCGAAACGTCCAGCGATTGCGCCCACAGGAAAGCTGCCAGCACGGAACGCTGTAGCTGGTTTTCACTGTCTCTTGGAACTACATTCGCTGCTAGACAGACATTCGCTTTCTGCAAAACCTTGCCTTCGTAAAGGGGCAACACTGTGTATTTCTCTCTCGCAGAGCCCGGCTGCCAAATTCGAAACGTCCAGCGATTGCGCCCACAGGAAAGCTGCCAGCACGGAAAGCTGTAGCTGGTTTTCACTGCCCCTTGGAACTACATTCGATGGTAGACAGACATTCGCTTTCTACAAAAGCTTTCGTTGGTACAGGGGCAACACTGTGTATTTCTCTCTCGCAGAGCCCGGCTGCCAAATTCGAAACGTCCAGCGATTGCGCCCACAGGAAAGCTGCCAGCACGGAAAGCTGTAGCTGGTTTTCACTGCCCCTTGGAACTGCATTCGCTGATAGACAGACATTCTCTTTCTACAAAAGCTTTCGTTGGTACAGGGGCAACACTGTGTATTTCTCTCTCGCAGAGCCCGGTTGCCAAATTCGAAACGTCCAGCGATTGCGCCCACAGGAAAGCTGCCAGCACGGAAAGCTGTAGCTGGTTTTCACTGCCCCTTGGAACTGCATTCGCTGATAGACAGACATTCGCTTTCTACAAAAGCTTTCGTTGGTACAGGGGCAACACTGTGTATTTCTCTCTCGCAGAGCCCGGTTGCCAAATTCGAAACGTCCAGCGATTGCGCCCACAGGAAAGCTGCCAGCACGGAAAGCTGTAGCTGGTGTTCACTGCCCCTTGGAACTGCATTCGCTGATAGACAGACATTCTCTTTCTACAAAAGCTTTTGTTGGTACAGGGGCAACACTGTGTATTTCTCTCTCGCAGAGCCCGGTTGCCAAATTCGAAACGTCCAGCGATTGCGCCCACAGGAAAGCTGCCAGCACGGAAAGCTGTAGCTGGTTTTCACTGCCCCTTGGAACTACATTCGCTGCTAGACAGACATTCGCTTTCTACAAAAGCTTTCGTTGGTACAGGGGCAACACTGTGTATTTCTCTCTCGCAGAGCCCGGTTGCCAAATTCGAAACGTCCAGCGATTGCGCCCACAGGAAAGCTGCCAGCACGGAAAGCTGTAGCTGGTTTTCACTGCCCCTTGGAACTGCATTCGCTGATAGACAGACATTCGCTTTCTACAAAAGCTTTCGTTGGAACAGGGGCAACACTGTGTATTTCTCTCTCGCAGAGCCCAGTTACCAAATTCGAAACGTCCAGCGATTGCGCCCAGAGGAAAGCTGCCAGCACGGAAAGCTGTAGCTGGTTTTCACTGCCCCTTGGAACTGCATTCGCTGATAGACAGACATTCGCTTTCTACAAAAGCTTTCGTTCGTAAAGGGGCAACACTGTGTATTTCTCTCTCGCAGAGCCCGGCTGCCAAATTCGAAACGTCCAGCGATTGCGCCCACAGGAAAGCTGCCAGCACGGAAAGCTGTAGCTGGTTTTCACTGCCCCTTGGAACTGCATTCGCTGATAGACAGACATTCGCTTTCTACAAAAGCTTTCGTTGGTACAGGGGCAACACTGTGTATTTCTCTCTCGCAGAGCCCGGCTGCCAAATTCGAAACGTCCAGCGATTGCGCCCACAGGAAAGCTGCCAGCACGGAAAGCTGTAGCTGGTTTTCACTGCCCCTTGGAACTGCATTCGCTGATAGACAGACATTCGCTTTCTGCAAAACCTTGCCTTCGTAAAGGGGCAACACTGTGTATTTCTCTCTCGCAGAGCCCGGCTGCCAAATTCGAAACGTCCAGCGATTGCGCCCACAGGAAAGCTGCCAGCACGGAAAGCTGTAGCTGGTTTTCACTGTCTCTTGGAACTACATTCGCTGCTAGACAGACATTCGCTTTCTGCAAAACCTTGCCTTCGTAAAGGGGCAACACTGTGTATTTCTCTCTCGCAGAGCCCGGCTGCCAAATTCGAAACGTCCAGCGATTGCGCCCACAGGAAAGCTGCCAGCACGGAAAGCTGTAGCTGGTTTTCACTGCCCCTTGGAACTACATTCGCTGGTAGACTGACATTCGCTTTCTACAAAAGCTTTCGTTGGTACAGGGGCAACACTGTGTATTTCTCTCTCGCAGAGCCCGCCTGCCAAATTCGAAACCTCCAGCGATTGCGCCCACAGGAAAGCTGCCAGCACGGAAAGCTGTAGCTGGTTTTCACTGCCCCTTGGAACTGCATTCGCTGATAGACAGACATTCGCTTTCTACAAAAGCTTTCGTTGGTACAGGGGCAACACTGTTTATTTCTCTCTCGCAGAGCCCGCCTGCCAAATTCGAAACGTCCAGCGATTGCGCCCACAGGAAAGCTGCCAGCACGGAAAGCTGTAGCTGGTTTTCACTGCCCCTTGGAACTGCATTCGCTGATAGACAGACATTCGCTTTCTACAAAAGCTTTCGTTGGTACAGGGGCAACACTGTGTATTTCTCTCTCGCAGAGCCCGGTTGCCAAATTCGAAACGTCCAGCGATTGCGCCCACAGGAAAGCTGCCAGCACGGAAAGCTGTAGCTGGTGTTCACTGCCCCTTGGAACTGCATTCGCTGATAGACAGACATTCTCTTTCTACAAAAGCTTTTGTTGGTACAGGGGCAACACTGTGTATTTCTCTCTCGCAGAGCCCGGCTGCCAAATTCGAAACGTCCAGCGATTGCGCCCACAGGAAAGCTGCCAGCACGGAAAGCTGTAGCTGGTTTTCACTGCCCCTTGGAACTACATTCGCTGCTAGACAGACATTCGCTTTCTGCAAAACCTTGCCTTCGTAAAGGGGCAACACTGTGTATTTCTCTCTCGCAGAGCCCGGCTGCCAAATTCGAAATGTCCAGCGATTGCGCCCACAGGAAAGCTGCCAGCACGGAAAGCTGTAGCTGGTTTTCACTGCCCCTTGGAACTGCATTCGCTGATAGACAGACATTCGCTTTCTACAAAAGCTTTCGTTGGTACAGGGGCAACACTTTGTATTTCTCTCTCGCAGAGCCCGGCTGCCAAATTCGAAACGTCCAGCGATTGCGCCCACAGGAAAGCTGCCAGCACGGAAAGCTGTAGCTGGTGTTCACTGCCCCTTGGAACTGCATTCGCTGATAGACAGACATTCTCTTTCTACAAAAGCTTTTGTTGGTACAGGGGCAACACTGTGTATTTCTCTCTCGCAGAGCCCGGTTGCCAAATTCGAAACGTCCAGCGATTGCGCCCACAGGAAAGCTGCCAGCACGGAAAGCTGTAGCTGGTTTTCACTGCCCCTTGGAACTACATTCGCTGCTAGACAGACATTCGCTTTCTACAAAAGCTTTCGTTGGTACAGGGGCAACACTGTGTATTTCTCTCTCGCAGAGCCCGGTTGCCAAATTCGAAACGTCCAGCGATTGCGCCCACAGGAAAGCTGCCAGCACGGAAAGCTGTAGCTGGTTTTCACTGCCCCTTGGAACTGCATTCGCTGATAGACAGACATTCGCTTTCTGCAAAACCTTGCCTTCGTAAAGGGGCAACACTGTGTATTTCTCTCTCGCAGAGCCCGGCTGCCAAATTCGAAACGTCCAGCGATTGCACCCACAGGAAAGCTGCCAGCACGGAAAGCTGTAGCTGGTTTTCACTGCCCCTTGGAACTGCATTCGCTGCTAGACAGACATTCGCTTTCTACAAAAGCTTTCGTTGGTACAGGGGCAACACTGTGTATTTCTCTCTCGCAGAGCTCGGTTGCCAAATTCGAAACGTCCAGCGATTGCGCCCACAGGAAAGCTGCCAGCACGGAAAGCTGTAGCTGGTTTTCACTGTCTCTTGGAACTACATTCGCTGCTAGACAGACATTCGCTTTCTGCAAAACCTTGCCTTCGTAAAGGGGTAACACTGTGTATTTCTCTCTCGCAGAGCCCGGCTGCCAAATTCGAAACGTCCAGCGATTGCGCCCACAGGAAAGCTGCCAGCACGGAAAGCTGTAGCTGGTTTTCACTGCCCCTTGGAACTACATTCGCTGGTAGACAGACATTCGCTTTCTACAAAAGCTTTCGTTGGTACAGGGGCAACACTGTGTATTTCTCTCTCGCAGAGCCCGGCTGCCAAATTCGAAACCTCCAGCGATTGCGCCCACAGGAAAGCTGCCAGCACGGAAAGCTGTAGCTGGTTTTCACTGCCCCTTGGAACTGCATTCGCTGATAGACAGACATTCGCTTTCTACAAAAGCTTTCGTTGGTACAGGGGCAACACTGTTTATTTCTCTCTCGCAGAGCCCGCCTGCCAAATTCGAAACGTCCAGCGATTGCGCCCACAGGAAAGCTGCCAGCACGGAAAGCTGTAGCTGGTTTTCACTGCCCCTTGGAACTGCATTCGCTGATAGACAGACATTCGCTTTCTACAAAAGCTTTCGTTGGTACAGGGGCAACACTGTGTATTTCTCTCTCGCAGAGCTCGGTTGCCAAATTCGAAACGTCCAGCGATTGCGCCCACAGGAAAGCTGCCAGCACGGAAAGCTGTAGCTGGTGTTCACTGCCCCTTGGAACTGCATTCGCTGATAGACAGACATTCTCTTTCTACAAAAGCTTTTGTTGGTACAGGGGCAACACTGTGTATTTCTCTATCGCAGAGCCCGCCTGCCAAATTCGAAACGTCCAGCGATTGCGCCCACAGGAAAGCTGCCAGCACGGAAAGCTGTAGCTGGTTTTCACTGCCCCTTGGAACTACATTCGCTGCTAGACAGACATTCGCTTTCTACAAAAGCTTTCGTTGGTACAGGGGCAACACTGTGTATTTCTCTCTCGCAGAGCCCGGCTGCCAAATTCGAAACGTCCAGCGATTGCGCCCACAGGAAAGCTGCCAGCACGGAAAGCTGTAGCTGGTTTTCACTGCCCCTTGGAACTGCATTCGCTGATAGACAGACATTCGCTTTCTACAAAAGCTTTCGTTCGTAAAGGGGCAACACTGTGTATTTCTCTCTCGCAGAGCCCGGCTGCCAAATTCGAAACGTCCAGCGATTGCGCCCACAGGAAAGCTGCCAGCACGGAAAGCTGTAGCTGGTTTTCACTGCCCCTTGGAACTGCATTCGCTGATAGACAGACATTCCCTTTCTACAAAAGCTTTCGTTGGTACAGGGGCAACACTGTGTATTTCTCTCTCGCAGAGCCCGGCTGCCAAATTCGAAACGTCCAGCGATTGCGCCCACAGGAAAGCTGCCAGCACGGAAAGCTGTAGCTGGTTTTCACTGCCCCTTGGAACTGCATTCGCTGCTAGACAGACATTCGCTTTCTACAAAAGCTTTCGTTGGTACAGGGGCAACACTCTGTATTTCTCTCTCGCAGAGCTCGGTTGCCAAATTCGAAACGTCCAGCGATTGCGCCCACAGGAAAGCTGCCAGCACGGAAAGCTGTAGCTGGTTTTCACTGTCTCTTGGAACTACATTCGCTGCTAGACAGACATTCGCTTTCTGCAAAACCTTGCCTTCGTAAAGGGGCAACACTGTGTATTTCTCTCTCGCAGAGCCCGGCTGCCAAATTCGAAACGTCCAGCGATTGCGCCCACAGGAAAGCTGCCAGCACGGAAAGCTGTAGCTGGTTTTCACTGCCCCTTGGAACTACATTCGCTGGTAGACTGACATTCGCTTTCTACAAAAGCTTTCGTTGGTACAGGGGCAACACTGTGTATTTCTCTCTCGCAGAGCCCGGCTGCCAAATTCGAAACCTCCAGCGATTGCGCCCACAGGAAAGCTGCCAGCACGGAAAGCTGTAGCTGGTTTTCACTGCCCCTTGGAACTGCATTCGCTGATAGACAGACATTCGCTTTCTACAAAAGCTTTCGTTGGTACAGGGGCAACACTGTTTATTTCTCTCTCGCAGAGCCCGCCTGCCAAATTCGAAACGTCCAGCGATTGCGCCCACAGGAAAGCTGCCAGCACGGAAAGCTGTAGCTGGTTTTCACTGCCCCTTGGAACTGCATTCGCTGATAGACAGACATTCGCTTTCTACAAAAGCTTTCGTTGGTACAGGGGCAACACTGTGTATTTCTCTCTCGCAGAGCCCGGTTGCCAAATTCGAAACGTCCAGCGATTGCGCCCACAGGAAAGCTGCCAGCACGGAAAGCTGTAGCTGGTGTTCACTGCCCCTTGGAACTGCATTCGCTGATAGACAGACATTCTCTTTCTACAAAAGCTTTTGTTGGTACAGGGGCAACACTGTGTAGTTCTCTATCGCAGAGCCCGGTTGCCAAATTCGAAACGTCCAGCGATTGCGCCCACAGGAAAGCTGCCAGCACGGAAAGCTGTAGCTGGTTTTCACTGCCCCTTGGAACTACATTCGCTGCTAGACAGACATTCGCTTTCTACAAAAGCTTTCGTTGGTACAGGGGCAACACTGTGTATTTCTCTCTCGCAGAGCCCGGCTGCCAAATTCGAAACGTCCAGCGATTGCGCCCACAGAAAAGCTGCCAGCACGGAAAGCTGTAGCTGGTTTTCACTGCCCCTTGGAACTGCATTCGCTGATAGACAGACATTCGCTTTCTACAAAAGCTTTCGTTGGTACAGGGGCAACACTCTGTATTTCTCTCTCGCAGAGCCCGGTTGCCAAATTCGAAACGTCCAGCGATTGCGCCCACAGGAAAGCTGCCAGCAAGGAAAGCTGTAGCTGGTTTTCACTGCCCCTTGGAACTGCATTCGCTGATAGACAGACATTCGCTTTCTACAAAAGCTTTCGTTCGTAAAGGGGCAACACTGTGTATTTCTCTCTCGCAGAGCCCGGCTGCCAAATTCGAAACGTCCAGCGATTGCGCCCACAGGAAAGCTGCCAGCACGGAAAGCTGTAGCTGGTTTTCACTGCCCCTTGGAACTGCATTCGCTGATAGACAGACATTCGCTTTCTATAAAAACTTTCGTTGGAACAGGGGCAACACTGTGTATTTCTCTCTCGCAGAGCCCGGTTGCCAAATTCGAAACGTCCAGCGATTGCGCCCACAGGAAAGCTGCCAGCACGGAAAGCTGTAGCTGGTTTTCACTGCCCCTTGGAACTACATTCGCTGCTAGACAGACATTCGCTTTCTGCAAAACCTTGCCTTCGTAAAGGGGCAACACTGTGTATTTCTCTCTCGCAGAGCCCGGCTGCCAAATTCGAAATGTCCAGCGATTGCGCCCACAGGAAAGCTGCCAGCACGGAAAGCTGTAGCTGGTTTTCACTGCCCCTTGGAACTGCATTCGCTGATAGACAGACATTCGCTTTCTACAAAAGCTTTCGTTGGTACAGGGGCAACACTTTGTATTTCTCTCTCGCAGAGCCCGGCTGCCAAATTCGAAACGTCCAGCGATTGCGCCCACAGGAAAGCTGCCAGCACGGAAAGCTGTAGCTGGTTTTCACTGCCCCTTGGAACTGCATTCGCTGATAGACAGACATTCGCTTTCTACAAAAGCTTTCGTTGGTACAGGGGCAACACTGTGTATTTCTCTCTCGCAGAGCCCGGTTGCCAAATTCGAAACGTCCAGCGATTGCGCCCACAGGAAAGCTGCCAGCACGGAAAGCTGTAGCTGGTTTTCACTGCCCCTTGGAACTGCATTCGCTGATAGACAGACATTCGCTTTCTACAAAAGCTTTCGTTGGTACAGGGGCAACACTCTGTATATCTCTCTCGCAGAGCTCGGTTGCCAAATTCGAAACGTCCAGCGATTGCGCCCACAGGAAAGCTGCCAGCACGGAACGCTGTAGCTGGTTTTCACTGTCTCTTGGAACTACATTCGCTGCTAGACAGACATTCGCTTTCTGCAAAACCTTGCCTTCGTAAAGGGGCAACACTGTGTATTTCTCTCTCGCAGAGCCCGGCTGCCAAATTCGAAACGTCCAGCGATTGCGCCCACAGGAAAGCTGCCAGCACGGAAAGCTGTAGCTGGTTTTCACTGCCCCTTGGAACTACATTCGATGGTAGACAGACATTCGCTTTCTACAAAAGCTTTCGTTGGTACAGGGGCAACACTGTGTATTTCTCTCTCGCAGAGCCCGGCTGCCAAATTCGAAACCTCCAGCGATTGCGCCCACAGGAAAGCTGCCAGCACGGAAAGCTGTAGCTGGTTTTCACTGCCCCTTGGAACTGCATTCGCTGATAGACAGACATTCGCTTTCTACAAAAGCTTTCGTTGGTACAGGGGCAACACTGTGTATTTCTCTCTCGCAGAGCCCGGCTGCCAAATTCGAAACGTCCAGCGATTGCGCCCACAGGAAAGCTGCCAGCACGGAAAGCTGTAGCTGGTGTTCACTGCCCCTTGGAACTGCATTCGCTGATAGACAGACATTCTCTTTCTACAAAAGCTTTTGTTGGTACAGGGGCAACACTGTGTATTTCTCTCTCGCAGAGCCCGGTTGCCAAATTCGAAACGTCCAGCGATTGCGCCCACAGGAAAGCTGCCAGCACGGAAAGCTGTAGCTGGTTTTCACTGCCTCTTGGAACTACATTCGCTGCTAGACAGACATTCGCTTTCTACAAAAGCTTTCGTTGGTACAGGGGCAACACTGTGTATTTCTCTCTCGCAGAGCCCGGTTGCCAAATTCGAAACGTCCAGCGATTGCGCCCACAGGAAAGCTGCCAGCACGGAAAGCTGTAGCTGGTTTTCACTGCCCCTTGGAACTGCATTCGCTGATAGACAGACATTCGCTTTCTACAAAAGCTTTCGTTGGTACAGGGGCAACACTCTGTATTTCTCTCTCGCAGAGCCCGGTTGCCAAATTCGAAACGTCCAGCGATTGCGCCCACAGGAAAGCTGCCAGCACGGAAAGCTGTAGCTGGTGTTCACTGCCCCTTGGAACTGCATTCGCTGATAGACAGACATTCTCTTTCTACAAAAGCTTTTGTTGGTACAGGGGCAACACTGTGTATTTCTCTCTCGCAGAGCCCGGTTGCCAAATTCGAAACGTCCAGCGATTGCGCCCACAGGAAAGCTGCCAGCACGGAAAGCTGTAGCTGGTTTTCACTGCCCCTTGGAACTACATTCGCTGCTAGACAGACATTCGCTTTCTACAAAAGCTTTCGTTGGTACAGGGGCAACACTGTGTATTTCTCTCTCGCAGAGCCCGGCTGCCAAATTCGAAACGTCCAGCGATTGCGCCCACAGGAAAGCTGCCAGCACGGAAAGCTGTAGCTGGGTTTCACTGCCCCTTGGAACTGCATTCGCTGATAGACAGACATTCGCTTTCTACAAAAGCTTTCGTTGGTACAGGGGCAACACTCTGTATATCTCTCTCGCAGAGCTCGGTTGCCAAATTCGAAACGTCCAGCGATTGCGCCCACAGGAAAGCTGCCAGCACGGAACGCTGTAGCTGGTTTTCACTGTCTCTTGGAACTACATTCGCTGCTAGACAGACATTCGCTTTCTGCAAAACCTTGCCTTCGTAAAGGGGCAACACTGTGTATTTCTCTCTCGCAGAGCCCGGCTGCCAAATTCGAAACGTCCAGCGATTGCGCCCACAGGAAAGCTGCCAGCACGGAAAGCTGTAGCTGGTTTTCACTGCCCCTTGGAACTACATTCGATGGTAGACAGACATTCGCTTTCTACAAAAGCTTTCGTTGGTACAGGGGCAACACTGTGTATTTCTCTGTCGCAGAGCCCGGCTGCCAAATTCGAAACGTCCAGCGATTGCGCCCACAGGAAAGCTGCCAGCACGGAAAGCTGTAGCTGGTTTTCACTGCCCCTTGGAACTGCATTCGCTGATAGACAGACATTCGCTTTCTACAAAAGCTTTCGTTGGTACAGGGGCAACACTGTGTATTTCTCTCTCGCAGAGCCCGGCTGCCAAATTCGAAACGTCCAGCGATTGCGCCCACAGGAAAGCTGCCAGCACGGAAAGCTGTAGCTGGTGTTCACTGCCCCTTGGAACTGCATTCGCTGATAGACAGACATTCTCTTTCTACAAAAGCTTTTGTTGGTACAGGGGCAACACTGTGTATTTCTCTCTCGCAGAGCCCGGTTGCCAAATTCGAAACGTCCAGCGATTGCGCCCACAGGAAAGCTGCCAGCACGGAAAGCTGTAGCTGGTTTTCACTGCCTCTTGGAACTACATTCGCTGCTAGACAGACATTCGCTTTCTACAAAAGCTTTCGTTGGTACAGGGGCAACACTGTGTATTTCTCTCTCGCAGAGCCCGGTTGCCAAATTCGAAACGTCCAGCGATTGCGCCCACAGGAAAGCTGCCAGCACGGAAAGCTGTAGCTGGTTTTCACTGCCCCTTGGAACTGCATTCGCTGATAGACAGACATTCGCTTTCTACAAAAGCTTTCGTTGGTACAGGGGCAACACTCTGTATTTCTCTCTCGCAGAGCCCGGTTGCCAAATTCGAAACGTCCAGCGATTGCGCCCACAGGAAAGCTGCCAGCACGGAAAGCTGTAGCTGGTGTTCACTGCCCCTTGGAACTGCATTCGCTGATAGACAGACATTCTCTTTCTACAAAAGCTTTTGTTGGTACAGGGGCAACACTGTGTATTTCTCTCTCGCAGAGCCCGGTTGCCAAATTCGAAATGTCCAGCGATTGCGCCCACAGGAAAGCTGCCAGCACGGAAAGCTGTAGCTGGTTTTCACTGCCCCTTGGAACTACATTCGCTGCTAGACAGACATTCGCTTTCTACAAAAGCTTTCGTTGGTACAGGGGCAACACTGTGTATTTCTCTCTCGCAGAGCCCGCCTGCCAAATTCGAAACGTCCAGCGATTGCGCCCACAGGAAAGCTGCCAGCACGGAAAGCTGTAGCTGGTTTTCACTGCCCCTTGGAACTGCATTCGCTGATAGACAGACATTCGCTTTCTACAAAAGCTTTCGTTGGTACAGGGGCAACACTCTGTATTTCTCTCTCGCAGAGCCCGGCTGCCAAATTCGAAACGTCCAGCGATTGCGCCCACAGAAAAGCTGCCAGCACGGAAAGCTGTAGCTGGTTTTCACTGCCCCTTGGAACTGCATTCGCTGATAGACAGACATTCTCTTTCTACAAAAGCTTTCGTTGGTACAGGGGCAACACTGTGTATTTCTCTCTCGCAGAGCCCGGTTGCCAAATTCGAAACATCCAGCGATTGCGCCCACAGGAAAGCTGCCAGCACGGAAAGCTGTAGCTGGTTTTCACTGCCCCTTGGAACTGCATTCGCTGATAGACAGACATTCGCTTTCTACAAAAGCTTTCGTTGGAACAGGGGCAACACTGTGTATTTCTCTCTCGCAGAGCCCAGTTACCAAATTCGAAACGTCCAGCGATTGCGCCCACAGGAAAGCTGCCAGCAAGGAAAGCTGTAGCTGGTTTTCACTGCCCCTTGGAACTGCATTCGCTGATAGACAGACATTCGCTTTCTACAAAAGCTTTCGTTCGTAAAGGGGCAACACTGTGTATTTCTCTCTCGCAGAGCCCGGCTGCCAAATTCGAAACGTCCAGCGATTGCGCCCACAGGAAAGCTGCCAGCACGGAAAGCTGTAGCTGGTTTTCACTGCCCCTTGGAACTGCATTCGCTGATAGACAGACATTCGCTTTCTGCAAAACCTTGCCTTCGTAAAGGGGCAACACTGTGTATTTCTCTCTCGCAGAGCCCGGCTGCCAAATTCGAAACGTCCAGCGATTGCACCCACAGGAAAGCTGCCAGCACGGAAAGCTGTAGCTGGTTTTCACTGTCTCTTAGAACTACATTCGCTGCTAGACAGACATTCGCTTTCTACAAAAGCTTTCGTTGGTACAGGGGCAACACTCTTTATTTCTCTCTCGCAGAGCTCGGTTGCCAAATTCGAAACGTCCAGCGATTGCGCCCACAGGAAAGCTGCCAGCACGGAAAGCTGTAGCTGGTTTTCACTGTCTCTTGGAACTACATTCGCTGCTAGACAGACATTCGCTTTCTGCAAAACCTTGCCTTCGTAAAGGGGCAACACTGTGTATTTCTCTCTCGCAGAGCCCGGCTGCCAAATTCGAAACGTCCAGCGATTGCGCCCACAGGAAAGCTGCCAGCACGGAAAGCTGTAGCTGGTTTTCACTGCCCCTTGGAACTACATTCGCTGGTAGACAGACATTCGCTTTCTACAAAAGCTTTCGTTGGTACAGGGGCAACACTGTGTATTTCTCTCTCGCAGAGCCCGGCTGCCAAATTCGAAACCTCCAGCGATTGCGCCCACAGGAAAGCTGCCAGCACGGAAAGCTGTAGCTGGTTTTCACTGCCCCTTGGAACTGCATTCGCTGATAGACAGACATTCTCTTTCTACAAAAGCTTTTGTTGGTACAGGGGCAACACTGTGTATTTCTCTCTCGCAGAGCCCGGTTGCCAAATTCGAAACGTCCAGCGATTGCGCCCACAGGAAAGCTGCCAGCACGGAAAGCTGTAGCTGGTTTTCACTGCCCCTTGGAACTGCATTCGCTGATAGACAGACATTCGCTTTCTACAAAAGCTTTCGTTGGTACAGGGGCAACACTGTGTATTTCTCTCTCGCAGAGCCCGGTTGCCAAATTCGAAACGTCCAGCGATTGCGCCCACAGGAAAGCTGCCAGCACGGAAAGCTGTAGCTGGTGTTCACTGCCCCTTGGAACTGCATTCGCTGATAGACAGACATTCTCTTTCTACAAAAGCTTTTGTTGGTACAGGGGCAACACTGTGTATTTCTCTCTCGCAGAGCCCGGTTGCCAAATTCGAAACGTCCAGCGATTGCGCCCACAGGAAAGCTGCCAGCACGGAAAGCTGTAGCTGGTTTTCACTGCCCCTTGGAACTACATTCGCTGCTAGACAGACATTCGCTTTCTACAAAAGCTTTCGTTGGTACAGGGGCAACACTGTGTATTTCTCTCTCGCAGAGCCCGCCTGCCAAATTCGAAACGTCCAGCGATTGCGCCCACAGGAAAGCTGCCTGCACGGAAAGCTGTAGCTGGTTTTCACTGCCCCTTGGAACTGCATTCGCTGATAGACAGACATTCGCTTTCTACAAAAGCTTTCGTTGGTACAGGAGCAACACTGTGTATTTCTCTCTCGCAGAGCCCGGTTGCCAAATTCGAAACGTCCAGCGATTGCGCCCACAGGAAAGCTGCCAGCACGGAAAGCTGTAGCTGGTGTTCACTGCCCCTTGGAACTGCATTCGCTGATAGACAGACATTCTCTTTCTACAAAAGCTTTTGTTGGTACAGGGGCAACACTGTGTATTTCTCTCTCGCAGAGCCCGGTTGCCAAATTCGAAACGTCCAGCGATTGCGCCCACAGGAAAGCTGCCAGCACGGAAAGCTGTAGCTGGTTTTCACTGCCCCTTGGAACTACATTCGCTGCTAGACAGACATTCGCTTTCTACAAAAGCTTTCGTTGGTACAGGGGCAACACTGTGTATTTCTCTCTCGCAGAGCCCGGTTGCCAAATTCGAAACGTCCAGCGATTGCGCCCACAGGAAAGCTGCCAGCACGGAAAGCTGTAGCTGGTTTTCACTGCCCCTTGGAACTGCATTCGCTGATAGACAGACATTCGCTTTCTACAAAAGCTTTCGTTGGTACAGGGGCAACACTCTGTATTTCTCTCTCGCAGAGCCCGGCTGCCAAATTCGAAACGTCCAGCGATTGCGCCCACAGAAAAGCTGCCAGCACGGAAAGCTGTAGCTGGTTTTCACTGCCCCTTGGAACTGCATTCGCTGATAGACAGACATTCTCTTTCTACAAAAGCTTTCGTTGGTACAGGGGCAACACTGTGTATTTCTCTCTCGCAGAGCCCGGTTGCCAAATTCGAAACGTCCAGCGATTGCGCCCACAGGAAAGCTGCCAGCACGGAAAGCTGTAGCTGGTTTTCACTGCCCCTTGGAACTGCATTCGCTGATAGACAGACATTCGCTTTCTACAAAAGCTTTCGTTGGTACAGGGGCAACACTCTGTATTTCTCTCTCGCAGAGCCCGGCTGCCAAATTCGAAACGTCCAGCGATTGCGCCCACAGAAAAGCTGCCAGCACGGAAAGCTGTAGCTGGTTTTCACTGCCCCTTGGAACTGCATTCGCTGATAGACAGACATTCTCTTTCTACAAAAGCTTTCGTTGGTACAGGGGCAACACTGTGTATTTCTCTCTCGCAGAGCCCGGTTGCCAAATTCGAAACGTCCAGCGATTGCGCCCACAGGAAAGCTGCCAGCACGGAAAGCTGTAGCTGGTTTTCACTGCCCCTTGGAACTGCATTTGCTGCTAGACAGACATTCGCTTTCTACAAAAGCTTTCGTTGGTACAGGGGCAACACTCTGTATTTCTCTCTCGCAGAGCCCGGCTGCCAAATTCGAAACGTCCAGCGATTGCGCCCACAGGAAAGCTGCCAGCACGGAAAGCTGTAGCTGGTTTTCACTGCCCCTTGGAACTGCATTCGCTGATAGACAGACATTCGCTTTCTACAAAAGCTTTCGTTGGTACAGGGGCAACACTGTGTATTTCTCTCTTGCAGAGCCCGGCTGCCAAATTCGAAACGTCCAGCGATTGCGCCCACAGGAAAGCTGCCAGCACGGAAAGCTGTAGCTGGTTTTCACTGCCCCTTGGAACTGCATTCGCTGATAGACAGACATTCGCTTTCTACAAAAGCTTTCGTTGGTACAGGGGCAACACTGTGTATTTCTCTCTCGCAGAGCCCGGTTGCCAAATTCGAAACGTCCAGCGATTGCGCCCACAGGAAAGCTGCCAGCACGGAAAGCTGTAGCTGGTGTTCACTGCCCCTTGGAACTGCATTCGCTGATAGACAGACATTCTCTTTCTACAAAAGCTTTTGTTGGTATAGGGGCAACAATGTGTATTTCTCTCTCGCAGAGCCCGGTTGCCAAATTCGAAACGTCCAGCGATTGCGCCCACAGGAAAGCTGCCAGCACGGAAAGCTGTAGCTGGTTTTCACTGCCCCTTGGAACTACATTCGCTGCTAGACAGACATTCGCTTTCTACAAAAGCTTTCGTTGGTACAGGGGCAACACTGTGTATTTCTCTCTCGCAGAGCCCGGCTGCCAAATTCGAAACGTCCAGCGATTGCGCCCACAGGAAAGCTGCCAGCACGGAAAGCTGTAGCTGGTTTTCACTGCCCCTTGGAACTGCATTCGCTGATAGACAGACATTCGCTTTCTACAAAAGCTTTCGTTGGTACAGGGGCAACACTCTGTATTTCTCTCTCGCAGAGCCCGCCTGCCAAATTCGAAACGTCCAGCGATTGCGCCCACAGAAAAGCTGCCAGCACGGAAAGCTGTAGCTGGTTTTCACTGCCCCTTGGAACTGCATTTGCTGATAGACAGACATTCGCTTTCTACAAAAGCTTTCGTTGGTACAGGGGCAACACTGTGTATTTCTCTCTCGCAGAGCCCGGTTGCCAAATTCGAAACGTCCAGCGATTGCGCCCACAGGAAAGCTGCCAGCACGGAAAGCTGTAGCTGGTTTTCACTGCCCCTTGGAACTACATTCGATGGTAGACAGACATTCGCTTTCTACAAAAGCTTTCGTTGGTACAGGGGCAACACTTTGTATTTCTCTCTCGCAGAGCCCGGTTGCCAAATTCGAAACGTCCAGCGATTGCACCCACAGGAAAGCTGCCAGCACGGAAAGCTGTAGCTGGTTTTCACTGTCTCTTGGAACTACATTCGCTGCTAGACAGACATTCGCTTTCTACAAAAGCTTTCGTTGGTACAGGGGCAACACTGTGTATTTCTCTCTCGCAGAGCTCGGTTGCCAAATTCAAAACGTCCAGCAATTGCGCCCACAGGAAAGCTGCCAGCACGGAAAGCTGTAGCTGGTTTTCACTGCCCCTTGGAACTACATTCGCTGCTAGACAGACATTCGCTTTCTACAAAAGCTTTCGTTGGTACAGGGGCAACACTGTGTATTTCTCTCTCGCAGAGCCCGGCTGCCAAATTCGAAACGTCCAGCGATTGCGCCCACAGGAAAGCTGCCAGCACGGAAAGCTGTAGCTGGTTTTCACTGCCCCTTGGAACTGCATTCGCTGATAGACAGACATTCTCTTTCTACAAAAGCTTTCGTTGGTACAGGGGCAACACTGTGTATTTCTCTCTCGCAGAGCCCGGTTGCCAAATTCGAAACGTCTAGCGATTGCGCCCACAGGAAAGCTGCCAGCACGGAAAGCTGTAGCTGGTTTTCACTGCCCCTTGGAACTACATTCGCTGCTAGACAGACATTCGCTTTCTGCAAAACCTTGCCTTCGTAAAGGGGCAACACTGTGTATTTCTCTCTCGCAGAGCCCGGTTGCCAAATTCGAAACGTACAGCGATTGCGCCCACAGGAAAGCTGCCAGCACGGAAAGCTGTAGCTGGTTTTCACTGCCCCTTGGAACTGCATTCGCTGATAGACAGACATTCGCTTTCTACAAAAGCTTTCGTTCGTAAAGGGGCAACACTGTGTATTTCTCTCTCGCAGAGCCCGGCTGCCAAATTGGAAACGTCCAGCGATTGCGCCCACAGAAAAGCTGCCAGCACGGAAAGCTGTAGCTGGTTTTCACTGCCCCTTGGAACTGCATTCGCTGATAGACAGACATTCTCTTTCTACAAAAGCTTTCGTTGGTACAGGGGCAACACTGTGTATTTCTCTCTCGCAGAGCCCGGCTGCCAAATTCGAAACGTCCAGCGATTGCGCCCACAGGAAAGCTGCCAGCACGGAAAGCTGTAGCTGGTTTTCACTGCCCCTTGGAACTGCATTCGCTGATAGACAGACATTCGCTTTCTACAAAAGCTTTCGTTGGAACAGGGGCAACACTGTGTATTTCTCTCTCGCAGAGCCCGCCTGCCAAATTCGAAACGTCCAGCGATTGCGCCCACAGGAAAGCTGCCAGCAAGGAAAGCTGTAGCTGGTTTTCACTGCCCCTTGGAACTGCATTCGCTGATAGACAGACATTCGCTTTCTACAAAAGCTTTCGTTCGTAAAGGGGCAACACTGTGTATTTCTCTCTCGCAGAGCCCGGCTGCCAAATTCGAAACGTCCAGCGATTGCGCCCACAGGAAAGCTGCCAGCAAGGAAAGCTGTAGCTGGTTTTCACTGCCCCTTGGAACTGCATTCGCTGATAGACAGACATTCTCTTTCTACAAAAGCTTTCGTTGGTACAGGGGCAACACTGTGTATTTCTCTCTCGCAGAGCCCGGTTGCCAAATTCGAAACGTCCAGCGATTGCGCCCACAGGAAAGCTGCCAGCACGGAAATCTGTAGCTGGTTTTCACTGCCCCTTGGAACTGCATTCGCTGCTAGACAGACATTCGCTTTCTACAAAAGCTTTCGTTGGTACAGGGGCAACACTGTGTATTTCTCTCTCGCAGAGCCCGGCTGCCAAATTCGAAACGTCCAGCGATTGCGCCCACAGGAAAGCTGCCAGCACGGAAAGCTGTAGCTGGTTTTCACTGCCCCTTGGAACTGCATTCGCTGCTAGACAGACATTCGCTTTCTACAAAAGCTTTCGTTGGTACAGGGGCAACACTGTGTATTTCTCTCTCGCAGAGCCCGGCTGCCAAATTCGAAACGTCCAGCGATTGCGCCCACAGGAAAGCTGCCAGCACGGAAAGCTGTAGCTGGTTTTCACTGCCCCTTGGAACTGCATTCGCTGATAGACAGACATTCGCTTTCTACAAAAGCTTTCGTTGGAACAGGGGCAACACTGTGTATTTCTCTCTCGCAGAGCCCAGTTACCAAATTCGAAACGTCCAGAGATTGCGCCCACAGGAAAGCTGCCAGCAAGGAAAGCTGTAGCTGGTTTTCACTGCCCCTTGGAACTGCATTCGCTGATAGACAGACATTCGCTTTCTACAAAAGCTTTCGTTCGTAAAGGGGCAACACTGTGTATTTCTCTCTCGCAGAGCCCGGCTGCCAAATTCGAAACGTCCAGCGATTGCGCCCACAGGAAAGCTGCCAGCACGGAAAGCTGTAGCTGGTTTTCACTGCCCCTTGGAACTGCATTCGCTGATAGACAGACATTCGCTTTCTACAAAAGCTTTCGTTGGTACAGGGGCAACACTGTGTATTTCTCTCTCGCAGAGCCCGGCTGCCAAATTCGAAACGTCCAGCGATTGCGCCCACAGGAAAGCTGCCAGCACGGAAAGCTGTAGCTGGTTTTCACTGCCCCTTGGAACTGCATTCGCTGATAGACAGACATTCGCTTTCTACAAAAGCTTTCGTTCGTAAAGGGGCAACACTGTGTATTTCTCTCTCGCAGAGCCCGGCTGCCAAATTCGAAACGTCCAGCGATTGCGCCCACAGGAAAGCTGCCAGCACGGAACGCTGTAGCTGGTTTTCACTGTCTCTTGGAACTACATTCGCTGCTAGACAGACATTCGCTTTCTGCAAAACCTTGCCTTCGTAAAGGGGCAACACTGTGTATTTCTCTCTCGCAGAGCCCGGCTGCCAAATTCGAAACGTCCAGCGATTGCGCCCACAGGAAAGCTGCCAGCACGGAAAGCTGTAGCTGGTTTTCACTGCCCCTTGGAACTACATTCGATGGTAGACAGACATTCGCTTTCTACAAAAGCTTTCGTTGGTACAGGGGCAACACTGTGTATTTCTCTCTCGCAGAGCCCGGCTGCCAAATTCGAAACGTCCAGCGATTGCGCCCACAGGAAAGCTGCCAGCACGGAAAGCTGTAGCTGGTTTTCACTGCCCCTTGGAACTGCATTCGCTGATAGACAGACATTCTCTTTCTACAAAAGCTTTCGTTGGTACAGGGGCAACACTGTGTATTTCTCTCTCGCAGAGCCCGGTTGCCAAATTCGAAACGTCCAGCGATTGCGCCCACAGGAAAGCTGCCAGCACGGAAAGCTGTAGCTGGTTTTCACTGCCCCTTGGAACTGCATTCGCTGATAGACAGACATTCGCTTTCTACAAAAGCTTTCGTTGGTACAGGGGCAACACTGTGTATTTCTCTCTCGCAGAGCCCGGTTGCCAAATTCGAAACGTCCAGCGATTGCGCCCACAGGAAAGCTGCCAGCACGGAAAGCTGTAGCTGGTGTTCACTGCCCCTTGGAACTGCATTCGCTGATAGACAGACATTCTCTTTCTACAAAAGCTTTTGTTGGTACAGGGGCAACACTGTGTATTTCTCTCTCGCAGAGCCCGGTTGCCAAATTCGAAACGTCCAGCGATTGCGCCCACAGGAAAGCTGCCAGCACGGAAAGCTGTAGCTGGTTTTCACTGCCCCTTGGAACTACATTCGCTGCTAGACAGACATTCGCTTTCTACAAAAGCTTTCGTTGGTACAGGGGCAACACTGTGTATTTCTCTCTCGCAGAGCCCGGTTGCCAAATTCGAAACGTCCAGCGATTGCGCCCACAGGAAAGCTGCCAGCACGGAAAGCTGTAGCTGGTTTTCACTGCCCCTTGGAACTGCATTCGCTGATAGACAGACATTCGCTTTCTACAAAAGCTTTCGTTCGTAAAGGGGCAACACTGTGTATTTCTCTCTCGCAGAGCCCAGTTACCAAATTCGAAACGTCCAGCGATTGCGCCCAGAGGAAAGCTGCCAGCACGGAAAGCTGTAGCTGGTTTTCACTGCCCCTTGGAACTGCATTCGCTGATAGACAGACATTCGCTTTCTACAAAAGCTTTCGTTCGTAAAGGGGCAACACTGTGTATTTCTCTCTCGCAGAGCCCGGCTGCCAAATTCGAAACGTCCAGCGATTGCGCCCACAGGAAAGCTGCCAGCACGGAAAGCTGTAGCTGGTTTTCACTGCCCCTTGGAACTGCATTCGCTGATAGACAGACATTCGCTTTCTACAAAAGCTTTCGTTGGTACAGGGGCAACACTGTGTATTTCTCTCTCGCAGAGCCCGGCTGCCAAATTCGAAACGTCCAGCGATTGCGCCCACAGGAAAGCTGCCAGCACGGAAAGCTGTAGCTGGTTTTCACTGCCCCTTGGAACTGCATTCGCTGATAGACAGACATTCGCTTTCTGCAAAACCTTGCCTTCGTAAAGGGGCAACACTGTGTATTTCTCTCTCGCAGAGCCCGGTTGCCAAATTCGAAACGTCCAGCGATTGCACCCACAGGAAAGCTGCCAGCACGGAAAGCTGTAGCTGGTTTTCACTGCCCCTTGGAACTACATTCGCTGCTAGACAGACATTCGCTTTCTACAAAAGCTTTCGTTGGTACAGGGGCAACACTGTGTATTTCTCTCTCGCAGAGCTCGGTTGCCAAATTCGAAACGTCCAGCGATTGCGCCCACAGGAAAGCTGCCAGCACGGAAAGCTGTAGCTGGTTTTCACTGTCTCTTGGAACTACATTCGCTGCTAGACAGACATTCGCTTTCTGCAAAACCTTGCCTTCGTAAAGGGGCAACACTGTGTATTTCTCTCTCGCAGAGCCCGGCTGCCAAATTCGAAACGTCCAGCGATTGCGCCCACAGGAAAGCTGCCAGCACGGAAAGCTGTAGCTGGTTTTCACTGCCCCTTGGAACTACATTCGCTGGTAGACTGACATTCGCTTTCTACAAAAGCTTTCGTTGGTACAGGGGCAACACTGTGTATTTCTCTCTCGCAGAGCCCGGCTGCCAAATTCGAAACCTCCAGCGATTGCGCCCACAGGAAAGCTGCCAGCACGGAAAGCTGTAGCTGGTTTTCACTGCCCCTTGGAACTGCATTCGCTGATAGACAGACATTCGCTTTCTACAAAAGCTTTCGTTGGTACAGGGGCAACACTGTTTATTTCTCTCTCGCAGAGCCCGCCTGCCAAATTCGAAACGTCCAGCGATTGCGCCCACAGGAAAGCTGCCAGCACGGAAAGCTGTAGCTGGTTTTCACTGCCCCTTGGAACTGCATTCGCTGATAGACAGACATTCGCTTTCTACAAAAGCTTTCGTTGGTACAGGGGCAACACTGTGTATTTCTCTCTCGCAGAGCCCGGTTGCCAAATTCGAAACGTCCAGCGATTGCGCCCACAGGAAAGCTGCCAGCACGGAAAGCTGTAGCTGGTGTTCACTGCCCCTTGGAACTGCATTCGCTGATAGACAGACATTCTCTTTCTACAAAAGCTTTTGTTGGTACAGGGGCAACACTGTGTAGTTCTCTATCGCAGAGCCCGGTTGCCAAATTCGAAACGTCCAGCGATTGCGCCCACAGGAAAGCTGCCAGCACGGAAAGCTGTAGCTGGTTTTCACTGCCCCTTGGAACTACATTCGCTGCTAGACAGACATTCGCTTTCTACAAAAGCTTTCGTTGGTACAGGGGCAACACTGTGTATTTCTCTCTCGCAGAGCCCGGCTGCCAAATTCGAAACGTCCAGCGATTGCGCCCACAGGAAAGCTGCCAGCACGGAAAGCTGTAGCTGGTTTTCACTGCCCCTTGGAACTACATTCGCTGCTAGACAGACATTCGCTTTCTGCAAAACCTTGCCTTCGTAAAGGGGCAACACTGTGTATTTCTCTCTCGCAGAGCCCGGCTGCCAAATTCGAAATGTCCAGCGATTGCGCCCACAGGAAAGCTGCCAGCACGGAAAGCTGTAGCTGGTTTTCACTGCCCCTTGGAACTGCATTCGCTGATAGACAGACATTCGCTTTCTACAAAAGCTTTCGTTGGTACAGGGGCAACACTTTGTATTTCTCTCTCGCAGAGCCCGGCTGCCAAATTCGAAACGTCCAGCGATTGCGCCCACAGGAAAGCTGCCAGCACGGAAAGCTGTAGCTGGTGTTCACTGCCCCTTGGAACTGCATTCGCTGATAGACAGACATTCTCTTTCTACAAAAGCTTTTGTTGGTACAGGGGCAACACTGTGTATTTCTCTCTCGCAGAGCCCGGTTGCCAAATTCGAAACGTCCAGCGATTGCGCCCACAGGAAAGCTGCCAGCACGGAAAGCTGTAGCTGGTTTTCACTGCCCCTTGGAACTACATTCGCTGCTAGACAGACATTCGCTTTCTACAAAAGCTTTCGTTGGTACAGGGGCAACACTGTGTATTTCTCTCTCGCAGAGCCCGGTTGCCAAATTCGAAACGTCCAGCGATTGCGCCCACAGGAAAGCTGCCAGCACGGAAAGCTGTAGCTGGTTTTCACTGCCCCTTGGAACTGCATTCGCTGATAGACAGACATTCGCTTTCTGCAAAACCTTGCCTTCGTAAAGGGGCAACACTGTGTATTTCTCTCTCGCAGAGCCCGGCTGCCAAATTCGAAACGTCCAGCGATTGCACCCACAGGAAAGCTGCCAGCACGGAAAGCTGTAGCTGGTTTTCACTGCCCCTTGGAACTGCATTCGCTGCTAGACAGACATTCGCTTTCTACAAAAGCTTTCGTTGGTACAGGGGCAACACTGTGTATTTCTCTCTCGCAGAGCTCGGTTGCCAAATTCGAAACGTCCAGCGATTGCGCCCACAGGAAAGCTGCCAGCACGGAAAGCTGTAGCTGGTTTTCACTGTCTCTTGGAACTACATTCGCTGCTAGACAGACATTCGCTTTCTGCAAAACCTTGCCTTCGTAAAGGGGTAACACTGTGTATTTCTCTCTCGCAGAGCCCGGCTGCCAAATTCGAAACGTCCAGCGATTGCGCCCACAGGAAAGCTGCCAGCACGGAAAGCTGTAGCTGGTTTTCACTGCCCCTTGGAACTACATTCGCTGGTAGACAGACATTCGCTTTCTACAAAAGCTTTCGTTGGTACAGGGGCAACACTGTGTATTTCTCTCTCGCAGAGCCCGGCTGCCAAATTCGAAACCTCCAGCGATTGCGCCCACAGGAAAGCTGCCAGCACGGAAAGCTGTAGCTGGTTTTCACTGCCCCTTGGAACTGCATTCGCTGATAGACAGACATTCGCTTTCTACAAAAGCTTTCGTTGGTACAGGGGCAACACTGTTTATTTCTCTCTCGCAGAGCCCGCCTGCCAAATTCGAAACGTCCAGCGATTGCGCCCACAGGAAAGCTGCCAGCACGGAAAGCTGTAGCTGGTTTTCACTGCCCCTTGGAACTGCATTCGCTGACAGACAGACATTCGCTTTCTACAAAAGCTTTCGTTGGTACAGGGGCAACACTGTGTATTTCTCTCTCGCAGAGCTCGGTTGCCAAATTCGAAACGTCCAGCGATTGCGCCCACAGGAAAGCTGCCAGCACGGAAAGCTGTAGCTGGTGTTCACTGCCCCTTGGAACTGCATTCGCTGATAGACAGACATTCTCTTTCTACAAAAGCTTTTGTTGGTACAGGGGCAACACTGTGTATTTCTCTATCGCAGAGCCCGCCTGCCAAATTCGAAACGTCCAGCGATTGCGCCCACAGGAAAGCTGCCAGCACGGAAAGCTGTAGCTGGTTTTCACTGCCCCTTGGAACTACATTCGCTGCTAGACAGACATTCGCTTTCTACAAAAGCTTTCGTTGGTACAGGGGCAACACTGTGTATTTCTCTCTCGCAGAGCCCGGCTGCCAAATTCGAAACGTCCAGCGATTGCGCCCACAGGAAAGCTGCCAGCACGGAAAGCTGTAGCTGGTTTTCACTGCCCCTTGGAACTGCATTCGCTGATAGACAGACATTCGCTTTCTACAAAAGCTTTCGTTCGTAAAGGGGCAACACTGTGTATTTCTCTCTCGCAGAGCCCGGCCTCCAAATTCGAAACGTCCAGCGATTGCGCCCACAGGAAAGCTGCCAGCACGGAAAGCTGTAGCTGGTTTTCACTGCCCCTTGGAACTGCATTCGCTGATAGACAGACATTCGCTTTCTACAAAAGCTTTCGTTCGTAAAGGGGCAACACTGTGTATTTCTCTCTCGCAGAGCCCGGCTGCCAAATTCGAAACGTCCAGCGATTGCGCCCACAGGAAAGCTGCCAGCACGGAAAGCTGTAGCTGGTTTTCACTGCCCCTTGGAACTGCATTCGCTGATAGACAGACATTCCCTTTCTACAAAAGCTTTCGTTGGTACAGGGGCAACACTGTGTATTTCTCTCTCGCAGAGCCCGGCTGCCAAATTCGAAACGTCCAGCGATTGCGCCCACAGGAAAGCTGCCAGCACGGAAAGCTGTAGCTGGTTTTCACTGCCCCTTGGAACTGCATTCGCTGATAGACAGACATTCGCTTTCTGCAAAACCTTGCCTTCGTAAAGGGGCAACACTGTGTATTTCTCTCTCGCAGAGCCCGGTTGCCAAATTCGAAACGTCCAGCGATTGCACCCACAGGAAAGCTGCCAGCACGGAAAGCTGTAGCTGGTTTTCACTGCCCCTTGGAACTGCATTCGCTGCTAGACAGACATTCGCTTTCTACAAAAGCTTTCGTTGGTACAGGGGCAACACTCTGTATTTCTCTCTCGCAGAGCTCGGTTGCCAAATTCGAAACGTCCAGCGATTGCGCCCACAGGAAAGCTGCCAGCACGGAAAGCTGTAGCTGGTTTTCACTGTCTCTTGGAACTACATTCGCTGCTAGACAGACATTCGCTTTCTGCAAAACCTTGCCTTCGTAAAGGGGCAACACTGTGTATTTCTCTCTCGCAGAGCCCGGCTGCCAAATTCGAAACGTCCAGCGATTGCGCCCACAGGAAAGCTGCCAGCACGGAAAGCTGTAGCTGGTTTTCACTGCCCCTTGGAACTACATTCGCTGGTAGACTGACATTCGCTTTCTACAAAAGCTTTCGTTGGTACAGGGGCAACACTGTGTATTTCTCTCTCGCAGAGCCCGGCTGCCAAATTCGAAACCTCCAGCGATTGCGCCCACAGGAAAGCTGCCAGCACGGAAAGCTGTAGCTGGTTTTCACTGCCCCTTGGAACTGCGTTCGCTGATAGACAGACATTCGCTTTCTACAAAAGCTTTCGTTGGTACAGGGGCAACACTGTTTATTTCTCTCTCGCAGAGCCCGCCTGCCAAATTCGAAACGTCCAGCGATTGCGCCCACAGGAAAGCTGCCAGCACGGAAAGCTGTAGCTGGTTTTCACTGCCCCTTGGAACTGCATTCGCTGATAGACAGACATTCGCTTTCTACAAAAGCTTTCGTTGGTACAGGGGCAACACTGTGTATTTCTCTCTCGCAGAGCCCGGTTGCCAAATTCGAAACGTCCAGCGATTGCGCCCACAGGAAAGCTGCCAGCACGGAAAGCTGTAGCTGGTGTTCACTGCCCCTTGGAACTGCATTCGCTGATAGACAGACATTCTCTTTCTACAAAAGCTTTTGTTGGTACAGGGGCAACACTGTGTAGTTCTCTATCGCAGAGCCCGGTTGCCAAATTCGAAACGTCCAGCGATTGCGCCCACAGGAAAGCTGCCAGCACGGAAAGCTGTAGCTGGTTTTCACTGCCCCTTGGAACTACATTCGCTGCTAGACAGACATTCGCTTTCTACAAAAGCTTTCGTTGGTACAGGGGCAACACTGTGTATTTCTCTCTCGCAGAGCCCGGCTGCCAAATTCGAAACGTCCAGCGATTGCGCCCACAGAAAAGCTGCCAGCACGGAAAGCTGTAGCTGGTTTTCACTGCCCCTTGGAACTGCATTCGCTGATAGACAGACATTCGCTTTCTACAAAAGCTTTCGTTGGTACAGGGGCAACACTCTGTATTTCTCTCTCGCAGAGCCCGGTTGCCAAATTCGAAACGTCCAGCGATTGCGCCCACAGGAAAGCTGCCAGCAAGGAAAGCTGTAGCTGGTTTTCACTGCCCCTTGGAACTGCATTCGCTGATAGACAGACATTCGCTTTCTGCAAAACCTTGCCTTCGTAAAGGGGCAACACTGTGTATTTCTCTCTCGCAGAGCCCGGCTGCCAAATTCGAAACGTCCAGCGATTGCGCCCACAGGAAAGCTGCCAGCACGGAAAGCTGTAGCTGGTTTTCACTGCCCCTTGGAACTACATTCGATGGTAGACAGACATTCGCTTTCTACAAAAGCTTTCGTTGGTACAGGGGCAACACTGTGTATTTCTCTCTCGCAGAGCCCGGCTGCCAAATTCGAAACCTCCAGCGATTGCGCCCACAGGAAAGCTGCCAGCACGGAAAGCTGTAGCTGGTTTTCACTGCCCCTTGGAACTGCATTCGCTGATAGACAGACATTCGCTTTCTACAAAAGCTTTCGTTGGTACAGGGGCAACACTGTGTATTTCTCTCTCGCAGAGCCCGGCTGCCAAATTCGAAACGTCCAGCGATTGCGCCCACAGGAAAGCTGCCAGCACGGAAAGCTGTAGCTGGTGTTCACTGCCCCTTGGAACTGCATTCGCTGATAGACAGACATTCTCTTTCTACAAAAGCTTTTGTTGGTACAGGGGCAACACTGTGTATTTCTCTCTCGCAGAGCCCGGTTGCCAAATTCGAAACGTCCAGCGATTGCGCCCACAGGAAAGCTGCCAGCACGGAAAGCTGTAGCTGGTTTTCACTGCCTCTTGGAACTGCATTCGCTGCTAGACAGACATTCGCTTTCTACAAAAGCTTTCGTTGGTACAGGGGCAACACTGTGTATTTCTCTCTCGCAGAGCCCGGTTGCCAAATTCGAAACGTCCAGCGATTGCGCCCACAGGAAAGCTGCCAGCACGGAAAGCTGTAGCTGGTTTTCACTGCCCCTTGGAACTGCATTCGCTGATAGACAGACATTCGCTTTCTACAAAAGCTTTCGTTGGTACAGGGGCAACACTCTGTATTTCTCTCTCGCAGAGCCCGGTTGCCAAATTCGAAACGTCCAGCGATTGCGCCCACAGGAAAGCTGCCAGCACGGAAAGCTGTAGCTGGTGTTCACTGCCCCTTGGAACTGCATTCGCTGATAGACAGACATTCTCTTTCTACAAAAGCTTTTGTTGGTACAGGGGCAACACTGTGTATTTCTCTCTCGCAGAGCCCGGTTGCCAAATTCGAAACGTCCAGCGATTGCGCCCACAGGAAAGCTGCCAGCACGGAAAGCTGTAGCTGGTTTTCACTGCCCCTTGGAACTACATTCGCTGCTAGACAGACATTCGCTTTCTACAAAAGCTTTCGTTGGTACAGGGGCAACACTGTGTATTTCTCTCTCGCAGAGCCCGGCTGCCAAATTCGAAACGTCCAGCGATTGCGCCCACAGGAAAGCTGCCAGCACGGAAAGCTGTAGCTGGGTTTCACTGCCCCTTGGAACTGCATTCGCTGATAGACAGACATTCGCTTTCTACAAAAGCTTTCGTTGGTACAGGGGCAACACTCTGTATATCTCTCTCGCAGAGCTCGGTTGCCAAATTCGAAACGTCCAGCGATTGCGCCCACAGGAAAGCTGCCAGCACGGAACGCTGTAGCTGGTTTTCACTGTCTCTTGGAACTACATTCGCTGCTAGACAGACATTCGCTTTCTGCAAAACCTTGCCTTCGTAAAGGGGCAACACTGTGTATTTCTCTCTCGCAGAGCCCGGCTGCCAAATTCGAAACGTCCAGCGATTGCGCCCACAGGAAAGCTGCCAGCACGGAAAGCTGTAGCTGGTTTTCACTGCCCCTTGGAACTACATTCGATGGTAGACAGACATTCGCTTTCTACAAAAGCTTTCGTTGGTACAGGGGCAACACTGTGTATTTCTCTCTCGCAGAGCCCGGCTGCCAAATTCGAAACCTCCAGCGATTGCGCCCACAGGAAAGCTGCCAGCACGGAAAGCTGTAGCTGGTTTTCACTGCCCCTTGGAACTGCATTCGCTGATAGACAGACATTCGCTTTCTACAAAAGCTTTCGTTGGTACAGGGGCAACACTGTGTATTTCTCTCTCGCAGAGCCCGGCTGCCAAATTCGAAACGTCCAGCGATTGCGCCCACAGGAAAGCTGCCAGCACGGAAAGCTGTAGCTGGTGTTCACTGCCCCTTGGAACTGCATTCGCTGATAGACAGACATTCGCTTTCTACAAAAGCTTTCGTTGGTACAGGGGCAACACTGTGTATTTCTCTCTCGCAGAGCCCGGTTGCCAAATTCGAAACGTCCAGCGATTGCGCCCACAGGAAAGCTGCCAGCACGGAAAGCTGTAGCTGGTTTTCACTGCCCCTTGGAACTGCATTCGCTGATAGACAGACATTCGCTTTCTACAAAAGCTTTCGTTGGTACAGGGGCAACACTCTGTATTTCTCTCTCGCAGAGCCCGGTTGCCAAATTCGAAACGTCCAGCGATTGCGCCCACAGGAAAGCTGCCAGCACGGAAAGCTGTAGCTGGTGTTCACTGCCCCTTGGAACTGCATTCGCTGATAGACAGACATTCTCTTTCTACAAAAGCTTTTGTTGGTACAGGGGCAACACTGTGTATTTCTCTCTCGCAGAGCCCGGTTGCCAAATTCGAAATGTCCAGCGATTGCGCCCACAGGAAAGCTGCCAGCACGGAAAGCTGTAGCTGGTTTTCACTGCCCCTTGGAACTACATTCGCTGCTAGACAGACATTCGCTTTCTACAAAAGCTTTCGTTGGTACAGGGGCAACACTGTGTATTTCTCTCTCGCAGAGCCCGCCTGCCAAATTCGAAACGTCCAGCGATTGCGCCCACAGGAAAGCTGCCAGCACGGAAAGCTGTAGCTGGTTTTCACTGCCCCTTGGAACTGCATTCGCTGATAGACAGACATTCGCTTTCTACAAAAGCTTTCGTTGGTACAGGGGCAACACTGTGTATTTCTCTCTCGCAGAGCCCGGCTGCCAAATTCGAAACGTCCAGCGATTGCGCCCACAGAAAAGCTGCCAGCACGGAAAGCTGTAGCTGGTTTTCACTGCCCCTTGGAACTGCATTCGCTGATAGACAGACATTCTCTTTCTACAAAAGCTTTCGTTGGTACAGGGGCAACACTGTGT
This sequence comes from Mycteria americana, assembly GCF_035582795.1. Classification (NCBI taxonomy): domain Eukaryota; kingdom Metazoa; phylum Chordata; class Aves; order Ciconiiformes; family Ciconiidae; genus Mycteria; species Mycteria americana. Next base: position 89,374,608 of record NC_134365.1, read on the forward strand.
ATTTCTCTCTCGCAGAGCCCGGTTGCCAAATTCGAAACATCCAGCGATTGCGCCCACAGGAAAGCTGCCAGCACGGAAAGCTGTAGCTGGTTTTCACTGCCCCTTGGAACTGCATTCGCTGATAGACAGACATTCGCTTTCTACAAAAGCTTTCGTTGGAACAGGGGCAACACTGTGTATTTCTCTCTCGCAGAGCCCAGTTACCAAATTCGAAACGTCCAGCGATTGCGCCCACAGGAAAGCTGCCAGCAAGGAAAGCTGTAGCTGGTTTTCACTGCCCCTTGGAACTGCATTCGCTGATAGACAGACATTCGCTTTCTACAAAAGCTTTCGTTCGTAAAGGGGCAACACTGTGTATTTCTCTCTCGCAGAGCCCGGCTGCCAAATTCGAAACGTCCAGCGATTGCGCCCACAGGAAAGCTGCCAGCACGGAAAGCTGTAGCTGGTTTTCACTGCCCCTTGGAACTGCATTCGCTGATAGACAGACATTCGCTTTCTGCAAAACCTTGCCTTCGTAAAGGGGCAACACTGTGTATTTCTCTCTCGCAGAGCCCGGCTGCCAAATTCGAAACGTCCAGCGATTGCACCCACAGGAAAGCTGCCAGCACGGAAAGCTGTAGCTGGTTTTCACTGTCTCTTAGAACTACATTCGCTGCTAGACAGACATTCGCTTTCTACAAAAGCTTTCGTTGGTACAGGGGCAACACTCTTTATTTCTCTCTCGCAGAGCTCGGTTGCCAAATTCGAAACGTCCAGCGATTGCGCCCACAGGAAAGCTGCCAGCACGGAAAGCTGTAGCTGGTTTTCACTGTCTCTTGGAACTACATTCGCTGCTAGACAGACATTCGCTTTCTGCAAAACCTTGCCTTCGTAAAGGGGCAACACTGTGTATTTCTCTCTCGCAGAGCCCGGCTGCCAAATTCGAAACGTCCAGCGATTGCGCCCACAGGAAAGCTGCCAGCACGGAAAGCTGTAGCTGGTTTTCACTGCCCCTTGGAACTACATTCGCTGGTAGACAGACATTCGCTTTCTACAAAAGCTTTCGTTGGTACAGGGGCAACACTGTGTATTTCTCTCTCGCAGAGCCCGGCTGCCAAATTCGAAACCTCCAGCGATTGCGCCCACAGGAAAGCTGCCAGCACGGAAAGCTGTAGCTGGTTTTCACTGCCCCTTGGAACTGCATTCGCTGATAGACAGACATTCTCTTTCTACAAAAGCTTTTGTTGGTACAGGGGCAACACTGTGTATTTCTCTCTCGCAGAGCCCGGTTGCCAAATTCGAAACGTCCAGCGATTGCGCCCACAGGAAAGCTGCCAGCACGGAAAGCTGTAGCTGGTTTTCACTGCCCCTTGGAACTGCATTCGCTGATAGACAGACATTCGCTTTCTACAAAAGCTTTCGTTGGTACAGGGGCAACACTGTGTATTTCTCTCTCGCAGAGCCCGGTTGCCAAATTCGAAACGTCCAGCGATTGCGCCCACAGGAAAGCTGCCAGCACGGAAAGCTGTAGCTGGTGTTCACTGCCCCTTGGAACTGCATTCGCTGATAGACAGACATTCTCTTTCTACAAAAGCTTTTGTTGGTACAGGGGCAACACTGTGTATTTCTCTCTCGCAGAGCCCGGTTGCCAAATTCGAAACGTCCAGCGATTGCGCCCACAGGAAAGCTGCCAGCACGGAAAGCTGTAGCTGGTTTTCACTGCCCCTTGGAACTACATTCGCTGCTAGACAGACATTCGCTTTCTACAAAAGCTTTCGTTGGTACAGGGGCAACACTGTGTATTTCTCTCTCGCAGAGCCCGCCTGCCAAATTCGAAACGTCCAGCGATTGCGCCCACAGGAAAGCTGCCTGCACGGAAAGCTGTAGCTGGTTTTCACTGCCCCTTGGAACTGCATTCGCTGATAGACAGACATTCGCTTTCTACAAAAGCTTTCGTTGGTACAGGAGCAACACTGTGTATTTCTCTCTCGCAGAGCCCGGTTGCCAAATTCGAAACGTCCAGCGATTGCGCCCACAGGAAAGCTGCCAGCACGGAAAGCTGTAGCTGGTGTTCACTGCCCCTTGGAACTGCATTCGCTGATAGACAGACATTCTCTTTCTACAAAAGCTTTTGTTGGTACAGGGGCAACACTGTGTATTTCTCTCTCGCAGAGCCCGGTTGCCAAATTCGAAACGTCCAGCGATTGCGCCCACAGGAAAGCTGCCAGCACGGAAAGCTGTAGCTGGTTTTCACTGCCCCTTGGAACTACATTCGCTGCTAGACAGACATTCGCTTTCTACAAAAGCTTTCGTTGGTACAGGGGCAACACTGTGTATTTCTCTCTCGCAGAGCCCGGTTGCCAAATTCGAAACGTCCAGCGATTGCGCCCACAGGAAAGCTGCCAGCACGGAAAGCTGTAGCTGGTTTTCACTGCCCCTTGGAACTGCATTCGCTGATAGACAGACATTCGCTTTCTACAAAAGCTTTCGTTGGTACAGGGGCAACACTCTGTATTTCTCTCTCGCAGAGCCCGGCTGCCAAATTCGAAACGTCCAGCGATTGCGCCCACAGAAAAGCTGCCAGCACGGAAAGCTGTAGCTGGTTTTCACTGCCCCTTGGAACTGCATTCGCTGATAGACAGACATTCTCTTTCTACAAAAGCTTTCGTTGGTACAGGGGCAACACTGTGTATTTCTCTCTCGCAGAGCCCGGTTGCCAAATTCGAAACGTCCAGCGATTGCGCCCACAGGAAAGCTGCCAGCACGGAAAGCTGTAGCTGGTTTTCACTGCCCCTTGGAACTGCATTCGCTGATAGACAGACATTCGCTTTCTACAAAAGCTTTCGTTGGTACAGGGGCAACACTCTGTATTTCTCTCTCGCAGAGCCCGGCTGCCAAATTCGAAACGTCCAGCGATTGCGCCCACAGAAAAGCTGCCAGCACGGAAAGCTGTAGCTGGTTTTCACTGCCCCTTGGAACTGCATTCGCTGATAGACAGACATTCTCTTTCTACAAAAGCTTTCGTTGGTACAGGGGCAACACTGTGTATTTCTCTCTCGCAGAGCCCGGTTGCCAAATTCGAAACGTCCAGCGATTGCGCCCACAGGAAAGCTGCCAGCACGGAAAGCTGTAGCTGGTTTTCACTGCCCCTTGGAACTGCATTTGCTGCTAGACAGACATTCGCTTTCTACAAAAGCTTTCGTTGGTACAGGGGCAACACTCTGTATTTCTCTCTCGCAGAGCCCGGCTGCCAAATTCGAAACGTCCAGCGATTGCGCCCACAGGAAAGCTGCCAGCACGGAAAGCTGTAGCTGGTTTTCACTGCCCCTTGGAACTGCATTCGCTGATAGACAGACATTCGCTTTCTACAAAAGCTTTTGTTGGTACAGGGGCAACACTGTGTATTTCTCTCTCGCAGAGCCCGGTTGCCAAATTCGAAACGTCCAGCGATTGCGCCCACAGGAAAGCTGCCAGCACGGAAAGCTGTAGCTGGTTTTCACTGCCCCTTGGAACTGCATTCGCTGATAGACAGACATTCGCTTTCTACAAAAGCTTTCGTTGGTACAGGGGCAACACTGTGTATTTCTCTCTCGCAGAGCCCGGTTGCCAAATTCGAAACGTCCAGCGATTGCGCCCACAGGAAAGCTGCCAGCACGGAAAGCTGTAGCTGGTGTTCACTGCCCCTTGGAACTGCATTCGCTGATAGACAGACATTCTCTTTCTACAAAAGCTTTTGTTGGTACAGGGGCAACAATGTGTATTTCTCTCTCGCAGAGCCCGGTTGCCAAATTCGAAACGTCCAGCGATTGCGCCCACAGGAAAGCTGCCAGCACGGAAAGCTGTAGCTGGTTTTCACTGCCCCTTGGAACTACATTCGCTGCTAGACAGACATTCGCTTTCTACAAAAGCTTTCGTTGGTACAGGGGCAACACTGTGTATTTCTCTCTCGCAGAGCCCGGCTGCCAAATTCGAAACGTCCAGCGATTGCGCCCACAGGAAAGCTGCCAGCACGGAAAGCTGTAGCTGGTTTTCACTGCCCCTTGGAACTGCATTCGCTGATAGACAGACATTCGCTTTCTACAAAAGCTTTCGTTGGTACAGGGGCAACACTCTGTATTTCTCTCTCGCAGAGCCCGCCTGCCAAATTCGAAACGTCCAGCGATTGCGCCCACAGAAAAGCTGCCAGCACGGAAAGCTGTAGCTGGTTTTCACTGCCCCTTGGAACTGCATTTGCTGATAGACAGACATTCGCTTTCTACAAAAGCTTTCGTTGGTACAGGGGCAACACTGTGTATTTCTCTCTCGCAGAGCCCGGTTGCCAAATTCGAAACGTCCAGCGATTGCGCCCACAGGAAAGCTGCCAGCACGGAAAGCTGTAGCTGGTTTTCACTGCCCCTTGGAACTACATTCGATGGTAGACAGACATTCGCTTTCTACAAAAGCTTTCGTTGGTACAGGGGCAACACTTTGTATTTCTCTCTCGCAGAGCCCGGTTGCCAAATTCGAAACGTCCAGCGATTGCACCCACAGGAAAGCTGCCAGCACGGAAAGCTGTAGCTGGTTTTCACTGTCTCTTGGAAATACATTCGCTGCTAGACAGACATTCGCTTTCTACAAAAGCTTTCGTTGGTACAGGGGCAACACTGTGTATTTCTCTCTCGCAGAGCTCGGTTGCCAAATTCAAAACGTCCAGCAATTGCGCCCACAGGAAAGCTGCCAGCACGGAAAGCTGTAGCTGGTTTTCACTGCCCCTTGGAACTACATTCGCTGCTAGACAGACATTCGCTTTCTACAAAAGCTTTCGTTGGTACAGGGGCAACACTGTGTATTTCTCTCTCGCAGAGCCCGGCTGCCAAATTCGAAACGTCCAGCGATTGCGCCCACAGGAAAGCTGCCAGCACGGAAAGCTGTAGCTGGTTTTCACTGCCCCTTGGAACTGCATTCGCTGATAGACAGACATTCTCTTTCTACAAAAGCTTTCGTTGGTACAGGGGCAACACTGTGTATTTCTCTCTCGCAGAGCCCGGTTGCCAAATTCGAAACGTCTAGCGATTGCGCCCACAGGAAAGCTGCCAGCACGGAAAGCTGTAGCTGGTTTTCACTGCCCCTTGGAACTACATTCGCTGCTAGACAGACATTCGCTTTCTGCAAAACCTTGCCTTCGTAAAGGGGCAACACTGTGTATTTCTCTCTCGCAGAGCCCGGTTGCCAAATTCGAAACGTACAGCGATTGCGCCCACAGGAAAGCTGCCAGCACGGAAAGCTGTAGCTGGTTTTCACTGCCCCTTGGAACTGCATTCGCTGATAGACAGACATTCGCTTTCTACAAAAGCTTTCGTTCGTAAAGGGGCAACACTATGTATTTCTCTCTCGCAGAGCCCGGCTGCCAAATTGGAAACGTCCAGCGATTGCGCCCACAGAAAAGCTGCCAGCACGGAAAGCTGTAGCTGGTTTTCACTGCCCCTTGGAACTGCATTCGCTGATAGACAGACATTCTCTTTCTACAAAAGCTTTCGTTGGTACAGGGGCAACACTGTGTATTTCTCTCTCGCAGAGCCCGGTTGCCAAATTCGAAACGTCCAGCGATTGCGCCCACAGGAAAGCTGCCAGCACGGAAAGCTGTAGCTGGTTTTCACTGCCCCTTGGAACTGCATTCGCTGATAGACAGACATTCGCTTTCTACAAAAGCTTTCGTTGGAACAGGGGCAACACTGTGTATTTCTCTCTCGCAGAGCCCGCCTGCCAAATTCGAAACGTCCAGCGATTGCGCCCACAGGAAAGCTGCCAGCAAGGAAAGCTGTAGCTGGTTTTCACTGCCCCTTGGAACTGCATTCGCTGATAGACAGACATTCGCTTTCTACAAAAGCTTTCGTTCGTAAAGGGGCAACACTGTGTATTTCTCTCTCGCAGAGCCCGGCTGCCAAATTCGAAACGTCCAGCGATTGCGCCCACAGGAAAGCTGCCAGCAAGGAAAGCTGTAGCTGGTTTTCACTGCCCCTTGGAACTGCATTCGCTGATAGACAGACATTCTCTTTCTACAAAAGCTTTCGTTGGTACAGGGGCAACACTGTGTATTTCTCTCTCGCAGAGCCCGGTTGCCAAATTCGAAACGTCCAGCGATTGCGCCCACAGGAAAGCTGCCAGCACGGAAATCTGTAGCTGGTTTTCACTGCCCCTTGGAACTGCATTCGCTGCTAGACAGACATTCGCTTTCTACAAAAGCTTTCGTTGGTACAGGGGCAACACTGTGTATTTCTCTCTCGCAGAGCCCGGCTGCCAAATTCGAAACGTCCAGCGATTGCGCCCACAGGAAAGCTGCCAGCACGGAAAGCTGTAGCTGGTTTTCACTGCCCCTTGGAACTGCATTCGCTGCTAGACAGACATTCGCTTTCTACAAAAGCTTTCGTTGGTACAGGGGCAACACTGTGTATTTCTCTCTCGCAGAGCCCGGCTGCCAAATTCGAAACGTCCAGCGATTGCGCCCACAGGAAAGCTGCCAGCACGGAAAGCTGTAGCTGGTTTTCACTGCCCCTTGGAACTGCATTCGCTGATAGACAGACATTCGCTTTCTACAAAAGCTTTCGTTGGAACAGGGGCAACACTGTGTATTTCTCTCTCGCAGAGCCCAGTTACCAAATTCGAAACGTCCAGAGATTGCGCCCACAGGAAAGCTGCCAGCAAGGAAAGCTGTAGCTGGTTTTCACTGCCCCTTGGAACTGCATTCGCTGATAGACAGACATTCGCTTTCTACAAAAGCTTTCGTTCGTAAAGGGGCAACACTGTGTATTTCTCTCTCGCAGAGCCCGGCTGCCAAATTCGAAACGTCCAGCGATTGCGCCCACAGGAAAGCTGCCAGCACGGAAAGCTGTAGCTGGTTTTCACTGCCCCTTGGAACTGCATTCGCTGATAGACAGACATTCGCTTTCTACAAAAGCTTTCGTTGGTACAGGGGCAACACTGTGTATTTCTCTCTCGCAGAGCCCGGCTGCCAAATTCGAAACGTCCAGCGATTGCGCCCACAGGAAAGCTGCCAGCACGGAAAGCTGTAGCTGGTTTTCACTGCCCCTTGGAACTGCATTCGCTGATAGACAGACATTCGCTTTCTACAAAAGCTTTCGTTCGTAAAGGGGCAACACTGTGTATTTCTCTCTCGCAGAGCCCGGCTGCCAAATTCGAAACGTCCAGCGATTGCGCCCACAGGAAAGCTGCCAGCAAGGAAAGCTGTAGCTGGTTTTCACTGCCCCTTGGAACTGCATTCGCTGATAGACAGACATTCTCTTTCTACAAAAGCTTTCGTTGGTACAGGGGCAACACTGTGTATTTCTCTCTCGCAGAGCCCGGTTGCCAAATTCGAAACGTCCAGCGATTGCGCCCACAGGAAAGCTGCCAGCACGGAAAGCTGTAGCTGGTTTTCACTGCCCCTTGGAACTGCATTCGCTGCTAGACAGACATTCGCTTTCTACAAAAGCTTTCGTTGGTACAGGGGCAACACTGTGTATTTCTCTCTCGCAGAGCCCGGCTGCCAAATTCGAAACGTCCAGCGATTGCGCCCACAGGAAAGCTGCCAGCACGGAAAGCTGTAGCTGGTTTTCACTGCCCCTTGGAACTGCATTCGCTGCTAGACAGACATTCGCTTTCTACAAAAGCTTTCGTTGGTACAGGGGCAACACTGTGTATTTCTCTCTCGCAGAGCCCGGCTGCCAAATTCGAAACGTCCAGCGATTGCGCCCACAGGAAAGCTGCCAGCACGGAAAGCTGTAGCTGGTTTTCACTGCCCCTTGGAACTGCATTCGCTGATAGACAGACATTCGCTTTCTACAAAAGCTTTCGTTGGAACAGGGGCAACACTGTGTATTTCTCTCTCGCAGAGCCCAGTTACCAAATTCGAAACGTCCAGAGATTGCGCCCACAGGAAAGCTGCCAGCAAGGAAAGCTGTAGCTGGTTTTCACTGCCCCTTGGAACTGCATTCGCTGATAGACAGACATTCGCTTTCTACAAAAGCTTTCGTTCGTAAAGGGGCAACACTGTGTATTTCTCTCTCGCAGAGCCCGGCTGCCAAATTCGAAACGTCCAGCGATTGCGCCCACAGGAAAGCTGCCAGCACGGAAAGCTGTAGCTGGTTTTCACTGCCCCTTGGAACTGCATTCGCTGATAGACAGACATTCGCTTTCTACAAAAGCTTTCGTTGGTACAGGGGCAACACTGTGTATTTCTCTCTCGCAGAGCCCGGCTGCCAAATTCGAAACGTCCAGCGATTGCGCCCACAGGAAAGCTGCCAGCACGGAAAGCTGTAGCTGGTTTTCACTGCCCCTTGGAACTGCATTCGCTGATAGACAGACATTCTCTTTCTACAAAAGCTTTCGTTGGTACAGGGGCAACACTGTGTATTTCTCTCTCGCAGAGCCCGGCTGCCAAATTCGAAACGTCCAGCGATTGCGCCCACAGGAAAGCTGCCAGCACGGAAAGCTGTAGCTGGTTTTCACTGCCCCTTGGAACTGCATTCGCCGCTAGACAGACATTCGCTTTCTGCAAAACCTTGCCTTCGTAAAGGGGCAACACTGTGTATTTCTCTCTCGCAGAGCCCGGCTGCCAAATTCGAAACGTCCAGCGATTGCGCCCACAGGAAAGCTGCCAGCACGGAAAGCTGTAGCTGGTTTTCACTGCCCCTTGGAACTACATTCGCTGATAGACAGACATTCGCTTTCTACAAAAGCTTTCGTTGGTACAGGGGCAACACTGTGTATTTCTCTCTCGCAGAGCCCGCCTGCCAAATTCGAAACGTCCAGCGATTGCGCCCACAGGAAAGCTGCCAGCACGGAAAGCTGTAGCTGGTTTTCACTGCCCCTTGGAACTGCATTCGCTGATAGACAGACATTCGCTTTCTACAAAAGCTTTCGTTGGTACAGGGGCAACACTGTGTATTTCTCTCTCGCAGAGCCCGGTTGCCAAATTCGAAACGTCCAGCGATTGCGCCCACAGGAAAGCTGCCAGCACGGAAAGCTGTAGCTGGTGTTCACTGCCCCTTGGAACTGCATTCGCTGATAGACAGACATTCTCTTTCTACAAAAGCTTTTGTTGGTACAGGGGCAACACTGTGTATTTCTCTCTCGCAGAGCCCGGTTGCCAAATTCGAAACGTCCAGCGATTGCGCCCACAGGAAAGCTGCCAGCACGGAAAGCTGTAGCTGGTTTTCACTGCCCCTTGGAACTACATTCGCTGCTAGACAGACATTCGCTTTCTACAAAAGCTTTCGTTGGTACAGGGGCAACACTGTGTATTTCTCTCTCGCAGAGCCCGGCTGCCAAATTCGAAACGTCCAGCGATTGCGCCCACAGGAAAGCTGCCAGCACGGAAAGCTGTAGCTGGTTTTCACTGCCCCTTGGAACTGCATTCGCTGATAGACAGACATTCGCTTTCTACAAAAGCTTTCGTTCGTAAAGGGGCAACACTGTGTATTTCTCTCTCGCAGAGCCCGGCTGCCAAATTCGAAACGTCCAGCGATTGCGCCCACAGGAAAGCTGCCAGCACGGAAAGCTGTAGCTGGTTTTCACTGCCCCTTGGAACTGCATTCGCTGATAGACAGACATTCGCTTTCTACAAAAGCTTTCGTTGGTACAGGGGCAACACTGTGTATTTCTCTCTCGCAGAGCCCGGCTGCCAAATTCGAAACGTCCAGCGATTGCGCCCACAGGAAAGCTGCCAGCACGGAAAGCTGTAGCTGGTTTTCACTGCCCCTTGGAACTGCATTCGCTGATAGACAGACATTCGCTTTCTACAAAAGCTTTCGTTCGTAAAGGGGCAACACTGTGTATTTCTCTCTCGCAGAGCCCGCCTGCCAAATTCGAAACGTCCAGCGATTGCGCCCACAGGAAAGCTGCCAGCAAGGAAAGCTGTAGCTGGTTTTCACTGCCCCTTGGAACTGCATTCGCTGATAGACAGACATTCTCTTTCTACAAAAGCTTTCGTTGGTACAGGGGCAACACTGTGTATTTCTCTCTCGCAGAGCCCGGTTGCCAAATTCGAAACGTCCAGCGATTGCGCCCACAGGAAAGCTGCCAGCACGGAAAGCTGTAGCTGGTTTTCACTGCCCCTTGGAACTGCATTCGCTGCTAGACAGACATTCGCTTTCTACAAAAGCTTTCGTTGGTACAGGGGCAACACTGTGTATTTCTCTCTCGCAGAGCCCGGCTGCCAAATTCGAAACGTCCAGCGATTGCGCCCACAGGAAAGCTGCCAGCACGGAAAGCTGTAGCTGGTTTTCACTGCCCCTTGGAACTGCATTCGCTGCTAGACAGACATTCGCTTTCTACAAAAGCTTTCGTTGGTACAGGGGCAACACTGTGTATTTCTCTCTCGCAGAGCCCGGCTGCCAAATTCGAAACGTCCAGCGATTGCGCCCACAGGAAAGCTGCCAGCACGGAAAGCTGTAGCTGGTTTTCACTGCCCCTTGGAACTGCATTCGCTGATAGACAGACATTCGCTTTCTACAAAAGCTTTCGTTGGAACAGGGGCAACACTGTGTATTTCTCTCTCGCAGAGCCCAGTTACCAAATTCGAAACGTCCAGAGATTGCGCCCACAGGAAAGCTGCCAGCAAGGAAAGCTGTAGCTGGTTTTCACTGCCCCTTGGAACTGCATTCGCTGATAGACAGACATTCGCTTTCTACAAAAGCTTTCGTTCGTAAAGGGGCAACACTGTGTATTTCTCTCTCGCAGAGCCCGGCTGCCAAATTCGAAACGTCCAGCGATTGCGCCCACAGGAAAGCTGCCAGCACGGAAAGCTGTAGCTGGTTTTCACTGCCCCTTGGAACTGCATTCGCTGATAGACAGACATTCGCTTTCTACAAAAGCTTTCGTTGGTACAGGGGCAACACTGTGTATTTCTCTCTCGCAGAGCCCGGCTGCCAAATTCGAAACGTCCAGCGATTGCGCCCACAGGAAAGCTGCCAGCACGGAAAGCTGTAGCTGGTTTTCACTGCCCCTTGGAACTGCATTCGCTGATAGACAGACATTCTCTTTCTACAAAAGCTTTCGTTGGTACAGGGGCAACACTGTGTATTTCTCTCTCGCAGAGCCCGGCTGCCAAATTCGAAACGTCCAGCGATTGCGCCCACAGGAAAGCTGCCAGCACGGAAAGCTGTAGCTGGTTTTCACTGGCCCTTGGAACTGCATTCGCCGCTAGACAGACATTCGCTTTCTGCAAAACCTTGCCTTCGTAAAGGGGCAACACTGTGTATTTCTCTCTCGCAGAGCCCGGCTGCCAAATTCGAAACGTCCAGCGATTGCGCCCACAGGAAAGCTGCCAGCACGGAAAGCTGTAGCTGGTTTTCACTGCCCCTTGGAACTACATTCGCTGATAGACAGACATTCGCTTTCTACAAAAGCTTTCGTTGGTACAGGGGCAACACTGTGTATTTCTCTCTCGCAGAGCCCGCCTGCCAAATTCGAAACGTCCAGCGATTGCGCCCACAGGAAAGCTGCCAGCACGGAAAGCTGTAGCTGGTTTTCACTGCCCCTTGGAACTGCATTCGCTGATAGACAGACATTCTCTTTCTACAAAAGCTTTTGTTGGTACAGGGGCAACACTGTGTATTTCTCTCTCGCAGAGCCCGGTTGCCAAATTCGAAACGTCCAGCGATTGCGCCCACAGGAAAGCTGCCAGCACGGAAAGCTGTAGCTGGTTTTCACTGCCCCTTGGAACTACATTCGCTGCTAGACAGACATTCGCTTTCTACAAAAGCTTTCGTTGGTACAGGGGCAACACTGTGTATTTCTCTCTCGCAGAGCCCGGCTGCCAAATTCGAAACGTCCAGCGATTGCGCCCACAGGAAAGCTGCCAGCACGGAAAGCTGTAGCTGGTTTTCACTGCCCCTTGGAACTACATTCGCTGCTAGACAGACATTCGCTTTCTACAAAAGCTTTCGTTGGTACAGGGGCAACACTGTGTATTTCTCTCTCGCAGAGCCCGGCTGCCAAATTCGAAACGTCCAGCGATTGCGCCCACAGGAAAGCTGCCAGCACGGAAAGCTGTAGCTGGGTTTCACTGCCCCTTGGAACTGCATTCGCTGATAGACAGACATTCGCTTTCTACAAAAGCTTTCGTTGGTACAGGGGCAACACTCTGTATATCTCTCTCGCAGAGCTCGGTTGCCAAATTCGAAACGTCCAGCGATTGCGCCCACAGGAAAGCTGCCAGCACGGAACGCTGTAGCTGGTTTTCACTGTCTCTTGGAACTACATTCGCTGCTAGACAGACATTCGCTTTCTGCAAAACCTTGCCTTCGTAAAGGGGCAACACTGTGTATTTCTCTCTCGCAGAGCCCGGCTGCCAAATTCGAAACGTCCAGCGATTGCGCCCACAGGAAAGCTGCCAGCACGGAAAGCTGTAGCTGGTTTTCACTGCCCCTTGGAACTACATTCGATGGTAGACAGACATTCGCTTTCTACAAAAGCTTTCGTTGGTACAGGGGCAACACTGTGTATTTCTCTCTCGCAGAGCCCGGCTGCCAAATTCGAAACCTCCAGCGATTGCGCCCACAGGAAAGCTGCCAGCACGGAAAGCTGTAGCTGGTTTTCACTGCCCCTTGGAACTGCATTCGCTGATAGACAGACATTCGCTTTCTACAAAAGCTTTCGTTGGTACAGGGGCAACACTGTGTATTTCTCTCTCGCAGAGCCCGGCTGCCAAATTCGAAACGTCCAGCGATTGCGCCCACAGGAAAGCTGCCAGCACGGAAAGCTGTAGCTGGTGTTCACTGCCCCTTGGAACTGCATTCGCTGATAGACAGACATTCTCTTTCTACAAAAGCTTTTGTTGGTACAGGGGCAACACTGTGTATTTCTCTCTCGCAGAGCCCGGTTGCCAAATTCGAAACGTCCAGCGATTGCGCCCACAGGAAAGCTGCCAGCACGGAAAGCTGTAGCTGGTTTTCACTGCCTCTTGGAACTACATTCGCTGCTAGACAGACATTCGCTTTCTACAAAAGCTTTCGTTGGTACAGGGGCAACACTGTGTATTTCTCTCTCGCAGAGCCCGGTTGCCAAATTCGAAACGTCCAGCGATTGCGCCCACAGGAAAGCTGCCAGCACGGAAAGCTGTAGCTGGTTTTCACTGCCCCTTGGAACTGCATTCGCTGATAGACAGACATTCGCTTTCTACAAAAGCTTTCGTTGGTACAGGGGCAACACTCTGTATTTCTCTCTCGCAGAGCCCGGTTGCCAAATTCGAAACGTCCAGCGATTGCGCCCACAGGAAAGCTGCCAGCACGGAAAGCTGTAGCTGGTGTTCACTGCCCCTTGGAACTGCATTCGCTGATAGACAGACATTCTCTTTCTACAAAAGCTTTTGTTGGTACAGGGGCAACACTGTGTATTTCTCTCTCGCAGAGCCCGGTTGCCAAATTCGAAATGTCCAGCGATTGCGCCCACAGGAAAGCTGCCAGCACGGAAAGCTGTAGCTGGTTTTCACTGCCCCTTGGAACTACATTCGCTGCTAGACAGACATTCGCTTTCTACAAAAGCTTTCGTTGGTACAGGGGCAACACTGTGTATTTCTCTCTCGCAGAGCCCGCCTGCCAAATTCGAAACGTCCAGCGATTGCGCCCACAGGAAAGCTGCCAGCACGGAAAGCTGTAGCTGGTTTTCACTGCCCCTTGGAACTGCATTCGCTGATAGACAGACATTCGCTTTCTACAAAAGCTTTCGTTGGTACAGGGGCAACACTGTGTATTTCTCTCTCGCAGAGCCCGGCTGCCAAATTCGAAACGTCCAGCGATTGCGCCCACAGAAAAGCTGCCAGCACGGAAAGCTGTAGCTGGTTTTCACTGCCCCTTGGAACTGCATTCGCTGATAGACAGACATTCTCTTTCTACAAAAGCTTTCGTTGGTACAGGGGCAACACTGTGTATTTCTCTCTCGCAGAGCCCGGTTGCCAAATTCGAAACGTCCAGCGATTGCGCCCACAGGAAAGCTGCCAGCACGGAAAGCTGTAGCTGGTTTTCACTGCCCCTTGGAACTGCATTCGCTGATAGACAGACATTCGCTTTCTACAAAAGCTTTCGTTGGAACAGGGGCAACACTGTGTATTTCTCTCTCGCAGAGCCCAGTTACCAAATTCGAAACGTCCAGCGATTGCGCCCACAGGAAAGCTGCCAGCAAGGAAAGCTGTAGCTGGTTTTCACTGCCCCTTGGAACTGCATTCGCTGATAGACAGACATTCGCTTTCTACAAAAGCTTTCGTTCGTAAAGGGGCAACACTGTGTATTTCTCTCTCGCAGAGCCCGGCTGCCAAATTCGAAACGTCCAGCGATTGCGCCCACAGGAAAGCTGCCAGCACGGAAAGCTGTAGCTGGTTTTCACTGCCCCTTGGAACTGCATTTGCTGCTAGACAGACATTCGCTTTCTACAAAAGCTTTCGTTGGTACAGGGGCAACACTCTGTATTTCTCTCTCGCAGAGCCCGGCTGCCAAATTCGAAACGTCCAGCGATTGCGCCCACAGGAAAGCTGCCAGCACGGAAAGCTGTAGCTGGTTTTCACTGCCCCTTGGAACTGCATTCGCTGATAGACAGACATTCGCTTTCTACAAAAGCTTTCGTTGGTACAGGGGCAACACTGTGTATTTCTCTCTTGCAGAGCCCGGCTGCCAAATTCGAAACGTCCAGCGATTGCGCCCACAGGAAAGCTGCCAGCACGGAAAGCTGTAGCTGGTTTTCACTGCCCCTTGGAACTGCATTCGCTGATAGACAGACATTCGCTTTCTACAAAAGCTTTCGTTGGTACAGGGGCAACACTGTGTATTTCTCTCTCGCAGAGCCCGGTTGCCAAATTCGAAACGTCCAGCGATTGCGCCCACAGGAAAGCTGCCAGCACGGAAAGCTGTAGCTGGTGTTCACTGCCCCTTGGAACTGCATTCGCTGATAGACAGACATTCTCTTTCTACAAAAGCTTTTGTTGGTACAGGGGCAACAATGTGTATTTCTCTCTCGCAGAGCCCGGTTGCCAAATTCGAAACGTCCAGCGATTGCGCCCACAGGAAAGCTGCCAGCACGGAAAGCTGTAGCTGGTTTTCACTGCCCCTTGGAACTACATTCGCTGCTAGACAGACATTCGCTTTCTACAAAAGCTTTCGTTGGTACAGGGGCAACACTGTGTATTTCTCTCTCGCAGAGCCCGGCTGCCAAATTCGAAACGTCCAGCGATTGCGCCCACAGGAAAGCTGCCAGCACGGAAAGCTGTAGCTGGTTTTCACTGCCCCTTGGAACTGCATTCGCTGATAGACAGACATTCGCTTTCTACAAAAGCTTTCGTTGGTACAGGGGCAACACTCTGTATTTCTCTCTCGCAGAGCCCGCCTGCCAAATTCGAAACGTCCAGCGATTGCGCCCACAGAAAAGCTGCCAGCACGGAAAGCTGTAGCTGGTTTTCACTGCCCCTTGGAACTGCATTTGCTGATAGACAGACATTCGCTTTCTACAAAAGCTTTCGTTGGTACAGGGGCAACACTGTGTATTTCTCTCTCGCAGAGCCCGGTTGCCAAATTCGAAACGTCCAGCGATTGCGCCCACAGGAAAGCTGCCAGCACGGAAAGCTGTAGCTGGTTTTCACTGCCCCTTGGAACTACATTCGATGGTAGACAGACATTCGCTTTCTACAAAAGCTTTCGTTGGTACAGGGGCAACACTTTGTATTTCTCTCTCGCAGAGCCCGGTTGCCAAATTCGAAACGTCCAGCGATTGCACCCACAGGAAAGCTGCCAGCACGGAAAGCTGTAGCTGGTTTTCACTGTCTCTTGGAACTACATTCGCTGCTAGACAGACATTCGCTTTCTACAAAAGCTTTCGTTGGTACAGGGGCAACACTGTGTATTTCTCTCTCGCAGAGCTCGGTTGCCAAATTCAAAACGTCCAGCAATTGCGCCCACAGGAAAGCTGCCAGCACGGAAAGCTGTAGCTGGTTTTCACTGCCCCTTGGAACTACATTCGCTGCTAGACAGACATTCGCTTTCTACAAAAGCTTTCGTTGGTACAGGGGCAACACTGTGTATTTCTCTCTCGCAGAGCCCGGCTGCCAAATTCGAAACGTCCAGCGATTGCGCCCACAGGAAAGCTGCCAGCACGGAAAGCTGTAGCTGGTTTTCACTGCCCCTTGGAACTGCATTCGCTGATAGACAGACATTCTCTTTCTACAAAAGCTTTCGTTGGTACAGGGGCAACACTGTGTATTTCTCTCTCGCAGAGCCCGGTTGCCAAATTCGAAACGTCTAGCGATTGCGCCCACAGGAAAGCTGCCAGCACGGAAAGCTGTAGCTGGTTTTCACTGCCCCTTGGAACTACATTCGCTGCTAGACAGACATTCGCTTTCTGCAAAACCTTGCCTTCGTAAAGGGGCAACACTGTGTATTTCTCTCTCGCAGAGCCCGGTTGCCAAATTCGAAACGTACAGCGATTGCGCCCACAGGAAAGCTGCCAGCACGGAAAGCTGTAGCTGGTTTTCACTGCCCCTTGGAACTGCATTCGCTGATAGACAGACATTCGCTTTCTACAAAAGCTTTCGTTCGTAAAGGGGCAACACTATGTATTTCTCTCTCGCAGAGCCCGGCTGCCAAATTGGAAACGTCCAGCGATTGCGCCCACAGAAAAGCTGCCAGCACGGAAAGCTGTAGCTGGTTTTCACTGCCCCTTGGAACTGCATTCGCTGATAGACAGACATTCTCTTTCTACAAAAGCTTTCGTTGGTACAGGGGCAACACTGTGTATTTCTCTCTCGCAGAGCCCGGCTGCCAAATTCGAAACGTCCAGCGATTGCGCCCACAGGAAAGCTGCCAGCACGGAAAGCTGTAGCTGGTTTTCACTGCCCCTTGGAACTGCATTCGCTGATAGACAGACATTCGCTTTCTACAAAAGCTTTCGTTGGAACAGGGGCAACACTGTGTATTTCTCTCTCGCAGAGCCCGCCTGCCAAATTCGAAACGTCCAGCGATTGCGCCCACAGGAAAGCTGCCAGCAAGGAAAGCTGTAGCTGGTTTTCACTGCCCCTTGGAACTGCATTCGCTGATAGACAGACATTCGCTTTCTACAAAAGCTTTCGTTCGTAAAGGGGCAACACTGTGTATTTCTCTCTCGCAGAGCCCGGCTGCCAAATTCGAAACGTCCAGCGATTGCGCCCACAGGAAAGCTGCCAGCAAGGAAAGCTGTAGCTGGTTTTCACTGCCCCTTGGAACTGCATTCGCTGATAGACAGACATTCTCTTTCTACAAAAGCTTTCGTTGGTACAGGGGCAACACTGTGTATTTCTCTCTCGCAGAGCCCGGTTGCCAAATTCGAAACGTCCAGCGATTGCGCCCACAGGAAAGCTGCCAGCACGGAAATCTGTAGCTGGTTTTCACTGCCCCTTGGAACTGCATTCGCTGCTAGACAGACATTCGCTTTCTACAAAAGCTTTCGTTGGTACAGGGGCAACACTGTGTATTTCTCTCTCGCAGAGCCCGGCTGCCAAATTCGAAACGTCCAGCGATTGCGCCCACAGGAAAGCTGCCAGCACGGAAAGCTGTAGCTGGTTTTCACTGCCCCTTGGAACTGCATTCGCTGCTAGACAGACATTCGCTTTCTACAAAAGCTTTCGTTGGAACAGGGGCAACACTGTGTATTTCTCTCTCGCAGAGCCCAGTTACCAAATTCGAAACGTCCAGAGATTGCGCCCACAGGAAAGCTGCCAGCAAGGAAAGCTGTAGCTGGTTTTCACTGCCCCTTGGAACTGCATTCGCTGATAGACAGACATTCGCTTTCTACAAAAGCTTTCGTTCGTAAAGGGGCAACACTGTGTATTTCTCTCTCGCAGAGCCCGGCTGCCAAATTCGAAACGTCCAGCGATTGCGCCCACAGGAAAGCTGCCAGCACGGAAAGCTGTAGCTGGTTTTCACTGCCCCTTGGAACTGCATTCGCTGATAGACAGACATTCGCTTTCTACAAAAGCTTTCGTTGGTACAGGGGCAACACTGTGTATTTCTCTCTCGCAGAGCCCGGCTGCCAAATTCGAAACGTCCAGCGATTGCGCCCACAGGAAAGCTGCCAGCACGGAAAGCTGTAGCTGGTTTTCACTGCCCCTTGGAACTGCATTCGCTGATAGACAGACATTCGCTTTCTACAAAAGCTTTCGTTCGTAAAGGGGCAACACTGTGTATTTCTCTCTCGCAGAGCCCGGCTGCCAAATTCGAAACGTCCAGCGATTGCGCCCACAGGAAAGCTGCCAGCAAGGAAAGCTGTAGCTGGTTTTCACTGCCCCTTGGAACTGCATTCGCTGATAGACAGACATTCTCTTTCTACAAAAGCTTTCGTTGGTACAGGGGCAACACTGTGTATTTCTCTCTCGCAGAGCCCGGTTGCCAAATTCGAAACGTCCAGCGATTGCGCCCACAGGAAAGCTGCCAGCACGGAAAGCTGTAGCTGGTTTTCACTGCCCCTTGGAACTGCATTCGCTGCTAGACAGACATTCGCTTTCTACAAAAGCTTTCGTTGGTACAGGGGCAACACTGTGTATTTCTCTCTCGCAGAGCCCGGCTGCCAAATTCGAAACGTCCAGCGATTGCGCCCACAGGAAAGCTGCCAGCACGGAAAGCTGTAGCTGGTTTTCACTGCCCCTTGGAACTGCATTCGCTGCTAGACAGACATTCGCTTTCTACAAAAGCTTTCGTTGGTACAGGGGCAACACTGTGTATTTCTCTCTCGCAGAGCCCGGCTGCCAAATTCGAAACGTCCAGCGATTGCGCCCACAGGAAAGCTGCCAGCACGGAAAGCTGTAGCTGGTTTTCACTGCCCCTTGGAACTGCATTCGCTGATAGACAGACATTCGCTTTCTACAAAAGCTTTCGTTGGAACAGGGGCAACACTGTGTATTTCTCTCTCGCAGAGCCCAGTTACCAAATTCGAAACGTCCAGAGATTGCGCCCACAGGAAAGCTGCCAGCAAGGAAAGCTGTAGCTGGTTTTCACTGCCCCTTGGAACTGCATTCGCTGATAGACAGACATTCGCTTTCTACAAAAGCTTTCGTTCGTAAAGGGGCAACACTGTGTATTTCTCTCTCGCAGAGCCCGGCTGCCAAATTCGAAACGTCCAGCGATTGCGCCCACAGGAAAGCTGCCAGCACGGAAAGCTGTAGCTGGTTTTCACTGCCCCTTGGAACTGCATTCGCTGATAGACAGACATTCGCTTTCTACAAAAGCTTTCGTTGGTACAGGGGCAACACTGTGTATTTCTCTCTCGCAGAGCCCGGCTGCCAAATTCGAAACGTCCAGCGATTGCGCCCACAGGAAAGCTGCCAGCACGGAAAGCTGTAGCTGGTTTTCACTGCCCCTTGGAACTGCATTCGCTGATAGACAGACATTCTCTTTCTACAAAAGCTTTCGTTGGTACAGGGGCAACACTGTGTATTTCTCTCTCGCAGAGCCCGGCTGCCAAATTCGAAACGTCCAGCGATTGCGCCCACAGGAAAGCTGCCAGCACGGAAAGCTGTAGCTGGTTTTCACTGCCCCTTGGAACTGCATTCGCCGCTAGACAGACATTCGCTTTCTGCAAAACCTTGCCTTCGTAAAGGGGCAACACTGTGTATTTCTCTCTCGCAGAGCCCGGCTGCCAAATTCGAAACGTCCAGCGATTGCGCCCACAGGAAAGCTGCCAGCACGGAAAGCTGTAGCTGGTTTTCACTGCCCCTTGGAACTACATTCGCTGATAGACAGACATTCGCTTTCTACAAAAGCTTTCGTTGGTACAGGGGCAACACTGTGTATTTCTCTCTCGCAGAGCCCGCCTGCCAAATTCGAAACGTCCAGCGATTGCGCCCACAGGAAAGCTGCCAGCACGGAAAGCTGTAGCTGGTTTTCACTGCCCCTTGGAACTGCATTCGCTGATAGACAGACATTCGCTTTCTACAAAAGCTTTCGTTGGTACAGGGGCAACACTGTGTATTTCTCTCTCGCAGAGCCCGGTTGCCAAATTCGAAACGTCCAGCGATTGCGCCCACAGGAAAGCTGCCAGCACGGAAAGCTGTAGCTGGTGTTCACTGCCCCTTGGAACTGCATTCGCTGATAGACAGACATTCTCTTTCTACAAAAGCTTTTGTTGGTACAGGGGCAACACTGTGTATTTCTCTCTCGCAGAGCCCGGTTGCCAAATTCGAAACGTCCAGCGATTGCGCCCACAGGAAAGCTGCCAGCACGGAAAGCTGTAGCTGGTTTTCACTGCCCCTTGGAACTACATTCGCTGCTAGACAGACATTCGCTTTCTACAAAAGCTTTCGTTGGTACAGGGGCAACACTGTGTATTTCTCTCTCGCAGAGCCCGGCTGCCAAATTCGAAATGTCCAGCGATTGCGCCCACAGGAAAGCTGCCAGCACGGAAAGCTGTAGCTGGTTTTCACTGCCCCTTGGAACTGCATTCGCTGATAGACAGACATTCGCTTTCTACAAAAGCTTTCGTTCGTAAAGGGGCAACACTGTGTATTTCTCTCTCGCAGAGCCCGGCTGCCAAATTCGAAACGTCCAGCGATTGCGCCCACAGGAAAGCTGCCAGCACGGAAAGCTGTAGCTGGTTTTCACTGCCCCTTGGAACTGCATTCGCTGATAGACAGACATTCGCTTTCTACAAAAGCTTTCGTTGGTACAGGGGCAACACTGTGTATTTCTCTCTCGCAGAGCCCGGCTGCCAAATTCGAAACGTCCAGCGATTGCGCCCACAGGAAAGCTGCCAGCACGGAAAGCTGTAGCTGGTTTTCACTGCCCCTTGGAACTGCATTCGCTGATAGACAGACATTCGCTTTCTACAAAAGCTTTCGTTCGTAAAGGGGCAACACTGTGTATTTCTCTCTCGCAGAGCCCGGCTGCCAAATTCGAAACGTCCAGCGATTGCGCCCACAGGAAAGCTGCCAGCAAGGAAAGCTGTAGCTGGTTTTCACTGCCCCTTGGAACTGCATTCGCTGATAGACAGACATTCTCTTTCTACAAAAGCTTTCGTTGGTACAGGGGCAACACTGTGTATTTCTCTCTCGCAGAGCCCGGTTGCCAAATTCGAAACGTCCAGCGATTGCGCCCACAGGAAAGCTGCCAGCACGGAAAGCTGTAGCTGGTTTTCACTGCCCCTTGGAACTGCATTCGCTGCTAGACAGACATTCGCTTTCTACAAAAGCTTTCGTTGGTACAGGGGCAACACTGTGTATTTCTCTCTCGCAGAGCCCGGCTGCCAAATTCGAAACGTCCAGCGATTGCGCCCACAGGAAAGCTGCCAGCACGGAAAGCTGTAGCTGGTTTTCACTGCCCCTTGGAACTGCATTCGCTGCTAGACAGACATTCGCTTTCTACAAAAGCTTTCGTTGGTACAGGGGCAACACTGTGTATTTCTCTCTCGCAGAGCCCGGCTGCCAAATTCGAAACGTCCAGCGATTGCGCCCACAGGAAAGCTGCCAGCACGGAAAGCTGTAGCTGGTTTTCACTGCCCCTTGGAACTGCATTCGCTGATAGACAGACATTCGCTTTCTACAAAAGCTTTCGTTGGAACAGGGGCAACACTGTGTATTTCTCTCTCGCAGAGCCCAGTTACCAAATTCGAAACGTCCAGAGATTGCGCCCACAGGAAAGCTGCCAGCAAGGAAAGCTGTAGCTGGTTTTCACTGCCCCTTGGAACTGCATTCGCTGATAGACAGACATTCGCTTTCTACAAAAGCTTTCGTTCGTAAAGGGGCAACACTGTGTATTTCTCTCTCGCAGAGCCCGGCTGCCAAATTCGAAACGTCCAGCGATTGCGCCCACAGGAAAGCTGCCAGCACGGAAAGCTGTAGCTGGTTTTCACTGCCCCTTGGAACTGCATTCGCTGATAGACAGACATTCGCTTTCTACAAAAGCTTTCGTTGGTACAGGGGCAACACTGTGTATTTCTCTCTCGCAGAGCCCGGCTGCCAAATTCGAAACGTCCAGCGATTGCGCCCACAGGAAAGCTGCCAGCACGGAAAGCTGTAGCTGGTTTTCACTGCCCCTTGGAACTGCATTCGCTGATAGACAGACATTCTCTTTCTACAAAAGCTTTCGTTGGTACAGGGGCAACACTGTGTATTTCTCTCTCGCAGAGCCCGGCTGCCAAATTCGAAACGTCCAGCGATTGCGCCCACAGGAAAGCTGCCAGCACGGAAAGCTGTAGCTGGTTTTCACTGGCCCTTGGAACTGCATTCGCCGCTAGACAGACATTCGCTTTCTGCAAAACCTTGCCTTCGTAAAGGGGCAACACTGTGTATTTCTCTCTCGCAGAGCCCGGCTGCCAAATTCGAAACGTCCAGCGATTGCGCCCACAGGAAAGCTGCCAGCACGGAAAGCTGTAGCTGGTTTTCACTGCCCCTTGGAACTACATTCGCTGCTAGACAGACATTCGCTTTCTACAAAAGCTTTCGTTGGTACAGGGGCAACACTGTGTATTTCTCTCTCGCAGAGCCCGGCTGCCAAATTCGAAACGTCCAGCGATTGCGCCCACAGGAAAGCTGCCAGCACGGAAAGCTGTAGCTGGTTTTCACTGCCCCTTGGAACTGCATTCGCTGATAGACAGACATTCGCTTTCTACAAAAGCTTTCGTTGGTACAGGGGCAAAACTCTGTATTTCTCTCTCGCAGAGCCCGGCTGCCAAATTCGAAACGTCCAGCGATTGCGCCCACAGAAAAGCTGCCAGCACGGAAAGCTGTAGCTGGTTTTCACTGCCCCTTGGAACTGCATTCGCTGCTAGACAGACATTCGCTTTCTACAAAAGCTTTCGTTGGTACAGGGGCAACACTGTATTTCTCTCTCGCACAGCCCGGTTGCCAAATTCGAAACGTCCAGCGATTGCGCCCACAGGAAAGCTGCCAGCACGGAAAGCTGTAGCTGGTTTTCACTGCCCCTTGGAACTGCATTCGCTGCTAGACAGACATTCGCTTTCTGCAAAACCTTGCCTTCGTAAAGGGGCAACACTGTGTATTTCTCTCTCGCAGAGCCCGGCTGCCAAATTCGAAACGTCCAGCGATTGCGCCCACAGGAAAGCTGCCAGCACGGAAAGCTGTAGCTGGTTTTCACTGCCCCTTGGAACTACATTCGCTGATAGACAGACATTCGCTTTCTACAAAAGCTTTCGTTGGTACAGGGGCAACACTGTGTATTTCTCTCTCGCAGAGCCCGCCTGCCAAATTCGAAACGTCCAGCGATTGCGCCCACAGGAAAGCTGCCAGCACGGAAAGCTGTAGCTGGTGTTCACTGCCCCTTGGAACTGCATTCGCTGATAGACAGACATTCTCTTTCTACAAAAGCTTTTGTTGGTACAGGGGCAACACTGTGTATTTCTCTCTCGCAGAGCCCGGTTGCCAAATTCGAAACGTCCAGCGATTGCGCCCACAGGAAAGCTGCCAGCACGGAAAGCTGTAGCTGGTTTTCACTGCCCCTTGGAACTACATTCGCTGCTAGACAGACATTCGCTTTCTACAAAAGCTTTCGTTGGTACAGGGGCAACACTGTGTATTTCTCTCTCGCAGAGCCCGGCTGCCAAATTCGAAACGTCCAGCGATTGCGCCCACAGGAAAGCTGCCAGCACGGAAAGCTGTAGCTGGTTTTCACTGCCCCTTGGAACTGCATTCGCTGCTAGACAGACATTCGCTTTCTACAAAAGCTTTCGTTGGTACAGGGGCAACACTGTGTATTTCTCTCTCGCAGAGCCCGGCTGCCAAATTCGAAACGTCCAGCGATTGCGCCCACAGGAAAGCTGCCAGCACGGAATGCTGTAGCTGGTTTTCACTGCCCCTTGGAACTGCATTCGCTGATAGACAGACATTCGCTTTCTACAAAAGCTTTCGTTGGTACAGGGGCAACACTGTGTATTTCTCTCTCGCAGAGCCCAGTTACCAAATTCGAAACGTCCAGAGATTGCGCCCACAGGAAAGCTGCCAGCAAGGAAAGCTGTAGCTGGTTTTCACTGCCCCTTGGAACTGCATTCGCTGATAGACAGACATTCGCTTTCTACAAAAGCTTTCGTTCGTAAAGGGGCAACACTGTGTATTTCTCTCTCGCAGAGCCCGGCTGCCAAATTCGAAACGTCCAGCGATTGCGCCCACAGGAAAGCTGCCAGCACGGAAAGCTGTAGCTGGTTTTCACTGCCCCTTGGAACTGCATTCGCTGATAGACAGACATTCTCTTTCTACAAAAGCTTTCGTTGGTACAGGGGCAACACTGTGTATTTCTCTCTCGCAGAGCCCGGCTGCCAAATTCGAAACGTCCAGCGATTGCGCCCACAGGAAAGCTGCCAGCACGGAAAGCTGTAGCTGGTTTTCACTGCCCCTTGGAACTGCATTCGCTGATAGACAGACATTCGCTTTCTACAAAAGCTTTCGTTGGTACAGGGGCAACACTGTGTATTTCTCTCTCGCAGAGCCCGGCTGCCAAATTCGAAACGTCCAGCGATTGCGCCCACAGGAAAGCTGCCAGCACGGAAAGCTGTAGCTGGTGTTCACTGCCCCTTGGAACTGCATTCGCTGATAGACAGACATTCTCTTTCTACAAAAGCTTTTGTTGGTACAGGGGCAACACTGTGTATTTCTCTCTCGCAGAGCCCGGTTGCCAAATTCGAAACGTCCAGCGATTGCGCCCACAGGAAAGCTGCCAGCACGGAAAGCTGTAGCTGGTTTTCACTGCCCCTTGGAACTGCATTCGCTGCTAGACAGACATTCGCTTTCTACAAAAGCTTTCGTTGGTACAGGGGCAACACTGTGTATTTCTCTCTCGCAGAGCCCGGCTGCCAAATTCGAAACGTCCAGCGATTGCGCCCACAGGAAAGCTGCCAGCACGGAAAGCTGTAGCTGGTTTTCACTGCCCCTTGGAACTGCATTCGCTGATAGACAGACAGTCGCTTTCTACAAAAGCTTTCGTTGGAACAGGGGCAACACTGTGTATTTCTCTCTCGCAGAGCCCAGTTACCAAATTCGAAACGTCCAGAGATTGCGCCCACAGGAAAGCTGCCAGCAAGGAAAGCTGTAGCTGGTTTTCACTGCCCCTTGGAACTGCATTCGCTGATAGACAGACATTCGCTTTCTACAAAAGCTTTCGTTGGTACAGGGGCAACACTGTGTATTTCTCTCTCGCAGAGCCCGGCTGCCAAATTCGAAACGTCCAGCGATTGCGCCCACAGGAAAGCTGCCAGCACGGAAAGCTGTAGCTGGTTTTCACTGCCCCTTGGAACTGCATTCGCTGATAGACAGACATTCGCTTTCTACAAAAGCTTTCGTTGGTACAGGGGCAACACTGTGTATTTCTCTCTCGCAGAGCCCGGCTGCCAAATTCGAAACGTCCAGCGATTGCGCCCACAGGAAAGCTGCCAGCACGGAAAGCTGTAGCTGGTTTTCACTGCCCCTTGGAACTGCATTCGCTGATAGACAGACATTCTCTTTCTACAAAAGCTTTCGTTGGTACAGGGGCAACACTGTGTATTTCTCTCTCGCAGAGCCCGGTTGCCAAATTCGAAACGTCCAGCGATTGCGCCCACAGGAAAGCTGCCAGCACGGAAAGCTGTAGCTGGTTTTCACTGCCCCTTGGAACTGCATTCGCTGCTAGACAGACATTCGCTTTCTACAAAAGCTTTCGTTGGTACAGGGGCAACACTGTGTATTTCTCTCTCGCAGAGCCCGGCTGCCAAATTCGAAACGTCCAGCGATTGCGCCCACAGGAAAGCTGCCAGCACGGAAAGCTGTAGCTGGTTTTCACTGCCCCTTGGAACTGCATTCGCTGCTAGACAGACATTCGCTTTCTACAAAAGCTTTCGTTGGTACAGGGGCAACACTGTGTATTTCTCTCTCGCAGAGCCCGGCTGCCAAATTCGAAACGTCCAGCGATTGCGCCCACAGGAAAGCTGCCAGCACGGAAAGCTGTAGCTGGTTTTCACTGCCCCTTGGAACTGCATTCGCTGATAGACAGACATTCGCTTTCTACAAAAGCTTTCGTTGGAACAGGGGCAACACTGTGTATTTCTCTCTCGCAGAGTCCAGTTACCAAATTCGA
Source organism: Mycteria americana (assembly GCF_035582795.1). Taxonomy (NCBI): domain Eukaryota; kingdom Metazoa; phylum Chordata; class Aves; order Ciconiiformes; family Ciconiidae; genus Mycteria; species Mycteria americana. The sequence goes on from NC_134365.1 coordinate 89,400,629, forward strand.
AACGTCCAGAGATTGCGCCCACAGGAAAGCTGCCAGCAAGGAAAGCTGTAGCTGGTTTTCACTGCCCCTTGGAACTGCATTCGCTGATAGACAGACATTCGCTTTCTACAAAAGCTTTCGTTCGTAAAGGGGCAACACTGTGTATTTCTCTCTCGCAGAGCCCGGTTGCCAAATTCGAAACGTCCAGCGATTGCGCCCACAGGAAAGCTGCCAGCACGGAAAGCTGTAGCTGGTTTTCACTGCCCCTTGGAACTGCATTCGCTGATAGACAGACATTCGCTTTCTACAAAAGCTTTCGTTGGTACAGGGGCAACACTGTGTATTTCTCTCTCGCAGAGCCCGGCTGCCAAATTCGAAACGTCCAGCGATTGCGCCCACAGGAAAGCTGCCAGCACGGAAAGCTGTAGCTGGTTTTCACTGCCCCTTGGAACTGCATTCGCTGATAGACAGACATTCTCTTTCTACAAAAGCTTTTGTTGGTACAGGGGCAACACTGTGTATTTCTCTCTCGCAGAGCCCGGCTGCCAAATTCGAAACGTCCAGCGATTGCGCCCACAGGAAAGCTGCCAGCACGGAAAGCTGTAGCTGGTTTTCACTGCCCCTTGGAACTGCATTCGCTGCTAGACAGACATTCGCTTTCTACAAAAGCTTTCGTTGGTACAGGGGCAACACTGTGTATTTCTCTCTCGCAGAGCCCGGCTGCCAAATTCGAAACGTCCAGCGATTGCGCCCACAGGAAAGCTGCCAGCACGGAAAGCTGTAGCTGGTTTTCACTGCCCCTTGGAACTGCATTCGCTGATAGACAGACATTCGCTTTCTACAAAAGCTTTCGTTGGTACAGGGGCAACACTGTGTATTTCTCTCTCGCAGAGCCCAGTTACCAAATTCGAAACGTCCAGAGATTGCGCCCACAGGAAAGCTGCCAGCAAGGAAAGCTGTAGCTGGTTTTCACTGCCCCTTGGAACTGCATTCGCTGATAGACAGACATTCGCTTTCTACAAAAGCTTTCGTTCGTAAAGGGGCAACACTGTGTATTTCTCTCTCGCAGAGCCCGGCTGCCAAATTCGAAACGTCCAGCGATTGCGCCCACAGGAAAGCTGCCAGCACGGAAAGCTGTAGCTGGTTTTCACTGCCCCTTGGAACTGCATTCGCTGATAGACAGACATTCTCTTTCTACAAAAGCTTTCGTTGGTACAGGGGCAACACTGTGTATTTCTCTCTCGCAGAGCCCGGCTGCCAAATTCGAAACGTCCAGCGATTGCGCCCACAGGAAAGCTGCCAGCACGGAAAGCTGTAGCTGGTTTTCACTGCCCCTTGGAACTGCATTCGCTGATAGACAGACATTCGCTTTCTACAAAAGCTTTCGTTGGTACAGGGGCAACACTGTGTATTTCTCTCTCGCAGAGCCCGGCTGCCAAATTCGAAACGTCCAGCGATTGCGCCCACAGGAAAGCTGCCAGCACGGAAAGCTGTAGCTGGTGTTCACTGCCCCTTGGAACTGCATTCGCTGATAGACAGACATTCTCTTTCTACAAAAGCTTTTGTTGGTACAGGGGCAACACTGTGTATTTCTCTCTCGCAGAGCCCGGTTGCCAAATTCGAAACGTCCAGCGATTGCGCCCACAGGAAAGCTGCCAGCACGGAAAGCTGTAGCTGGTTTTCACTGCCCCTTGGAACTGCATTCGCTGCTAGACAGACATTCGCTTTCTACAAAAGCTTTCGTTGGTACAGGGGCAACACTGTGTATTTCTCTCTCGCAGAGCCCGGCTGCCAAATTCGAAACGTCCAGCGATTGCGCCCACAGGAAAGGTGCCAGCACGGAAAGCTGTAGCTGGTTTTCACTGCCCCTTGGAACTGCATTCGCTGATAGACAGACATTCGCTTTCTACAAAAGCTTTCGTTGGAACAGGGGCAACACTGTGTATTTCTCTCTCGCAGAGCCCAGTTACCAAATTCGAAACGTCCAGAGATTGCGCCCACAGGAAAGCTGCCAGCAAGGAAAGCTGTAGCTGGTTTTCACTGCCCCTTGGAACTGCATTCGCTGATAGACAGACATTCGCTTTCTACAAAAGCTTTCGTTGGTACAGGGGCAACACTGTGTATTTCTCTCTCGCAGAGCCCGCCTGCCAAATTCGAAACGTCCAGCGATTGCGCCCACAGGAAAGCTGCCAGCACGGAAAGCTGTAGCTGGTTTTCACTGCCCCTTGGAACTGCATTCGCTGATAGACAGACATTCGCTTTCTACAAAAGCTTTCGTTGGTACAGGGGCAACACTGTGTATTTCTCTCTCGCAGAGCCCGGCTGCCAAATTCGAAACGTCCAGCGATTGCGCCCACAGGAAAGCTGCCAGCACGGAAAGCTGTAGCTGGTTTTCACTGCCCCTTGGAACTGCATTCGCTGATAGACAGACATTCTCTTTCTACAAAAGCTTTCGTTGGTACAGGGGCAACACTGTGTATTTCTCTCTCGCAGAGCCCGGTTGCCAAATTCGAAACGTCCAGCGATTGCGCCCACAGGAAAGCTGCCAGCACGGAAAGCTGTAGCTGGTTTTCACTGCCCCTTGGAACTGCATTCGCTGCTAGACAGACATTCGCTTTCTACAAAAGCTTTCGTTGGTACAGGGGCAACACTGTGTATTTCTCTCTCGCAGTGCCCGGCTGCCAAATTCGAAACGTCCAGCGATTGCGCCCACAGGAAAGCTGCCAGCACGGAAAGCTGTAGCTGGTTTTCACTGCCCCTTGGAACTGCATTCGCTGATAGATAGACATTCGCTTTCTACAAAAGCTTTCGTTGGTACAGGGGCAACACTGTGTATTTCTCTCTCGCAGAGCCCGGCTGCCAAATTCGAAACGTCCAGCGATTGCGCCCACAGGAAAGCTGCCAGCACGGAAAGCTGTAGCTGGTTTTCACTGCCCCTTGGAACTGCATTCGCTGCTAGACAGACATTCGCTTTCTACAAAAGCTTTCGTTGGTACAGGGGCAACACTGTGTATTTCTCTCTCGCAGAGCCCGGCTGCCAAATTCGAAACGTCCAGCGATTGCGCCCACAGGAAAGCTGCCAGCACGGAAATCTGTAGCTGGTTTTCACTGCCCCTTGGAACTGCATTCGCTGATAGACAGACATTCGCTTTCTACAAAAGCTTTCGTTGGAACAGGGGCAACACTGTGTATTTCTCTCTCGCAGAGTCCAGTTACCAAATTCGAAACGTCCAGAGATTGCGCCCACAGGAAAGCTGCCAGCAAGGAAAGCTGTAGCTGGTTTTCACTGCCCCTTGGAACTGCATTCGCTGATAGACAGACATTCGCTTTCTACAAAAGCTTTCGTTCGTAAAGGGGCAACACTGTGTATTTCTCTCTCGCAGAGCCCGGCTGCCAAATTCGAAACGTCCAGCGATTGCGCCCACAGGAAAGCTGCCAGCACGGAAAGCTGTAGCTGGTTTTCACTGCCCCTTGGAACTGCATTCGCTGATAGACAGACATTCGCTTTCTACAAAAGCTTTCGTTGGTACAGGGGCAACACTGTGTATTTCTCTCTCGCAGTGCCCGGCTGCCAAATTCGAAACGTCCAGCGATTGCGCCCACAGGAAAGCTGCCAGCATGGAAAGCTGTAGCTGGTTTTCACTGCCCCTTGGAACTGCATTCGCTGATAGACAGACATTCGCTTTCTACAAAAGCTTTCGTTGGTACAGGGGCAACACTGTGTATTTCTCTCTCGCAGAGCCCGGCTGCCAAATTCGAAACGTCCAGCGATTGTGCCCACAGGAAAGCTGCCAGCACGGAAAGCTGTAGCTGGTTTTCACTGCCCCTTGGAACTGCATTCGCTGATAGACAGACATTCGCTTTCTACAAAAGCTTTCGTTCGTAAAGGGGCAACACTGTGTATTTCTCTCTCGCAGAGCCCGGCTGCCAAATTCGAAACGTCCAGCGATTGCGCCCACAGGAAAGCTGCCAGCACGGAAAGCTGTAGCTGGTTTTCACTGCCCCTTGGAACTGCATTCGCTGATAGACAGACATTCTCTTTCTACAAAAGCTTTCGTTGGTACAGGGGCAACACTGTGTATTTCTCTCTCGCAGAGCCCGGTTGCCAAATTCGAAACGTCTAGCGATTGCGCCCACAGGAAAGCTGCCAGCACGGAAAGCTGTAGCTGGTTTTCACTGCCCCTTGGAACTACATTCGCTGCTAGACAGACATTCGCTTTCTGCAAAACCTTGCCTTCGTAAAGGGGCAACACTGTGTATTTCTCTCTCGCAGAGCCCGGTTGCCAAATTCGAAACGTCCAGCGATTGCGCCCACAGGAAAGCTGCCAGCACGGAAAGCTGTAGCTGGTGTTCACTGCCCCTTGGAACTGCATTCGCTGATAGACAGACATTCGCTTTCTACAAAAGCTTTTGTTGGTACAGGGGCAACACTGTGTATTTCTCTCTCGCAGAGCCCGGTTGCCAAATTCGAAACGTCCAGCGATTGCGCCCACAGGAAAGCTGCCAGCACGGAAAGCTGTAGCTGGTTTTCACTGCCCCTTGGAACTGCATTCGCTGCTAGACAGACATTCGCTTTCTACAAAAGCTTTCGTTGGTACAGGGGCAACACTGTGTATTTCTCTCTCGCAGAGCCCGGCTGCCAAATTCGAAACGTCCAGCGATTGCGCCCACAGGAAAGCTGCCAGCACGGAAAGCTGTAGCTGGTTTTCACTGCCCCTTGGAACTGCATTCGCTGCTAGACAGACATTCGCTTTCTACAAAAGCTTTCGTTGGTACAGGGGCAACACTGTGTATTTCTCTCTCGCAGAGCCCGGCTGCCAAATTCGAAACGTCCAGCGATTGCGCCCACAGGAAAGCTGCCAGCACGGAAAGCTGTAGCTGGTTTTCACTGCCCCTTGGAACTGCATTCGCTGATAGACAGACATTCGCTTTCTACAAAAGCTTTCGTTGGTACAGGGGCAACACTGTGTATTTCTCTCTCGCAGAGCCCGGCTGCCAAATTCGAAACGTCCAGCGATTGCGCCCACAGGAAAGCTGCCAGCACGGAAAGCTGTAGCTGGTTTTCACTGCCCCTTGGAACTGCATTCGCTGCTAGACAGACATTCGCTTTCTGCAAAACCTTGCCTTCGTAAAGGGGCAACACTGTGTATTTCTCTCTCGCAGAGCCCGGCTGCCAAATTCGAAACGTCCAGCGATTGCGCCCACAGGAAAGCTGCCAGCACGGAAAGCTGTAGCTGGTTTTCACTGCCCCTTGGAACTACATTCGCTGATAGACAGACATTCGCTTTCTACAAAAGCTTTCGTTGGTACAGGGGCAACACTGTGTATTTCTCTCTCGCAGAGCCCGGTTGCCAAATTCGAAACGTCCAGCGATTGCGCCCACAGGAAAGCTGCCAGCACGGAAAGCTGTAGCTGGTTTTCACTGCCCCTTGGAACTGCATTCGCTGATAGACAGACATTCGCTTTCTACAAAAGCTTTCGTTGGTACAGGGGCAACACTGTGTATTTCTCTCTCGCAGAGCCCGGCTGCCAAATTCGAAACGTCCAGCGATTGCGCCCACAGGAAAGCTGCCAGCACGGAAAGCTGTAGCTGGTGTTCACTGCCCCTTGGAACTGCATTCGCTGATAGACAGACATTCTCTTTCTACAAAAGCTTTTGTTGGTACAGGGGCAACACTGTGTATTTCTCTCTCGCAGAGCCCGGTTGCCAAATTCGAAACGTCCAGCGATTGCGCCCACAGGAAAGCTGCCAGCACGGAAAGCTGTAGCTGGTTTTCACTGCCCCTTGGAACTACATTCGCTGCTAGACAGACATTCGCTTTCTACAAAAGCTTTCGTTGGTACAGGGGCAACACTGTGTATTTCTCTCTCGCAGAGCCCGGCTGCCAAATTCGAAACGTCCAGCGATTGCGCCCACAGGAAAGCTGCCAGCACGGAAAGCTGTAGCTGGTTTTCACTGCCCCTTGGAACTGCATTCGCTGATAGACAGACATTCGCTTTCTACAAAAGCTTTCGTTGGAACAGGGGCAACACTGTGTATTTCTCTCTCGCAGAGCCCAGTTACCAAATTCGAAACGTCCAGAGATTGCGCCCACAGGAAAGCTGCCAGCAAGGAAAGCTGTAGCTGGTTTTCACTGCCCCTTGGAACTGCATTCGCTGATAGACAGACATTCGCTTTCTACAAAAGCTTTCGTTCGTAAAGGGGCAACACTGTGTATTTCTCTCTCGCAGAGCCCGGCTGCCAAATTCGAAACGTCCAGCGATTGCGCCCACAGGAAAGCTGCCAGCACGGAAAGCTGTAGCTGGTTTTCACTGCCCCTTGGAACTGCATTCGCTGATAGACAGACATTCGCTTTCTACAAAAGCTTTCGTTGGTACAGGGGCAACACTGTGTATTTCTCTCTCGCAGTGCCCGGCTGCCAAATTCGAAACGTCCAGCGATTGCGCCCACAGGAAAGCTGCCAGCATGGAAAGCTGTAGCTGGTTTTCACTGCCCCTTGGAACTGCATTCGCTGATAGACAGACATTCGCTTTCTACAAAAGCTTTCGTTGGTACAGGGGCAACACTGTGTATTTCTCTCTCGCAGAGCCCGGCTGCCAAATTCGAAACGTCCAGCGATTGTGCCCACAGGAAAGCTGCCAGCACGGAAAGCTGTAGCTGGTTTTCACTGCCCCTTGGAACTGCATTCGCTGATAGACAGACATTCGCTTTCTACAAAAGCTTTCGTTCGTAAAGGGGCAACACTGTGTATTTCTCTCTCGCAGAGCCCGGCTGCCAAATTCGAAACGTCCAGCGATTGCGCCCACAGGAAAGCTGCCAGCACGGAAAGCTGTAGCTGGTTTTCACTGCCCCTTGGAACTGCATTCGCTGATAGACAGACATTCTCTTTCTACAAAAGCTTTCGTTGGTACAGGGGCAACACTGTGTATTTCTCTCTCGCAGAGCCCGGTTGCCAAATTCGAAACGTCTAGCGATTGCGCCCACAGGAAAGCTGCCAGCACGGAAAGCTGTAGCTGGTTTTCACTGCCCCTTGGAACTACATTCGCTGCTAGACAGACATTCGCTTTCTGCAAAACCTTGCCTTCGTAAAGGGGCAACACTGTGTATTTCTCTCTCGCAGAGCCCGGTTGCCAAATTCGAAACGTCCAGCGATTGCGCCCACAGGAAAGCTGCCAGCACGGAAAGCTGTAGCTGGTGTTCACTGCCCCTTGGAACTGCATTCGCTGATAGACAGACATTCGCTTTCTACAAAAGCTTTTGTTGGTACAGGGGCAACACTGTGTATTTCTCTCTCGCAGAGCCCGGTTGCCAAATTCGAAACGTCCAGCGATTGCGCCCACAGGAAAGCTGCCAGCACGGAAAGCTGTAGCTGGTTTTCACTGCCCCTTGGAACTGCATTCGCTGCTAGACAGACATTCGCTTTCTACAAAAGCTTTCGTTGGTACAGGGGCAACACTGTGTATTTCTCTCTCGCAGAGCCCGGCTGCCAAATTCGAAACGTCCAGCGATTGCGCCCACAGGAAAGCTGCCAGCACGGAAAGCTGTAGCTGGTTTTCACTGCCCCTTGGAACTGCATTCGCTGCTAGACAGACATTCGCTTTCTACAAAAGCTTTCGTTGGTACAGGGGCAACACTGTGTATTTCTCTCTCGCAGAGCCCGCCTGCCAAATTCGAAACGTCCAGCGATTGCGCCCACAGGAAAGCTGCCAGCACGGAAAGCTGTAGCTGGTTTTCACTGCCCCTTGGAACTGCATTCGCTGATAGACAGACATTCGCTTTCTACAAAAGCTTTCGTTGGAACAGGGGCAACACTGTGTATTTCTCTCTCGCAGAGCCCGGTTGCCAAATTCGAAACGTCCAGAGATTGCGCCCACAGGAAAGCTGCCAGCAAGGAAAGCTGTAGCTGGTTTTCACTGCCCCTTGGAACTGCATTCGCTGATAGACAGACATTCGCTTTCTACAAAAGCTTTCGTTGGTACAGGGGCAACACTGTGTATTTCTCTCTCGCAGAGCCCGGCTGCCAAATTCGAAACGTCCAGCGATTGCGCCCACAGGAAAGCTGCCAGCACGGAAAGCTGTAGCTGGTTTTCACTGCCCCTTGGAACTGCATTCGCTGATAGACAGACATTCGCTTTCTACAAAAGCTTTCGTTGGTACAGGGGCAACACTGTGTATTTCTCTCTCGCAGAGCCCGGCTGCCAAATTCGAAACGTCCAGCGATTGCGCCCACAGGAAAGCTGCCAGCACGGAAAGCTGTAGCTGGTTTTCACTGCCCCTTGGAACTGCATTCGCTGCTAGACAGACATTCGCTTTCTACAAAAGCTTTCGTTGGTACAGGGGCAACACTGTGTATTTCTCTCTCGCAGTGCCCGGCTGCCAAATTCGAAACGTCCAGCGATTGCGCCCACAGGAAAGCTGCCAGCACGGAAAGCTGTAGCTGGTTTTCACTGCCCCTTGGAACTGCATTCGCTGATAGATAGACATTCGCTTTCTACAAAAGCTTTCGTTGGTACAGGGGCAACACTGTGTATTTCTCTCTCGCAGAGCCCGGCTGCCAAATTCGAAACGTCCAGCGATTGCGCCCACAGGAAAGCTGCCAGCACGGAAAGCTGTAGCTGGTTTTCACTGCCCCTTGGAACTGCATTCGCTGCTAGACAGACATTCGCTTTCTACAAAAGCTTTCGTTGGTACAGGGGCAACACTGTGTATTTCTCTCTCGCAGAGCCCGGCTGCCAAATTCGAAACGTCCAGCGATTGCGCCCACAGGAAAGCTGCCAGCACGGAAATCTGTAGCTGGTTTTCACTGCCCCTTGGAACTGCATTCGCTGATAGACAGACATTCGCTTTCTACAAAAGCTTTCGTTGGAACAGGGGCAACACTGTGTATTTCTCTCTCGCAGAGTCCAGTTACCAAATTCGAAACGTCCAGCGATTGCGCCCTCAGGAAAGCTGCCAGCACGGAAAGCTGTAGCTGGTTTTCACTGCCCCTTGGAACTGCATTCGCTGATAGACAGACATTCGCTTTCTACAAAAGCTTTCGTTGGAACAGGGGCAACACTGTGTATTTCTCTCTCGCAGAGCCCAGTTACCAAATTCGAAACGTCCAGCGATTGCGCCCTCAGGAAAGCTGCCAGCACGGAAAGCTGTAGCTGGTTTTCACTGCCCCTTGGAACTGCATTCGCTGATAGACAGACATTCGCTTTCTACAAAAGCTTTCGTTGGTACAGGGGCAACACTGTGTATTTCTCTCTCGCAGAGCCCGGTTGCCAAATTCGAAACGTCCAGCGATTGCGCCCACAGGAAAGCTGCCAGCACGGAAAGCTGTAGCTGGTTTTCACTGCCCCATGGAACTGCATTCGCTGATAGACAGACATTCGCTTTCTACAAAAGCTTTCGTTGGTACAGGGGCAACACTGTGTATTTCTCTCTCGCAGATCCCGGTTGCCAATTTCGAAACGTCCAGCGATTGCGCCCACAGGAAAGCTTCCAGCACGGAAAGCTGTAGCTGGTTTTCACTGCCCCTTGGAACTACATTCGCTGCTAGACAGACATTCGCTTTCTGCAAAACCTTGCCTTCGTAAAGGGGCAACACTGTGTATTTCTCTCTCGCAGAGCCCAGTTACCAAATTCGAAACGTCCAGCGATTGCGCCCACAGGAAAGCTTCCAGCACGGAGAGCTGTAGCTGGTTTTCACTGCCCCTTGGAACTGCATTCGCTGATAGACAGACATTCGCTTTCTGCAAAACCTTGCCTTCGTAAAGGGGCAACACTGTGTATTTCTCTCTCGCAGAGCCCGGTTGCCAAATTCGAAACGTCCAGCGATTGCGCCCACAGGAAAGCTGCCAGCACGGAAAGCTGTAGCTGGTTTTCACTGCCCCTTGGAACTGCATTCGCTATTAGACAGACATTCGCTTTCTACAAAAGCTTTCGTTCGTAAAGGGGCAACACTGTGTATTTCTCTCTCGCAGAGCCCGGTTGCCAAATTAGAAACGTCCAGCGATTGCGCCCACAGGAAAGCTGCCAGCACGGAAAGCTGTAGCTGGTTTTCACTACCCCTTGGAACTACATTCGCTGATAGACAGACATTCGCTTTCTGCAAAACCTTGCCTTCGTAAAGGGGCAACACTGTGTATTTCTCTCTCGCAGAGCCCGGTTGCCAAATTCGAAACGTCCAGCGATTGCGCCCACAGGAATGCTGCCAGCAAGGAAAGCTGTAGCTGGTTTTCACTGCCCCTTGGAACTGCATTCGCTATTAGACAGACATTCGCTTTCTACAAAAGCTTTCGTTGGTACAGGGGCAAAACTGTGTATTTCTCTCTCGCAGAGCCCGGTTGCCAAATTCGAAACGTCCAGCGATTGCTCCCACAGGAACGCGGCCAGCACGGAAAGCTGTAGCTGGTTTTCACTGCCCCTTGGAACTGCATTCGGTGATAGACAGACATTCGCTTTCTACAAAAGCTTTCGTTGGTACAGGGGCAACACTTTGTGTTTCTCTCTCGCAGAGCCCGGCTGCCAAATTCGAAACGTCCAGCGATTGCGCCCACAGGAAAGCTTCCAGCACGGAAAGCTGTAGCTGGTTTTCACTGCCCCTTGGAACTACATTCGCTGATAGACAGACATTCGCTTTCTACAAAAGCTTTCGTTGGAACAGGGGCAACACTGTGTATTTCTCTCTCGCAGAGCCCGGCTGCCAAATTCGAAATGTCCAGCGATTGCGCCCACAGGAAAGCTGCCAGCACGGAAAGCTATAGCTGGTTTTCACTGCCCCTTGGAACTGCATTCGCTGATAGACAGACATTCGCTTTCTACAAAAGCTTTCGTTGGTACAGGGGCAACACTGTGTATTTCTCTCTCGCAGAGCCCGGCTGCCAAATTCGAAACGTCCAGCGATTGCGCCCACAGGAAAGCTGCCAGCAAGGAAAGCTGTAGCTGGTTTTCACTGCCCCTTGGAACTGCATTCGCTGATAGACAGACATTCGCTTTCTACAAAAGCTTTCGTTGGTACAGGGGCAACACTGTGTATTTCTCTCTCGCAGAGCCCAGTTACCAAATTCGAAACGTCCAGCGATTGCGCCCTCAGGAAAGCTGCCAGCAAGGAAAGCTGTAGCTGGTTTTCACTGCCCCTTGCAACTGCATTCGCTGATAGACAGACATTCGCTTTCTACAAAAGCTTTCGTTGGTACAGGGGCAACACTGTGTATTTCTCTCTCGCAGAGCCCGGTTGCCAAATTCGAAACGTCCAGCGATTGCGCCCACAGGAAAGCTGCCAGCACGGAAAGCTGTAGCTGGTTTTCACTGCCCCATGGAACTGCATTCGCTGATAGACAGACATTCGCTTTCTACAAAAGCTTTCGTTGGTACAGGGGCAACACTGTGTATTTCTCTCTCGCAGAGCCCGGTTGCCAAATTCGAAACGTCCAGCGATTGCGCCCACAGGAAAGCTGCCAGCACGGAAAGCTGTAGCTGGTTTTCACTGCCCCTTGGAACTGCATTCGCTGATAGACAGACATTCGCTTTCTACAAAAGCTTTCGTTGGTACAGGGGCAACACTGTGTATTTCTCTCTCGCAGAGCCCGGCTGCCAAATTCGAAACGTCCAGCGATTGCGCCCACAGGAAAGCTGCCAGCACGGAAAGCTGTAGCTGGTTTTCACTGCCCCTTGGAACTACATTCGCTGATAGACAGACATTCGCTTTCTGCAAAACCTTGCCTTCGTAAAGGGGCAACACTGTGTATTTCTCTCTCGCAGAGCCCGGTTGCCAAATTCGAAACGTCCAGCGATTGCGCCCACAGGAAAGCTGCCAGCACGGAAAGCTGTAGCTGGTTTTCACTGCCCCTTGGAACTGCATTCGCTGATAGACAGACATTCGCTTTCTACAAAAGCTTTCGTTGGTACAGGGGCAACACTGTGTATTTCTCTCTCGCAGAGCCCGGTTGCCAAATTCGAAACGTCCAGCGATTGCGCCCACAGGAAAGCTGCCAGCACGGAAAGCTGTAGCTGGTTTTCACTGCCCCTTGGAACTACATTCGCTGATAGACAGACATTCGCTTTCTGCAAAACCTTGCCTTCGTAAAGGGGCAACACTGTGTATTTCTCTCTCGCAGAGCCCGGCTGCCAAATTCGAAACGTCCAGCGATTGCGCCCACAGGAAAGCTGCCAGCACGGAAAGCTGTAGCTGGTTTTCACTGCCCCTTGGAACTACATTCGCTGATAGACAGACATTCGCTTTCTGCAAAACCTTGCCTTCGTAAAGGGGCAACACTGTGTATTTCTCTCTCGCAGAGCCCGGTTGCCAAATTCGAAACGTCCAGCGATTGCGCCCACAGGAAAGCTGCCAGCACGGAAAGCTGTAGCTGGTTTTCACTGCCCCTTGGAACTGCATTCGCTGATAGACAGACATTCGCTTTCTACAAAAGCTTTCGTTCGTAAAGGGGCAACACTCTGTATTTCTCTCTCGCAGAGCCCGGCTGCCAAATTCGAAACGTCCAGCGATTGCGCCCACAGGAAAGCTGCCAGCACGGAAAGCTGTAGCTGGTTTTCACTACCCCTTGGAACTACATTCGCTGATAGACAGACATTCGCTTTCTGCAAAACCTTGCCTTCGTAAAGGGGCAACACTGTGTATTTCTCTCTCGCAGAGCCCGGTTGCCAAATTCGAAACGTCCAGCGATTGCGCCCACAGGAAAGCTGCCAGCACGGAAAGCTGTAGCTGGTTTTCACTGCCCCTTGGAACTGCATTCGCTGATAGACAGACATTCGCTTTCTACAAAAGCTTTCGTTGGTACAGGGGCAACACTGTTTATTTCTCTCTCGCAGAGCCCGGTCGCCAAATTCGAAACGTCCAGCGATTGCGCCCACAGGAAAGCTGCCAGCACGGAAAGCTGTAGCTGGTTTTCACTGCCCCTTGGAACTGCATTCGCTGATAGACAGACATTCGCTTTCTACAAAAGCTTTCGTTGGTACAGGGGCAACACTGTGTATTTCTCTCTCGCAGAGCCCGGCTGACAAATTCGAAACGTCCAGCGATTGCGCCCGCAGGAAAGCTGCCAGCACGGAAAGCTGTAGCTGGTTTTCACTGCCCCTTGGAACTGCATTCGCTGATAGACAGACATTCGCTTTCTGCAAAACCTTGCCTTCGTAAAGGGGCAACACTGTGTATTTCTCTCTCGCAGAGCCCGGTTGCCAAATTCGAAACGTCCAGCGATTGCGCCCACAGGAAAGCTGCCAGCACGGAAAGCTGTAGCTGGTTTTCACTGCCCCTTGGAACTGCATTCGCTGATAGACAGACATTCGCTTTCTACAAAAGCTTTCGTTGGTACAGGGGCAACACTGTGTATTTCTCTCTCGCAGAGCCCAGTTACCAAATTCGAAACGTCCAGCGATTGCGCCCACAGGAAAGCTGCCAGCAAGGAAAGCTGTAGCTGGTTTTCACTGCCCCTTGGAACTGCATTCGCTGATAGACATACATTCTCTTTCTACAAAAGCTTTCGTTCGTAAAGGGGCAACACTCTGTATTTCTCTCTCGCAGAGCCCGGCTGCCAAATTCGAAACGTCCAGCGATTGCGCCCACAGGAAAGCTGCCAGCACGGAAAGCTGTAGCTGGTTTTCACTACCCCTTGGAACTACATTCGCTGATAGACAGACATTCGCTTTCTGCAAAACCTTGCCTTCGTAAAGGGGCAACACTGTGTATTTCTCTCTCGCAGAGCCCGGTTGCCAAATTCGAAACGTCCAGCGATTGCGCCCACAGGAAAGCTGCCAGCACGGAAAGCTGTAGCTGGTTTTCACTGCCCCTTGGAACTGCATTCGCTATTAGACAGACATTCGCTTTCTACAAAAGCTTTCGTTGGTACAGGGGCAACACTGTTTATTTCTCTCTCGCAGAGCCCGGTCGCCAAATTCGAAACGTCCAGCGATTGCGCCCACAGGAAAGCTGCCAGCACGGAAAGCTGTAGCTGGTTTTCACTGCCCCTTGGAACTGCATTCGCTGATAGACAGACATTCGCTTTCTACAAAAGCTTTCGTTGGTACAGGGGCAACACTGTGTATTTCTCTCTCGCAGAGCCCGGCTGACAAATTCGAAACGTCCAGCGATTGCGCCCGCAGGAAAGCTGCCAGCACGGAAAGCTGTAGCTGGTTTTCACTGCCCCTTGGAACTGCATTCGCTGATAGACAGACATTCGCTTTCTACAAAAGCTTTCGTTGGTACAGGGGCAACACTGTGTATTTCTCTCTCGCAGAGCCCGGTTGCCAAATTCGAAACGTCCAGCGATTGCGCCCACAGGAAAGCTGCCAGCACGGAAAGCTGTAGCTGGTTTTCACTGCCCCTTGGAACTACATTCGCTGCTAGACAGACATTCGCTTTCTGCAAAACCTTGCCTTCGTAAAGGGGCAACACTGTGTATTTCTCTCTAGCAGAGCCCGGTTGCCAAATTCGAAACGTCCAGCGATTGCGCCCACAGGAAAGCTGCCAGCACGGAAAGCTGTAGCTGGTTTTCACTGCCCCTTGGAAGTACATTCGCTGCTAGACAGACATTCGCTTTCTACAAAAGCTTTCGTTGGTACAGGGGCAACACTGTGTATTTCTCTCTCGCAGAGCCCGGTTGCCAAATTCGAAACGTCCAGCGATTGCGCCCACAGGAAAGCTGCCAGCACGGAAAGCTGTAGCTGGTTTTCACTGCCCCTTGGAACTGCATTCGCTGATAGACAGACATTCGCTTTCTACAAAAGCTTTCCTTGGTACAAGGGCAACACTGTGTATTTCTCTCTCGCAGAGCCCGGCTGCCAAATTCGAAACGTCCAGCGATTGCGCCCACAGGAAAGCTGCCAGCACGGAAAGCTGTAGCTGGTTTTCACTGCCCCTTGGAACTACATTCGCTGATAGACAGACATTCGCTTTCTACAAAAGCTTTCGTTGGAACAGGGGCAACACTGTGTATTTCTCTCTCGCAGAGCCCGGCTGCCAAATTCGAAACATCCAGCGATTGCGCCCACAGGAAAGCTGCCAGCACGGAAAGCTGTAGCTGGTTTTCACTGCCCCTTGGAACTGCATTCGCTGATAGACAGACATTCGCTTTCTACAAAAGCTTTCATTGGAACAGGGGCAACACTGTGTATTTCTCTCTCGCAGAGCCCAGTTACCAAATTCGAAACGTCCAGCGATTGCGCCCACATGAAAGCTGCCAGCAAGGAAAGCTGTAGCTGGTTTTCACTGCCCCTTGGAACTGCATTCGCTGATAGACAGACATTCGCTTTCTACAAAAGCTTTCGTTGGTACAGGGGCAACACTGTGTATTTCTCTCTCGCAGAGCCCGGTTGCCAAATTCGAAACGTCCAGCGATTGCGCCCACAGGAAAGCTGCCAGCACGGAAAGCTGTAGCTGGTTTTCACTGCCCCTTGGAACTGCATTCGCTGCTAGACAGACATTCGCTTTCTACAAAAGCTTTCGTTGGTACAGGGGCAACACTGTGTATTTCTCTCTCGCAGAGCCCGGTTGCCAAATTCGAAACGTCCAGCGATTGCGCCCACAGGAAAGCTGCCAGCACGGAAAGCTGTAGCTGGTTTTCACTGCCCCTTGGAACTACATTCGCTGATAGACAGACATTCGCTTTCTGCAAAACCTTGCCTTCGTAAAGGGGCAACACTGTGTATTTCTCTCTCGCAGAGCCCGGTTGCCAAATTCGAAACGTCCAGCGATTGCACCCACAGGAAAGCTGCCAGCACGGAAAGCTGTAGCTGGTTTTCACTGCCCCTTGGAACTACATTCGCTGATAGACAGACATTCGCTTTCTGCAAAACCTTGCCTTCGTTGGTACAGGGGCAACACTGTGTATTTCTCTCTCGCAGAGCCCGGCTGCCAAATTCGAAACGTCCAGCGATTGCGCCCACAGGAAAGCTGCCAGCACGGAAAGCTGTAGCTGGTTTTCACTGCCCCTTGGAACTACATTCGCTGATAGACAGACATTCGCTTTCTGCAAAACCTTGCCTTCGTAAAGGGGCAACACTGTGTATTTCTCTCTCGCAGAGCCCGGTTGCCAAATTCGAAACGTCCAGCGATTGCGCCCACAGGAAAGCTGCCAGCACGGAAAGTTGTAGCTGGTTTTCACTGCCCCTTGGAACTGCATTCGCTATTAGACAGACATTCGCTTTCTACAAAAGCTTTCGTTGGTACAGGGGCAACACTGTGTGTTTCTCTCTCGCAGAGCCCGGTTGCCAAATTCGAAACGTCCAGCGATTGCGCGCACAGGAAAGCTGCCAGCACGGAAAGCTGTAGCTGGTTTTCACTGCCCCTTGGAGCTGCATTCGCTGATAGACAGACATTAGCTTTCTACAAAAGCTTTCGTTGGAACAGGGGCAACACTGTGTATTTCTCTCTCGCAGAGCCCAGTTACCAAATTCGAAACGTCCAGCGATTGCGCCCACAGGAAAGCTGCCAGCAAGGAAAGCTGTAGCTGGTTTTCACTGCCCCTTGAAACTGCATTCGCTGATAGACAGACATTCTCTTTCTACAAAAGCTTTCGTTGGTACAGGGGCAACACTGTGTATTTCTCTCTCGCAGAGCCCGGCTGCCAAATTCGAAACGTCCAGCGATTGCGCCCACAGGAAAGCTGCCAGCACGGAAAGCTGTAGCTGGTTTTCACTACCCCTTGGAACTACATTCGCTGATAGACAGACATTCGCTTTCTGCAAAACCTTGCCTTCGTAAAGGGGCAACACTGTGTATTTCTCTCTCGCAGAGCCCGGTTGCCAAATTCGAAACGTCCAGCGATTGCGCCCACAGGAAAGCTGCCAGCACGGAAAGCTGTAGCTGGTTTTCACTGCCCCTTGGAACTGCATTCGCTATTAGACAGACATTCGCTTTCTACAAAAGCTTTCTTTGGTACAGGGGCAACACTGTGTATTTCTCTCTCGCAGAGCCCGGTTGCCAAATTCGAAACGTCCAGCGATTGCGCCCACAGGAAAGCTGCCAGCAAGGAAAGCTGTAGCTGGTTTTCACTGCCCCTTGGAACTGCATTCGCTGATAGACAGACATTCGCTTTCTACAAAAGCTTTCGTTGGAACAGGGGCAACACTGTGTATTTCTCTCTCGCAGAGCCCAGTTACCAAATTCGAAACGTCCAGCGATTGCGCCCACAGGAAAGCTGCCAGCAAGGAAAGCTGTAGCTGGTTTTCACTGCCCCTTGGAACTGCATTCGCTGATAGACAGACATTCGCTTTCTACAAAAGCTTTCGTTGGTACAGGGGCAACACTGTGTATTTCTCTCTCGCAGAGCCCGGTTGCCAAATTCGAAACGTCCAGCGATTGCGCCCACAGGAAAGCTTCCAGCACGGAAAGCTGTAGCTGGTTTTCACTGCCCCTTGGAACTACATTCGCTGCTAGACAGACATTCGCTTTCTGCAAAACCTTGCCTTCGTAAAGGGGCAACACTGTGTATTTCTCTCTCGCAGAGCCCGGTTGCCAAATTCGAAACGTCCAGCGATTGCGCCCACAGGAAAGCTTCCAGCACGGAGAGCTGTAGCTGGTTTTCACTGCCCCTTGGAACTGCATTCGCTGATAGACAGACATTCGCTTTCTGCAAAACCTTGCCTTCGTAAAGGGGCAACACTGTGTATTTCTCTCTCGCAGAGCCCGGTTGCCAAATTCGAAACGTCCAGCGATTGCGCCCACAGGAAAGCTTCCAGCACGGAAAGCTGTAGCTGGTTTTCACTGCCCCTTGGAACTGCATTCGCTATTAGACAGACATTCGCTTTCTACAAAAGCTTTCGTTCGTAAAGGGGCAACACTGTGTATTTCTCTCTCGCAGAGCCCGGCTGCCAAATTCGGAACGTCCAGCGATTGCGCCCACAGGAAAGCTGCCAGCACGGAAAGCTGTAGCTGGTTTTCACTACCCCTTGGAACTACATTCGCTGATAGACAGACATTCGCTTTCTGCAAAACCTTGCCTTCGTAAAGGGGCAACACTGTGTATTTCTCTCTCGCAGAGCCCGGTTGCCAAATTCGAAACGTCCAGCGATTGCGCCCACAGGAATGCTGCCAGCACGGAAAGCTGTAGCTGGTTTTCACTGCCCCTTGGAACTGCATTCGCTATTAGACAGACATTCGCTTTCTACAAAAGCTTTCGTTGGTACAGGGGCAAAACTGTGTATTTCTCTCTCGCAGAGCCCGGTTGCCAAATTCGAAACGTCCAGCGATTGCGCCCACAGGAACGCGGCCAGCACGGAAAGCTGTAGCTGGTTTTCACTGCCCCTTGGAACTGCATTCGGTGATAGACAGACATTCGCTTTCTACAAAAGCTTTCGTTGGTACAGGGGCAACACTGTGTATTTCTCTCTCGCAGAGCCCGGCTGCCAAATTCGAAACGTCCAGCGATTGCGCCCACAGGAAAGCTTGCAGCACGGAAAGCTGTAGCTGGTTTTCACTGCCCCTTGGAACTACATTCGCTGATAGACAGACATTCGCTTTCTACAAAAGCTTTCGTTGGAACAGGGGCAACACTGTGTATTTCTCTCTCGCAGAGCCCGGCTGCCAAATTCGAAATGTCCAGCGATTGCGCCCACAGGATAGCTGCCAGCACGGAAAGCTGTAGCTGGTTTTCACTGCCCCTTGGAACTACATTCGCTGCTAGACAGACATTCGCTTTCTGCAAAACCTTGCCTTCGTAAAGGGGCAACACTGTGTATTTCTCTCTCGCAGAGCCCAGTTACCAAATTCGAAACGTCCAGCGATTGCGCCCACAGGAAAGCTTCCAGCACGGAAAGCTGTAGCTGGTTTTCACTGCCCCTTGGAACTGCATTCGCTGATAGACAGACATTCGCTTTCTGCAAAACCTTGCCTTCGTAAAGGGGCAACACTGTGTATTTCTCTCTCGCAGAGCCCGGTTGCCAAATTCGAAACGTCCAGCGATTGCGCCCACAGGAAAGCTGCCAGCACGGAAAGCTGTAGCTGGTTTTCACTGCCCCTTGGAACTGCATTCGCTATTAGACAGACATTCGCTTTCTACAAAAGCTTTCGTTCGTAAAGGGGCAACACTGTGTATTTCTCTCTCGCAGAGCCCGGCTGCCAAATTCGAAACGTCCAGCGATTGCGCCCACAGGAAAGCTGCCAGCACGGAAAGCTGTAGCTGGTTTTCACTACCCCTTGGAACTACATTCGCTGATAGACAGACATTCGCTTTCTGCAAAACCTTGCCTTCGTAAAGGGGCAACACTGTGTATTTCTCTCTCGCAGAGCCCGGTTGCCAAATTCGAAACGTCCAGCGATTGCGCCCACAGGAATGCTGCCAGCACGGAAAGCTGTAGCTGGTTTTCACTGCCCCTTGGAACTGCATTCGCTATTAGACAGACATTCGCTTTCTACAAAAGCTTTCGTTGGTACAGGGGCAACACTGTGTATTTCTCTCTCGCAGAGCCCGGTTGCCAAATTCGAAACATCCAGCGATTGCGCCCACAGGAAAGCTGCCAGCACGGAAAGCTGTAGCTGGTTTTCACTGCCCCATGGAACTGCATTCGCTGATACACAGACATTCGCTTTCTACAAAAGCTTTCGTTGGTACAGGGGCAACACTGTGTATTTCTCTCTCGCAGAGCCCGGTTGCCAAATTCGAAACGTCCAGCGATTGCGCCCACAGGAAAGCTTCCAGCACGGAAAGCTGTAGCTGGTTTTCACTGCCCCTTGGAACTGCATTCGCTGATAGACAGACATTCGCTTTCTACAAAAGCTTTCGTTGGTACAGGGGCAACACTGTGTATTTCTCTCTCGCAGAGCCCGGTTGCCAAATTCGAAACGTCCAGCGATTGCGCCCACAGGAAAGCTTCCAGCACGGAAAGCTGTAGCTGGTTTTCACTGCCCCTTGGAACTACATTCGCTGCTAGACAGACATTCGCTTTCTGCAAAACCTTGCCTTCGTAAAGGGGCAACACTGTGTATTTCTCTCTCGCAGAGCCCAGTTACCAAATTCGAAACGTCCAGCGATTGCGCCCACAGGAAAGCTGCCAGCACGGAAAGCTGTAGCTGGTTTTCACTGCCCCTTGGAACTGCATTCGCTGATAGACAGACATTCTCTTTCTACAAAAGCTTTCGTTCGTAAAGGGGCAACACTGTGTATTTCTCTCTCGCAGAGCCCGGCTGCCAAATTCGAAACGTCCAGCGATTGCGCCCACAGGAAAGCTGCCAGCACGGAAAGCTGTAGCTGGTTTTCACTACCCCTTGCAACTACATTCGCTGATAGACAGACATTCGCTTTCTACAAAAGCTTTCGTTGGTACAGGGGCAACACTGTGTATTTCTCTCTCGCAGAGCCCGGTTGCCAAATTCGAAACGTCCAGCGATTGCGCCCACAGGAAAGCTGCCAGCACGGAAAGCTGTAGCTGGTTTTCACTGCCCCTTGGAACTACATTCGCTGCTAGACAGACATTCGCTTTCTGCAAAACCTTGCCTTCGTAAAGGGGCAACACTGTGTATTTCTCTCTCGCAGAGCCCGGTTGCCAAATTCGAAACGTCCAGCGATTGCGCCCACAGGAAAGCTTGCAGCACGGAAAGCTGTAGCTGGTTTTCACTGCCCCTTGGAACTACATTCGCTGATAGACAGACATTCGCTTTCTACAAAAGCTTTCGTTGGAACAGGGGCAACACTGTGTATTTCTCTCTCGCAGAGCCCGGTTGCCAAATTCGAAACGTCCAGCGATTGCGCCCACAGGAAAGCTGCCAGCACGGAAAGCTGTAGCTGGTTTTCACTGCCCCTTGGAACTACATTCGCTGCTAGACAGACATTCGCTTTCTGCAAAACCTTGCCTTCGTAAAGGGGCAACACTGTGTATTTCTCTCTCGCAGAGCCCGGCTGCCAAATTCGAAACGTCCAGCGATTGCGCCCACAGGAAAGCTTGCAGCACGGAAAGCTGTAGCTGGTTTTCACTGCCCCTTGGAACTACATTCGCTGATAGACAGACATTCGCTTTCTACAAAAGCTTTCGTTGGAACAGGGGCAACACTGTGTATTTCTCTCTCGCAGAGCCCGGCTGCCAAATTCGAAATGTCCAGCGATTGCGCCCACAGGAAAGCTGCCAGCACGGAAAGCTGTAGCTGGTTTTCACTGCCCCTTGGAACTACATTCGCTGATAGACAGACATTCGCTTTCTACAAAAGCTTTCGTTGGTACAGGGGCAACACTGTGTATTTCTCTCTCGCAGAGCCCGGTTGCCAAATTCAAAACATCCAGCGATTGCGCCCACAGGAAAGCTGCCAGCACGGAAAGCTGTAGCTGGTTTTCACTGCCCCATGGAACTGCATTCGCTGATACACAGACATTCGCTTTCTACAAAAGCTTTCGTTGGTACAGGGGCAACACTGTGTATTTCTCTCTCGCAGAGCCCGGTTGCCAAATTCGAAACGTCCAGCGATTGCGCCCACAGGAAAGCTTCCAGCACGGAAAGCTGTAGCTGGTTTTCACTGCCCCTTGGAACTGCATTCGCTGATAGACAGACATTCGCTTTCTACAAAAGCTTTCGTTGGTACAGGGGCAACACTGTGTATTTCTCTCTCGCAGAGCCCGGTTGCCAAATTCGAAACGTCCAGCGATTGCGCCCACAGGAAAGCTTCCAGCACGGAAAGCTGTAGCTGGTTTTCACTGCCCCTTGGAACTACATTCGCTGCTAGACAGACATTCGCTTTCTGCAAAACCTTGCCTTCGTAAAGGGGCAACACTCTGTATTTCTCTCTCGCAGAGCCCAGTTACCAAATTCGAAACGTCCAGCGATTGCGCCCACAGGAAAGCTGCCAGCACGGAAAGCTGTAGCTGGTTTTCACTGCCCCTTGGAACTGCATTCGCTGATAGACAGACATTCTCTTTCTACAAAAGCTTTCGTTCGTAAAGGGGCAACACTGTGTATTTCTCTCTCGCAGAGCCCGGCTGCCAAATTCGAAACGTCCAGCGATTGCGCCCACAGGAAAGCTGCCAGCACGGAAAGCTGTAGCTGGTTTTCACTACCCCTTGCAACTACATTCGCTGATAGACAGACATTCGCTTTCTACAAAAGCTTTCGTTGGTACAGGGGCAACACTGTGTATTTCTCTCTCGCAGAGCCCGGTTGCCAAATTCGAAACGTCCAGCGATTGCGCCCACAGGAAAGCTGCCAGCACGGAAAGCTGTAGCTGGTTTTCACTGCCCCTTGGAACTGCATTCGCTATTAGACAGACATTCGCTTTCTACAAAAGCTTTCGTTCGTAAAGGGGCAACACTGTGTATTTCTCTCTCGCAGAGCCCGGCTGCCAAATTCGAAACGTCCAGCGATTGCGCCCACAGGAAAGCTGCCAGCACGGAAAGCTGTAGCTGGTTTTCACTACCCCTTGGAACTACATTCGCTGATAGACAGACATTCGCTTTCTGCAAAACCTTGCCTTCGTAAAGGGGCAACACTGTGTATTTCTCTCTCGCAGAGCCCGGTTGCCAAATTCGAAACGTCCAGCGATTGCGCCCACAGGAATGCTGCCAGCACGGAAAGCTGTAGCTGGTTTTCACTGCCCCTTGGAACTGCATTCGCTATTAGACAGACATTCGCTTTCTACAAAAGCTTTCGTTGGTACAGGGGCAACACTGTGTATTTCTCTCTCGCAGAGCCCGGTTGCCAAATTCGAAACATCCAGCGATTGCGCCCACAGGAAAGCTGCCAGCACGGAAAGCTGTAGCTGGTTTTCACTGCCCCATGGAACTGCATTCGCTGATACACAGACATTCGCTTTCTACAAAAGCTTTCGTTGGTACAGGGGCAACACTGTGTATTTCTCTCTCGCAGAGCCCGGTTGCCAAATTCGAAACGTCCAGCGATTGCGCCCACAGGAAAGCTTCCAGCACGGAAAGCTGTAGCTGGTTTTCACTGCCCCTTGGAACTGCATTCGCTGATAGACAGACATTCGCTTTCTGCAAAACCTTGCCTTCGTAAAGGGGCAACACTGTGTATTTCTCTCTCGCAGAGCCCGGTTGCCAAATTCGAAACGTCCAGCGATTGCGCCCACAGGAAAGCTGCCAGCACGGAAAGCTGTAGCTGGTTTTCACTGCCCCTTGGAACTGCATTCGCTATTAGACAGACATTCGCTTTCTACAAAAGCTTTCGTTCGTAAAGGGGCAACACTGTGTATTTCTCTCTCGCAGAGCCCGGCTGCCAAATTCGAAACGTCCAGCGATTGCGCGCACAGGAAAGCTGCCAGCACGGAAAGCTGTAGCTGGTTTTCACTACCCCTTGGAACTACATTCGCTGCTAGACAGACATTCGCTTTCTGCAAAACCTTGCCTTCGTAAAGGGGCAACACTGTGTATTTCTCTCTCGCAGAGCCCGGTTGCCAAATTCGAAACGTCCAGCGATTGCGCCCACAGGAATGCTGCCAGCACGGAAAGCTGTAGCTGGTTTTCACTGCCCCTTGGAACTGCATTCGCTATTAGACAGACATTCGCTTTCTACAAAAGCTTTCGTTGGTACAGGGGCAACACTGTGTATTTCTCTCTCGCAGAGCCCGGCTGCCAAATTCGAAACGTCCAGCGATTGCGCCCACAGGAAAGCTTGCAGCACGGAAAGCTGTAGCTGGTTTTCACTGCCCCTTGGAACTGCATTCGCTGGTAGACAGACATTCGCTTTCTACAAAAGCTTTCGTTGGAACAGGGGCAACACTGTGTATTTCTCTCTCGCAGAGCCCGGCTGCCAAATTCGAAATGTCCAGCGATTGCGCCCACAGGAAAGCTGCCAGCACGGAAAGCTGTAGCTGGTTTTCACTGCCCCTTGGAACTACATTCGCTGATAGACAGACATTCGCTTTCTACAAAAGCTTTCGTTGGTACAGGGGCAACACTGTGTATTTCTCTCTCGCAGAGCCCGGTTGCCAAATTCGAAACATCCAGCGATTGCGCCCACAGGAAAGCTGCCAGCACGGAAAGCTGTAGCTGGTTTTCACTGCCCCATGGAACTGCATTCGCTGATACACAGACATTCGCTTTCTACAAAAGCTTTCGTTGGTACAGGGGCAACACTGTGTATTTCTCTCTCGCAGAGCCCGGTTGCCAAATTCGAAACGTCCAGCGATTGCGCCCACAGGAAAGCTTCCAGCACGGAAAGCTGTAGCTGGTTTTCACTGCCCCTTGGAACTACATTCGCTGCTAGACAGACATTCGCTTTCTGCAAAACCTTGCCTTCGTAAAGGGGCAACACTGTGTATTTCTCTCTCGCAGAGCCCAGTTACCAAATTCGAAACGTCCAGCGATTGCGCCCACAGGAAAGCTGCCAGCACGGAAAGCTGTAGCTGGTTTTCACTGCCCCTTGGAACTGCATTCGCTGATAGACAGACATTCTCTTTCTACAAAAGCTTTCGTTCGTAAAGGGGCAACACTGTGTATTTCTCTCTCGCAGAGCCCGGCTGCCAAATTCGAAACGTCCAGCGATTGCGCCCACAGGAAAGCTGCCAGCACGGAAAGCTGTAGCTGGTTTTCACTACCCCTTGCAACTACATTCGCTGATAGACAGACATTCGCTTTCTACAAAAGCTTTCGTTGGTACAGGGGCAACACTGTGTATTTCTCTCTCGCAGAGCCCGGTTGCCAAATTCGAAACGTCCAGCGATTGCGCCCACAGGAAAGCTGCCAGCACGGAAAGCTGTAGCTGGTTTTCACTGCCCCTTGGAACTACATTCGCTGCTAGACAGACATTCGCTTTCTGCAAAACCTTGCCTTCGTAAAGGGGCAACACTGTGTATTTCTCTCTCGCAGAGCCCGGTTGCCAAATTCGAAACGTCCAGCGATTGCGCCCACAGGAAAGCTGCCAGCACGGAAAGCTGTAGCTGGTTTTCACTACCCCTTGGAACTACATTCGCTGATAGACAGACATTCGCTTTCTGCAAAACCTTGCCTTCGTAAAGGGGCAACACTGTGTATTTCTCTCTCGCAGAGCCCGGTTGCCAAATTCGAAACGTCCAGCGATTGCGCCCACAGGAAAGCTGCCAGCACGGAAAGCTGTAGCTGGTTTTCACTGCCCCTTGGAACTGCATTCGCTATTAGACAGACATTCGCTTTCTACAAAAGCTTTCGTTCGTAAAGGGGCAACACTGTGTATTTCTCTCTCGCAGAGCCCGGCTGCCAAATTCGAAACGTCCAGCGATTGCGCCCACAGGAAAGCTGCCAGCACGGAAAGCTGTAGCTGGTTTTCACTACCCCTTGCAACTACATTCGCTGATAGACAGACATTCGCTTTCTACAAAAGCTTTCGTTGGTACAGGGGCAACACTGTGTATTTCTCTCTCGCAGAGCCCGGCTGCCAAATTCGAAACGTCCAGCGATTGCGCCCACAGGAAAGCTGCCAGCACGGAAAGCTGTAGCTGGTTTTCACTGCCCCTTGGAACTGCATTCGCTGATAGACAGACATTCGCTTTCTACAAAAGCTTTCGTTGGTACAGGGGCAACACTGTGTATTTCTCTCTCGCAGAGCCCGGTTGCCAAATTCGAAACGTCCAGCGATTGCGCCCACAGGAAAGCTTCCAGCACGGAAAGCTGTAGCTGGTTTTCACTGCCCCTTGGAACTACATTCGCTGCTAGACAGACATTCGCTTTCTGCAAAACCTTGCCTTCGTAAAGGGGCAACACTGTGTATTTCTCTCCCGCAGAGCCCAGTTACCAAATTCGAAACGTCCAGCGATTGCGCCCACAGGAAAGCTGCCAGCACGGAAAGCTGTAGCTGGTTTTCACTGCCCCTTGGAACTGCATTCGCTGATAGACAGACATTCGCTTTCTACAAAAGCTTTCGTTGGTACAGGGGCAACACTGTGTATTTCTCTCTCGCAGAGCCCGGTTGCCAAATTCGAAACGTCCAGCGATTGCGCCCACAGGAAAGCTGCCAGCAAGGAAAGCTGTAGCTGGTTTTCACTGCCCCTTGGAACTGCATTCGCTATTAGACAGACATTCGCTTTCTACAAAAGCTTTCGTTCGTAAAGGGGCAACACTGTGTATTTCTCTCTCGCAGAGCCCGGTTGCCAAATTCGAAACGTCCAGCGATTGCGCCCACAGGAACGCGGCCAGCACGGAAAGCTGTAGCTGGTTTTCACTGCCCCTTGGAACTGCATTCGGTGATAGACAGACATTCGCTTTCTACAAAAGCTTTCGTTGGTACAGGGGCAACACTGTGTATTTCTCTCTCGCAGAGCCCGGCTGCCAAATTCGAAACGTCCAGCGATTGCGCCCACAGGAAAGCTTCCAGCACGGAAAGCTGTAGGTGGTTTTCACTGCCCCTTGGAACTACATTCGCTGATAGACAGACATTCGCTTTCTACAAAAGCTTTCGTTGGAACAGGGGCAACACTGTGTATTTCTCTCTCGCAGAGCCCGGCTGCCAAATTCGAAATGTCCAGCGATTGCGCCCACAGGAAAGCTGCCAGCACGGAAAGCTGTAGCTGGTTTTCACTGCCCCTTGGAACTGCATTCGCTGATAGACAGACATTCGCTTTCTACAAAAGCTTTCGTTGGTACAGGGGCAACACTGTGTATTTCTCTCTCGCAGAGCCCGGTTGCCAAATTCGAAACGTCCAGCGATTGCGCCCACAGGAAAGCTGCCAGCACGGAAAGCTGTAGCTGGTTTTCACTGCCCCATGGAACTGCATTCGCTGATAGACAGACATTCGCTTTCTACAAAAGCTTTCGTTGGAACAGGGGCAACACTGTGTATTTCTCTCTCGCAGAGCCCAGTTACCAAATTCGAAACGTCCAGCGATTGCGCCCACAGGAAAGCTGCCAGCAAGGAAAGCTGTAGCTGGTTTTCACTGCCCCTTGGAACTGCATTCGCTGATAGACAGACATTCGCTTTCTACAAAAGCTTTCGTTGGTACAGGGGCAACACTGTGTATTTCTCTCTCGCAGAGCCCGGTTGCCAAATTCGAAACGTCCAGCGATTGCGCCCACAGGAAAGCTTCCAGCACGGAAAGCTGTAGCTGGTTTTCACTGCCCCTTGGAACTACATTCGCTGCTAGACAGACATTCGCTTTCTGCAAAACCTTGCCTTCGTAAAGGGGCAACACTGTGTATTTCTCTCTCGCAGAGCCCGGTTGCCAAATTCGAAACGTCCAGCGATTGCGCCCACAGGAAAGCTTCCAGCACGGAGAGCTGTAGCTGGTTTTCACTGCCCCTTGGAACTGCATTCGCTGATAGACAGACATTCGCTTTCTGCAAAACCTTGCCTTCGTAAAGGGGCAACACTGTGTATTTCTCTCTCGCAGAGCCCAGTTACCAAATTCGAAACGTCCAGCGATTGCGCCCACAGGAAAGCTGCCAGCACGGAAAGCTGTAGCTGGTTTTCACTGCCCCTTGGAACTGCATTCGCTGATAGACAGACATTCTCTTTCTACAAAAGCTTTCGTTCGTAAAGGGGCAACACTGTGTATTTCTCTCTCGCAGAGCCCGGCTGCCAAATTCGAAACGTCCAGCGATTGCGCCCACAGGAAAGCTGCCAGCACGGAAAGCTGTAGCTGGTTTTCACTACCCCTTGCAACTACATTCGCTGATAGACAGACATTCGCTTTCTACAAAAGCTTTCGTTGGTACAGGGGCAACACTGTGTATTTCTCTCTCGCAGAGCCCGGTTGCCAAATTCGAAACGTCCAGCGATTGCGCCCACAGGAAAGCTGCCAGCACGGAAAGCTGTAGCTGGTTTTCACTGCCCCTTGGAACTACATTCGCTGCTAGACAGACATTCGCTTTCTGCAAAACCTTGCCTTCGTAAAGGGGCAACACTGTGTATTTCTCTCTCGCAGAGCCCGGTTGCCAAATTCGAAACGTCCAGCGATTGCGCCCACAGGAAAGCTTCCAGCACGGAGAGCTGTAGCTGGTTTTCACTGCCCCTTGGAACTGCATTCGCTGATAGACAGACATTCGCTTTCTGCAAAACCTTGCCTTCGTAAAGGGGCAACACTGTGTATTTCTCTCTCGCAGAGCCCAGTTACCAAATTCGAAACGTCCAGCGATTGCGCCCACAGGAAAGCTGCCAGCACGGAAAGCTGTAGCTGGTTTTCACTGCCCCTTGGAACTGCATTCGCTGATAGACAGACATTCTCTTTCTACAAAAGCTTTCGTTCGTAAAGGGGCAACACTGTGTATTTCTCTCTCGCAGAGCCCGGCTGCCAAATTCGAAACGTCCAGCGATTGCGCCCACAGGAAAGCTGCCAGCACGGAAAGCTGTAGCTGGTTTTCACTACCCCTTGCAACTACATTCGCTGATAGACAGACATTCGCTTTCTACAAAAGCTTTCGTTGGTACAGGGGCAACACTGTGTATTTCTCTCTCGCAGAGCCCGGTTGCCAAATTCGAAACATCCAGCGATTGCGCCCACAGGAAAGCTGCCAGCACGGAAAGCTGTAGCTGGTTTTCACTGCCCCATGGAACTGCATTCGCTGATACACAGACATTCGCTTTCTACAAAAGCTTTCGTTGGTACAGGGGCAACACTGTGTATTTCTCTCTCGCAGAGCCCGGTTGCCAAATTCGAAACGTCCAGCGATTGCGCCCACAGGAAAGCTTCCAGCACGGAAAGCTGTAGCTGGTTTTCACTGCCCCTTGGAACTGCATTCGCTGATAGACAGACATTCGCTTTCTGCAAAACCTTGCCTTCGTAAAGGGGCAACACTGTGTATTTCTCTCTCGCAGAGCCCAGTTACCAAATTCGAAACGTCCAGCGATTGCGCCCACAGGAAAGCTGCCAGCACGGAAAGCTGTAGCTGGTTTTCACTGCCCCTTGGAACTGCATTCGCTGATAGACAGACATTCTCTTTCTACAAAAGCTTTCGTTCGTAAAGGGGCAACACTGTGTATTTCTCTCTCGCAGAGCCCGGCTGCCAAATTCGAAACGTCCAGCGATTGCGCCCACAGGAAAGCTGCCAGCACGGAAAGCTGTAGCTGGTTTTCACTACCCCTTGCAACTACATTCGCTGATAGACAGACATTCGCTTTCTACAAAAGCTTTCGTTGGTACAGGGGCAACACTGTGTATTTCTCTCTCGCAGAGCCCGGTTGCCAAATTCGAAACGTCCAGCGATTGCGCCCACAGGAAAGCTGCCAGCACGGAAAGCTGTAGCTGGTTTTCACTGCCCCTTGGAACTACATTCGCTGCTAGACAGACATTCGCTTTCTGCAAAACCTTGCCTTCGTAAAGGGGCAACACTGTGTATTTCTCTCTCGCAGAGCCCGGTTGCCAAATTCGAAACGTCCAGCGATTGCGCCCACAGGAAAGCTGCCAGCACGGAAAGCTGTAGCTGGTTTTCACTACCCCTTGGAACTACATTCGCTGATAGACAGACATTCGCTTTCTGCAAAACCTTGCCTTCGTAAAGGGGCAACACTGTGTATTTCTCTCTCGCAGAGCCCGGTTGCCAAATTCGAAACGTCCAGCGATTGCGCCCACAGGAAAGCTGCCAGCACGGAAAGCTGTAGCTGGTTTTCACTGCCCCTTGGAACTGCATTCGCTATTAGACAGACATTCGCTTTCTACAAAAGCTTTCGTTCGTAAAGGGGCAACACTGTGTATTTCTCTCTCGCAGAGCCCGGCTGCCAAATTCGAAACGTCCAGCGATTGCGCCCACAGGAAAGCTGCCAGCACGGAAAGCTGTAGCTGGTTTTCACTACCCCTTGCAACTACATTCGCTGATAGACAGACATTCGCTTTCTACAAAAGCTTTCGTTGGTACAGGGGCAACACTGTGTATTTCTCTCTCGCAGAGCCCGGCTGCCAAATTCGAAACGTCCAGCGATTGCGCCCACAGGAAAGCTGCCAGCACGGAAAGCTGTAGCTGGTTTTCACTGCCCCTTGGAACTGCATTCGCTGATAGACAGACATTCGCTTTCTACAAAAGCTTTCGTTGGTACAGGGGCAACACTGTGTATTTCTCTCTCGCAGAGCCCGGTTGCCAAATTCGAAACGTCCAGCGATTGCGCCCACAGGAAAGCTTCCAGCACGGAAAGCTGTAGCTGGTTTTCACTGCCCCTTGGAACTACATTCGCTGCTAGACAGACATTCGCTTTCTGCAAAACCTTGCCTTCGTAAAGGGGCAACACTGTGTATTTCTCTCCCGCAGAGCCCAGTTACCAAATTCGAAACGTCCAGCGATTGCGCCCACAGGAAAGCTGCCAGCACGGAAAGCTGTAGCTGGTTTTCACTGCCCCTTGGAACTGCATTCGCTGATAGACAGACATTCGCTTTCTACAAAAGCTTTCGTTGGTACAGGGGCAACACTGTGTATTTCTCTCTCGCAGAGCCCGGTTGCCAAATTCGAAACGTCCAGCGATTGCGCCCACAGGAAAGCTGCCAGCAAGGAAAGCTGTAGCTGGTTTTCACTGCCCCTTGGAACTGCATTCGCTATTAGACAGACATTCGCTTTCTACAAAAGCTTTCGTTCGTAAAGGGGCAACACTGTGTATTTCTCTCTCGCAGAGCCCGGTTGCCAAATTCGAAACGTCCAGCGATTGCGCCCACAGGAACGCGGCCAGCACGGAAAGCTGTAGCTGGTTTTCACTGCCCCTTGGAACTGCATTCGGTGATAGACAGACATTCGCTTTCTACAAAAGCTTTCGTTGGTACAGGGGCAACACTGTGTATTTCTCTCTCGCAGAGCCCGGCTGCCAAATTCGAAACGTCCAGCGATTGCGCCCACAGGAAAGCTTCCAGCACGGAAAGCTGTAGGTGGTTTTCACTGCCCCTTGGAACTACATTCGCTGATAGACAGACATTCGCTTTCTACAAAAGCTTTCGTTGGAACAGGGGCAACACTGTGTATTTCTCTCTCGCAGAGCCCGGCTGCCAAATTCGAAATGTCCAGCGATTGCGCCCACAGGAAAGCTGCCAGCACGGAAAGCTGTAGCTGGTTTTCACTGCCCCTTGGAACTGCATTCGCTGATAGACAGACATTCGCTTTCTACAAAAGCTTTCGTTGGTACAGGGGCAACACTGTGTATTTCTCTCTCGCAGAGCCCGGTTGCCAAATTCGAAACGTCCAGCGATTGCGCCCACAGGAAAGCTGCCAGCACGGAAAGCTGTAGCTGGTTTTCACTGCCCCATGGAACTGCATTCGCTGATAGACAGACATTCGCTTTCTACAAAAGCTTTCGTTGGAACAGGGGCAACACTGTGTATTTCTCTCTCGCAGAGCCCAGTTACCAAATTCGAAACGTCCAGCGATTGCGCCCACAGGAAAGCTGCCAGCAAGGAAAGCTGTAGCTGGTTTTCACTGCCCCTTGGAACTGCATTCGCTGATAGACAGACATTCGCTTTCTACAAAAGCTTTCGTTGGTACAGGGGCAACACTGTGTATTTCTCTCTCGCAGAGCCCGGTTGCCAAATTCGAAACGTCCAGCGATTGCGCCCACAGGAAAGCTTCCAGCACGGAAAGCTGTAGCTGGTTTTCACTGCCCCTTGGAACTACATTCGCTGCTAGACAGACATTCGCTTTCTGCAAAACCTTGCCTTCGTAAAGGGGCAACACTGTGTATTTCTCTCTCGCAGAGCCCGGTTGCCAAATTCGAAACGTCCAGCGATTGCGCCCACAGGAAAGCTTCCAGCACGGAGAGCTGTAGCTGGTTTTCACTGCCCCTTGGAACTGCATTCGCTGATAGACAGACATTCGCTTTCTGCAAAACCTTGCCTTCGTAAAGGGGCAACACTGTGTATTTCTCTCTCGCAGAGCCCAGTTACCAAATTCGAAACGTCCAGCGATTGCGCCCACAGGAAAGCTGCCAGCACGGAAAGCTGTAGCTGGTTTTCACTGCCCCTTGGAACTGCATTCGCTGATAGACAGACATTCTCTTTCTACAAAAGCTTTCGTTCGTAAAGGGGCAACACTGTGTATTTCTCTCTCGCAGAGCCCGGCTGCCAAATTCGAAACGTCCAGCGATTGCGCCCACAGGAAAGCTGCCAGCACGGAAAGCTGTAGCTGGTTTTCACTACCCCTTGCAACTACATTCGCTGATAGACAGACATTCGCTTTCTACAAAAGCTTTCGTTGGTACAGGGGCAACACTGTGTATTTCTCTCTCGCAGAGCCCGGTTGCCAAATTCGAAACGTCCAGCGATTGCGCCCACAGGAAAGCTGCCAGCACGGAAAGCTGTAGCTGGTTTTCACTGCCCCTTGGAACTACATTCGCTGCTAGACAGACATTCGCTTTCTGCAAAACCTTGCCTTCGTAAAGGGGCAACACTGTGTATTTCTCTCTCGCAGAGCCCGGTTGCCAAATTCGAAACGTCCAGCGATTGCGCCCACAGGAAAGCTTCCAGCACGGAGAGCTGTAGCTGGTTTTCACTGCCCCTTGGAACTGCATTCGCTGATAGACAGACATTCGCTTTCTGCAAAACCTTGCCTTCGTAAAGGGGCAACACTGTGTATTTCTCTCTCGCAGAGCCCAGTTACCAAATTCGAAACGTCCAGCGATTGCGCCCACAGGAAAGCTGCCAGCACGGAAAGCTGTAGCTGGTTTTCACTGCCCCTTGGAACTGCATTCGCTGATAGACAGACATTCTCTTTCTACAAAAGCTTTCGTTCGTAAAGGGGCAACACTGTGTATTTCTCTCTCGCAGAGCCCGGCTGCCAAATTCGAAACGTCCAGCGATTGCGCCCACAGGAAAGCTGCCAGCACGGAAAGCTGTAGCTGGTTTTCACTACCCCTTGCAACTACATTCGCTGATAGACAGACATTCGCTTTCTACAAAAGCTTTCGTTGGTACAGGGGCAACACTGTGTATTTCTCTCTCGCAGAGCCCGGTTGCCAAATTCGAAACATCCAGCGATTGCGCCCACAGGAAAGCTGCCAGCACGGAAAGCTGTAGCTGGTTTTCACTGCCCCATGGAACTGCATTCGCTGATACACAGACATTCGCTTTCTACAAAAGCTTTCGTTGGTACAGGGGCAACACTGTGTATTTCTCTCTCGCAGAGCCCGGTTGCCAAATTCGAAACGTCCAGCGATTGCGCCCACAGGAAAGCTTCCAGCACGGAAAGCTGTAGCTGGTTTTCACTGCCCCTTGGAACTGCATTCGCTGATAGACAGACATTCGCTTTCTGCAAAACCTTGCCTTCGTAAAGGGGCAACACTGTGTATTTCTCTCTCGCAGAGCCCAGTTACCAAATTCGAAACGTCCAGCGATTGCGCCCACAGGAAAGCTGCCAGCACGGAAAGCTGTAGCTGGTTTTCACTGCCCCTTGGAACTGCATTCGCTGATAGACAGACATTCTCTTTCTACAAAAGCTTTCGTTCGTAAAGGGGCAACACTGTGTATTTCTCTCTCGCAGAGCCCGGCTGCCAAATTCGAAACGTCCAGCGATTGCGCCCACAGGAAAGCTGCCAGCACGGAAAGCTGTAGCTGGTTTTCACTACCCCTTGCAACTACATTCGCTGATAGACAGACATTCGCTTTCTACAAAAGCTTTCGTTGGTACAGGGGCAACACTGTGTATTTCTCTCTCGCAGAGCCCGGTTGCCAAATTCGAAACGTCCAGCGATTGCGCCCACAGGAAAGCTGCCAGCACGGAAAGCTGTAGCTGGTTTTCACTGCCCCTTGGAACTACATTCGCTGCTAGACAGACATTCGCTTTCTGCAAAACCTTGCCTTCGTAAAGGGGCAACACTGTGTATTTCTCTCTCGCAGAGCCCGGTTGCCAAATTCGAAACGTCCAGCGATTGCGCCCACAGGAAAGCTGCCAGAACGGAAAGCTGTAGCTGGTTTTCACTACCCCTTGGAACTACATTCGCTGATAGACAGACATTCGCTTTCTGCAAAACCTTGCCTTCGTAAAGGGGCAACACTGTGTATTTCTCTCTCGCAGAGCCCGGTTGCCAAATTCGAAACGTCCAGCGATTGCGCCCACAGGAAAGCTGCCAGCACGGAAAGCTGTAGCTGGTTTTCACTGCCCCTTGGAACTGCATTCGCTATTAGACAGACATTCGCTTTCTACAAAAGCTTTCGTTCGTAAAGGGGCAACACTGTGTATTTCTCTCTCGCAGAGCCCGGCTGCCAAATTCGAAACGTCCAGCGATTGCGCGCACAGGAAAGCTGCCAGCACGGAAAGCTGTAGCTGGTTTTCACTACCCCTTGGAACTACATTCGCTGCTAGACAGACATTCGCTTTCTGCAAAACCTTGCCTTCGTAAAGGGGCAACACTGTGTATTTCTCTCTCGCAGAGCCCGGTTGCCAAATTCGAAACGTCCAGCGATTGCGCCCACAGGAATGCTGCCAGCACGGAAAGCTGTAGCTGGTTTTCACTGCCCCTTGGAACTGCATTCGCTATTAGACAGACATTCGCTTTCTACAAAAGCTTTCGTTGGTACAGGGGCAACACTGTGTATTTCTCTCTCGCAGAGCCCGGCTGCCAAATTCGAAACGTCCAGCGATTGCGCCCACAGGATAGCTTGCAGCACGGAAAGCTGTAGCTGGTTTTCACTGCCCCTTGGAACTACATTCGCTGATAGACAGACATTCGCTTTCTACAAAAGCTTTCGTTGGAACAGGGGCAACACTGTGTATTTCTCTCTCGCAGAGCCCGGCTGCCAAATTCGAAATGTCCAGCGATTGCGCCCACAGGAAAGCTGCCAGCACGGAAAGCTGTAGCTGGTTTTCACTGCCCCTTGGAACTACATTCGCTGATAGACAGACATTCGCTTTCTACAAAAGCTTTCGTTGGTACAGGGGCAACACTGTGTATTTCTCTCTCGCAGAGCCCGGTTGCCAAATTCGAAACATCCAGCGATTGCGCCCACAGGAAAGCTGCCAGCACGGAAAGCTGTAGCTGGTTTTCACTGCCCCATGGAACTGCATTCGCTGATACACAGACATTCGCTTTCTACAAAAGCTTTCGTTGGTACAGGGGCAACACTGTGTATTTCTCTCTCGCAGAGCCCGGTTGCCAAATTCGAAACGTCCAGCGATTGCGCCCACAGGAAAGCTTCCAGCACGGAAAGCTGTAGCTGGTTTTCACTGCCCCTTGGAACTACATTCGCTGCTAGACAGACATTCGCTTTCTGCAAAACCTTGCCTTCGTAAAGGGGCAACACTGTGTATTTCTCTCTCGCAGAGCCCAGTTACCAAATTCGAAACGTCCAGCGATTGCGCCCACAGGAAAGCTGCCAGCAAGGAAAGCTGTAGCTGGTTTTCACTGCCCCTTGGAACTGCATTCGCTGATAGACAGACATTCGCTTTCTACAAAAGCTTTCGTTGGTACAGGGGCAACACTGTGTATTTCTCTCTCGCAGAGCCCGGTTGCCAAATTCGAAACGTCCAGCGATTGCGCCCACAGGAAAGCTTCCAGCACGGAAAGCTGTAGCTGGTTTTCACTGCCCCTTGGAACTACATTCGCTGCTAGACAGACATTCGCTTTCTGCAAAACCTTGCCTTCGTAAAGGGGCAACACTGTGTATTTCTCTCTCGCAGAGCCCAGTTACCAAATTCGAAACGTCCAGCGATTGCGCCCACAGGAAAGCTGCCAGCACGGAAAGCTGTAGCTGGTTTTCACTGCCCCTTGGAACTGCATTCGCTGATAGACAGACATTCTCTTTCTACAAAAGCTTTCGTTCGTAAAGGGGCAACACTGTGTATTTCTCTCTCGCAGAGCCCGGCTGCCAAATTCGAAACGTCCAGCGATTGCGCCCACAGGAAAGCTGCCAGCACGGAAAGCTGTAGCTGGTTTTCACTACCCCTTGCAACTACATTCGCTGATAGACAGACATTCGCTTTCTACAAAAGCTTTCGTTGGTACAGGGGCAACACTGTGTATTTCTCTCTCGCAGAGCCCGGTTGCCAAATTCGAAACGTCCAGCGATTGCGCCCACAGGAAAGCTGCCAGCACGGAAAGCTGTAGCTGGTTTTCACTGCCCCTTGGAACTACATTCGCTGCTAGACAAACATTCGCTTTCTGCAAAACCTTGCCTTCGTAAAGGGGCAACACTGTGTATTTCTCTCTCGCAGAGCCCGGTTGCCAAATTCGAAACGTCCAGCGATTGCGCCCACAGGAAAGCTGCCAGCACGGAAAGCTGTAGCTGGTTTTCACTACCCCTTGGAACTACATTCGCTGATAGACAGACATTCGCTTTCTGCAAAACCTTGCCTTCGTAAAGGGGCAACACTGTGTATTTCTCTCTCGCAGAGCCCGGTTGCCAAATTCGAAACGTCCAGCGATTGCGCCCACAGGAAAGCTGCCAGCACGGAAAGCTGTAGCTGGTTTTCACTGCCCCTTGGAACTGCATTCGCTATTAGACAGACATTCGCTTTCTACAAAAGCTTTCGTTCGTAAAGGGGCAACACTGTGTATTTCTCTCTCGCAGAGCCCGGCTGCCAAATTCGAAACGTCCAGCGATTGCGCCCACAGGAAAGCTGCCAGCACGGAAAGCTGTAGCTGGTTTTCACTACCCCTTGGTACTACATTCGCTGATAGACAGACATTCGCTTTCTACAAAAGCTTTCGTTGGTACAGGGGCAACACTGTGTGTTTCTCTCTCGCAGAGCCCGGCTGCCAAATTCGAAACGTCCAGCGATTGCGCCCACAGGAAAGCTTCCAGCACGGAAAGCTGTAGGTGGTTTTCACTGCCCATTGGAACTACATTCGCTGATAGACAGACATTCGCTTTCTACAAAAGCTTTCGTTGGAACAGGGGCAACACTGTGTATTTCTCTCTCGCAGAGCCCGGCTACCAAATTCGAAAGGTCCAGCGATTGCGCCCACAGGAAAGCTGCCAGCACGGAAAGCTGTAGCTGGTTTTCACTGCCCCTTGGAACTGCATTCGCTGATAGACAGACATTCGCTTTCTACAAAAGCTTTCGTTGGTACAGGGGCAACACTGTGTATTTCTCTCTCGCAGAGCCCGGCTGCCAAATTCGAAACGTCCAGCGATTGCGCCCACAGGAAAGCTGCCAGCACGGAAAGCTGTAGCTGGTTTTCACTGCCCCTTGGAACTGCATTCGCTGATAGACAGACATTCGCTTTCTACAAAAGCTTTCGTTGGAACAGGGGCAACACTGTGTATTTCTCTCTCGCAGAGCCCAGTTACCAAATTCGAAACGTCCAGCGATTGCGCCCTCAGGAAAGCTGCCAGCAAGGAAAGCTGTAGCTGGTTTTCACTGCCCCTTGGAACTGCATTCGCTGATAGACAGACATTCGCTTTCTACAAAAGCTTTCGTTGGTACAGGGGCAACACTGTGTATTTCTCTCTCGCAGAGCCCGGTTGCCAAATTCGAATCGTCCAGCGATTGCGCCCACAGGAAAGCTGCCAGCACGGAAAGCTGTAGCTGGTTTTCACTGCCCCTTGGAACTGCATTCGCTGATAGACAGACATTCGCTTTCTACAAAAGCTTTCGTTGGTACAGGGGCAACACTGTGTATTTCTCTCTCGCAGAGCCCGGTTGCCAAATTCGAAACGTCCAGCGATTGCGCCCACAGGAAAGCTGCCAGCACGGAAAGCTGTAGCTGGTTTTCACTGCCCCTTGGAACTACATTCGCTGCTAGACAGACATTCGCTTTCTGCAAAACCTTGCCTTCGTAAAGGGGCAACACTGTGTATTTCTCTCTCGCAGAGCCCAGTTACCAAATTCGAAACGTCCAGCGATTGCGCCCACAGGAAAGCTGCCAGCAAGGAAAGCTGTAGCTGGTTTTCACTGCCCCTTGGAACTGCATTCGCTGATAGACAGACATTCGCTTTCTACAAAAGCTTTCGTTGGTACAGGGGCAACACTGTGTATTTCTCTCTCGCAGAGCCCGGTTGCCAAATTCGAAACGTCCAGCGATTGCGCCCACAGGAAAGCTGCCAGCACGGAAAGCTGTAGCTGGTTTTCACTGTCTCTTGGAACTGCATTTGATGATAGACAGACATTCACTATCTACAAAAGCTTTCGTTGGAACAGGGGCAACACTGTGTATTTCTCTCTCGCAGAGCCCGGTTGCCAAATTCGAAACGGCCAGCGATTGCGCCCACAGGAAAGCTGCCAGCACGGAAAGCTGTAGCTGGTTTTCACTGTCTCTTGGAACTGCATTCGCTGATAGACAGACATTCGCTTTCTACAAAAGCTTTCGTTCGTAAAGGGGCAACACTGTGTATTTCTCTCTCGCAGAGCCCGGTTGCCAAATTCGAAACGTCCAGCGATTGCGCCCACAGGAAAGCTGCCAGCACGGAAAGGTGTAGCTGGTTTTCACTGCCCCTTGGAACTGCATTCGCTGATAGACAGACATTCGCTTTCTGCAAAAGCTTTCGTTGGAACAGGGGCAACACTGTGTATTTCTCTCTCGCAGAGCCCAGTTACCAAATTCGAAACGTCCAGCGATTGCGCCCACAGGAAAGCTGCCAGCAAGGAAAGCTGTAGCTGGTTTTCACTGCCCCTTGGAACTGCATTCGCTGATAGACAGACATTCTCTTTCTACAAAAGCTTTCGTTCGTAAAGGGGCAACACTGTGTATTTCTCTCTCGCAGAGCCCGGCTGCCAAATTCGAAACGTCCAGCGATTGCGCCCACAGGAAAGCTGCCAGCACGGAAAGCTGTGGCTGGTTTTCACTACCCCTTGGAACTACATTCGCTGATAGACAGACATTCGCTTTCTGCAAAACCTTGCCTTCGTAAAGGGGCAACACTGTGTATTTCTCTCTCGCAGAGCCCGGTTGCCAAATTCGAAACGTCCAGCGATTGCACCCACAGGAAAGCTGCCAGCACGGAAAGCTGTAGCTGGTTTTCAGTGCCCCTTGGAACTGCATTCGCTGCTAGACAGACATTCGCTTTCTGCAAAACCTTGCCTTCGTAAAGGGGCAACACTGTGTATTTCTCTCTCGCAGAGCCCGCCTGCCAAATTCGAAACGTCCAGCGATTGCGCCCACAGGAAAGCTGCCAGCACGGAAAGGTGTAGCTGGTTTTCACTGCCCCTTGGAACTGCATTCGCTGATAGACAGACATTCGCTTTCTGCAAAAGCTTTCGTTGGAACAGGGGCAACACTGTGTATTTCTCTCTCGCAGAGCCCGGCTGCCAAATTTGAAACGTCCAGCGATTGCGCCCACAAGAAAGCTGCCAGCACGGAAAGCTGTAGCTGGTTTTCACTGCCCCTTGGAACTGCATTCGCTGATAGACAGACATTCGCTTTCTACAAAAGCTTTCGTTGGTACAGGGGCAACACTGTGTATTTCTCTCTCGCAGAGCCCGGCTGCCAAATTCGAAACGTCCAGCGATTGCGCCCACAGGAAAGCTGCCAGCACGGAAAGCTGTAGCTGGTTTTCACTGCCCCTTGGAACTACATTCGCTGCTAGACAGACATTCGCTTTCTGCAAAACCTTGCCTTCGTAAAGGGGCAACACTGTGTATTTCTCTCTCGCAGAGCCCGGTTGCCAAATTCGAAACGTCCATCGATTGCGCCCACAGGAAAGCTTCCAGCACGGAGAGCTGTAGCTGGTTTTCACTGCCCCTTGGAACTGCATTCGCTGATAGACAGACATTCGCTTTCTGCAAAACCTTGCCTTCGTAAAGGGGCAACACTGTGTATTTCTCTCTCGCAGAGCCCGGTTGCCAAATTCGAAACGTCCAGCGATTGCGCCCACAGGAAAGCTGCCAGCACGGAAAGCTGTAGCTGGTTTTCACTGCCCCTTGGAACTGCATTCGCTATTAGACAGACATTCGCTTTCTACAAAAGCTTTCGTTCGTAAAGGGGCAACACTGTGTATTTCTCTCTCGCAGAGCCCGGCTGCCAAATTCGAAACGTCCAGCGATTGCGCCCACAGGAAAGCTGCCAGCACGGAAAGCTGTAGCTGGTTTTCACTGCCCCTTGGAACTGCATTCGCTGATAGACAGACATTCGCTTTCTACAAAAGCTTTCGTTGGTACAGGGGCAACACTGTGTATTTCTCTCTCGCAGAGCCCGGTTGCCAAATTCGAATCGTCCAGCGATTGCGCCCACAGGAAAGCTGCCAGCACGGAAAGCTGTAGCTGGTTTTCACTGCCCCTTGGAACTGCATTCGCTGATAGACAGACATTCGCTTTCTACAAAAGCTTTCGTTGGAACAGGGGCAACACTGTGTATTTCTCTCTCGCAGAGCCCAGTTACCAAATTCGAAACGTCCAGCGATTGCGCCCTCAGGAAAGCTGCCAGCAAGGAAAGCTGTAGCTGGTTTTCACTGCCCCTTGGAACTGCATTCGCTGATAGACAGACATTCGCTTTCTACAAAAGCTTTCGTTGGTACAGGGGCAACACTGTGTATTTCTCTCTCGCAGAGCCCGGTTGCCAAATTCGAATCGTCCAGCGATTGCGCCCACAGGAAAGCTGCCAGCACGGAAAGCTGTAGCTGGTTTTCACTGCCCCATGGAACTGCATTCGCTGATAGACAGACATTCGCTTTCTACAAAAGCTTTCGTTGGTACAGGGGCAACACTGTGTATTTCTCTCTCGCAGAGCCCGGTTGCCAAATTCGAAACGTCCAGCGATTGCGCCCACAGGAAAGCTGCCAGCACGGAAAGCTGTAGCTGGTTTTCACTGCCCCTTGGAACTGCATTCGCTGATAGACAGACATTCGCTTTCTACAAAAGCTTTCGTTGGTACAGGGGCAACACTGTGTATTTCTCTCTCGCAGAGCCCGGTTGCCAAATTCGAAACGTCCAGCGATTGCGCCCACAGGAAAGCTGCCAGCACGGAAAGCTGTAGCTGGTTTTCACTGCCCCTTGGAACTACATTCGCTGCTAGACAGACATTCGCTTTCTGCAAAACCTTGCCTTCGTAAAGGGGCAACACTGTGTATTTCTCTCTCGCAGAGCCCGGTTGCCAAATTCGAAACGTCCAGCGATTGCGCCCACAGGAAAGCTGCCAGCACGGAAAGCTGTAGCTGGTTTTCACTGTCTCTTGGAACTGCATTCGCTGATAGACAGACATTCGCTTTCTACAAAAGCTTTCGTTCGTAAAGGGGCAACACTGTGTATTTCTCTCTCGCAGAGCCCGGTTGCCAAATTCGAAACGTCCAGCGATTGCGCCCACAGGAAAGCTGCCAGCACGGAAAGGTGTAGCTGGTTTTCACTGCCCCTTGGAACTGCATTCGCTGATAGACAGACATTCGCTTTCTGCAAAAGCTTTCGTTGGAACAGGGGCAACACTGTGTATTTCTCTCT
This sequence comes from Mycteria americana, assembly GCF_035582795.1. NCBI lineage: Eukaryota > Metazoa > Chordata > Aves > Ciconiiformes > Ciconiidae > Mycteria > Mycteria americana. The sequence goes on from NC_134365.1 coordinate 89,441,726, forward strand.
CGCAGAGCCCAGTTACCAAATTCGAAACGTCCAGCGATTGCGCCCACAGGAAAGCTGCCAGCAAGGAAAGCTGTAGCTGGTTTTCACTGCCCCTTGGAACTGCATTCGCTGATAGACAGACATTCTCTTTCTACAAAAGCTTTCGTTCGTAAAGGGGCAACACTGTGTATTTCTCTCTCGCAGAGCCCGGCTGCCAAATTCGAAACGTCCAGCGATTGCGCCCACAGGAAAGCTGCCAGCACGGAAAGCTGTGGCTGGTTTTCACTACCCCTTGGAACTACATTCGCTGATAGACAGACATTCGCTTTCTGCAAAACCTTGCCTTCGTAAAGGGGCAACACTGTGTATTTCTCTCTCGCAGAGCCCGGTTGCCAAATTCGAAACGTCCAGCGATTGCACCCACAGGAAAGCTGCCAGCACGGAAAGCTGTAGCTGGTTTTCAGTGCCCCTTGGAACTGCATTCGCTGCTAGACAGACATTCGCTTTCTGCAAAACCTTGCCTTCGTAAAGGGGCAACACTGTGTATTTCTCTCTCGCAGAGCCCGCCTGCCAAATTCGAAACGTCCAGCGATTGCGCCCACAGGAAAGCTGCCAGCACGGAAAGGTGTAGCTGGTTTTCACTGCCCCTTGGAACTGCATTCGCTGATAGACAGACATTCGCTTTCTGCAAAAGCTTTCGTTGGAACAGGGGCAACACTGTGTATTTCTCTCTCGCAGAGCCCGGCTGCCAAATTTGAAACGTCCAGCGATTGCGCCCACAAGAAAGCTGCCAGCACGGAAAGCTGTAGCTGGTTTTCACTGCCCCTTGGAACTGCATTCGCTGATAGACAGACATTCGCTTTCTACAAAAGCTTTCGTTGGTACAGGGGCAACACTGTGTATTTCTCTCTCGCAGAGCCCGGCTGCCAAATTCGAAACGTCCAGCGATTGCGCCCACAGGAAAGCTGCCAGCACGGAAAGCTGTAGCTGGTTTTCACTGCCCCTTGGAACTACATTCGCTGCTAGACAGACATTCGCTTTCTGCAAAACCTTGCCTTCGTAAAGGGGCAACACTGTGTATTTCTCTCTCGCAGAGCCCGGTTGCCAAATTCGAAACGTCCATCGATTGCGCCCACAGGAAAGCTTCCAGCACGGAGAGCTGTAGCTGGTTTTCACTGCCCCTTGGAACTGCATTCGCTGATAGACAGACATTCGCTTTCTGCAAAACCTTGCCTTCGTAAAGGGGCAACACTGTGTATTTCTCTCTCGCAGAGCCCGGTTGCCAAATTCGAAACGTCCAGCGATTGCGCCCACAGGAAAGCTGCCAGCACGGAAAGCTGTAGCTGGTTTTCACTGCCCCTTGGAACTGCATTCGCTATTAGACAGACATTCGCTTTCTACAAAAGCTTTCGTTCGTAAAGGGGCAACACTGTGTATTTCTCTCTCGCAGAGCCCGGCTGCCAAATTCGAAACGTCCAGCGATTGCGCCCACAGGAAAGCTGCCAGCACGGAAAGCTGTAGCTGGTTTTCACTGCCCCTTGGAACTGCATTCGCTGATAGACAGACATTCGCTTTCTACAAAAGCTTTCGTTGGTACAGGGGCAACACTGTGTATTTCTCTCTCGCAGAGCCCGGTTGCCAAATTCGAATCGTCCAGCGATTGCGCCCACAGGAAAGCTGCCAGCACGGAAAGCTGTAGCTGGTTTTCACTGCCCCATGGAACTACATTCGCTGCTAGACAGACATTCGCTTTCTACAAAAGCTTTCGTTGGTACAGGGGCAACACTGTGTATTTCTCTCTCGCAGAGCCCGGCTGCCAAATTCGAAACGTCCAGCGATTGCGCCCACAGGAAAGCTGCCAGCACGGAAAGCTGTAGCTGGTTTTCACTGCCCCTTGGAACTGCATTCGCTGATAGACAGACATTCGCTTTCTACAAAAGCTTTCGTTGGTACAGGGGCAACACTGTGTATTTCTCTCTCGCAGAGCCCGGTTGCCAAATTCGAAACGTCCAGCGATTGCGCCCACAGGAAAGCTGCCAGCACGGAAAGCTGTAGCTGGTTTTCACTGCCCCTTGGAACTACATTCGCTGCTAGACAGACATTCGCTTTCTGCAAAACCTTGCATTCGTAAAGGGGCAACACTGTGTATTTCTCTCTCGCAGAGCCCGGTTGCCAAATTCGAATCGTCCAGCGATTGCGCCCACAGGAAAGCTGCCAGCACGGAAAGCTATAGCTGGTTTTCACTGTCTCTTGGAACTGCATTTGATGATAGACAGACATTCACTATCTACAAAAGCTTTCGTTGGAACAGGGGCAACACTGTGTATTTCTCTCTCGCAGAGCCCGGTTGCCAAATTCGAAACGGCCAGCGATTGCGCCCACAGGAAAGCTGCCAGCACGGAAAGCTGTAGCTGGTTTTCACTGTCTCTTGGAACTGCATTCGCTGATAGACAGACATTCGCTTTCTACAAAAGCTTTCGTTCGTAAAGGGGCAACACTGTGTATTTCTCTCTCGCAGAGCCCGGTTGCCAAATTCGAAACGTCCAGCGATTGCGCCCACAGGAAAGCTGCCAGCACGGAAAGGTGTAGCTGGTTTTCACTGCCCCTTGGAACTGCATTCGCTGATAGACAGACATTCGCTTTCTGCAAAAGCTTTCGTTGGAACAGGGGCAACACTGTGTATTTCTCTCTCGCAGAGCCCAGTTACCAAATTCGAAACGTCCAGCGATTGCGCCCACAGGAAAGCTGCCAGCAAGGAAAGCTGTAGCTGGTTTTCACTACCCCTTGGAACTGCATTCGCTGATAGACAGACATTCTCTTTCTACAAAAGCTTTCGTTCGTAAAGGGGCAACACTGTGTATTTCTCTCTCGCAGAGCCCGGCTGCCAAATTCGAAACGTCCAGCGATTGCGCCCACAGGAAAGCTGCCAGCACGGAAAGCTGTGGCTGGTTTTCACTACCCCTTGGAACTACATTCGCTGATAGACAGACATTCGCTTTCTGCAAAACCTTGCCTTCGTAAAGGGGCAACACTGTGTATTTCTCTCTCGCAGAGCCCGGTTGCCAAATTCGAAACGTCCAGCGATTGCACCCACAGGAAAGCTGCCAGCACGGAAAGCTGTAGCTGGTTTTCAGTGCCCCTTGGAACTGCATTCGCTGCTAGACAGACATTCGCTTTCTGCAAAACCTTGCCTTCGTAAAGGGGCAACACTGTGTATTTCTCTCTCGCAGAGCCCGCCTGCCAAATTCGAAACGTCCAGCGATTGCGCCCACAGGAAAGCTGCCAGCACGGAAAGGTGTAGCTGGTTTTCACTGCCCCTTGGAACTGCATTCGCTGATAGACAGACATTCGCTTTCTGCAAAAGCTTTCGTTGGAACAGGGGCAACACTGTGTATTTCTCTCTCGCAGAGCCCGGCTGCCAAATTTGAAACGTCCAGCGATTGCGCCCACAAGAAAGCTGCCAGCACGGAAAGCTGTAGCTGGTTTTCACTGCCCCTTGGAACTGCATTCGCTGATAGACAGACATTCGCTTTCTACAAAAGCTTTCGTTGGTACAGGGGCAACACTGTGTATTTCTCGCAGAGCCCGGCTGCCAAATTCGAAACGTCCAGCGATTGCGCCCACAGGAAAGCTGCCAGCACGGAAAGCTGTAGCTGGTTTTCACTGCCCCTTGGAACTACATTCGCTGCTAGACAGACATTCGCTTTCTGCAAAACCTTGCCTTCGTAAAGGGGCAACACTGTGTATTTCTCTCTCGCAGAACCCAGTTACCAAATTCGAAACGTCCAGCGATTGCGCCCACAGGAAAGCTGCCAGCACGGAAAGCTGTAGCTGGTTTTCACTGCCCCTTGGAACTGCATTCGCTGATAGACAGACATTCGCTTTCTGCAAAACCTTGCCTTCGTAAAGGGGCAACACTGTGTATTTCTCTCTCGCAGAGCCCGGTTGCCAAATTCGAAACGTCCAGCGATTGCGCCCACAGGAAAGCTGCCAGCACGGAAAGCTGTAGCTGGTTTTCACTGCCCCTTGGAACTGCATTCGCTGATAGACAGACATTCGCTTTCTACAAAAGCTTTCGTTGGTACAGGGGCAACACTGTGTATTTCTCTCTCGCAGAGCCCGGCTGCCAAATTCGAAACGTCCAGCGATTGCGCCCACAGGAAAGCTGCCAGCACGGAAAGCTGTAGCTGGTTTTCACTGCCCCTTGGAACTACATTCGCTGCTAGACAGACATTCGCTTTCTGCAAAACCTTGCCTTCGTAAAGGGGCAACACTGTGTATTTCTCTCTCGCAGAGCCCGCCTGCCAAATTCGAAACGTCCAGCGATTGCGCCCACAGGAAAGCTGCCAGCACGGAAAGCTGTAGCTGGTTTTCACTCCCCCTTGGAACTGAATTCGCTGCTAGACAGACATTCGCTTTCTACAAAAGCTTTCGTTGGTACAGGGGCAACACTGTGTATTTCTCTCTCGCAGAGCCCGGCTGCCAAATTCGAAACGTCCAGCGATTGCACCAACAGGAAAGCTGCCAGCACGGAAAGCTGTAGCTGGTTTTCACTGTCTCTTGCAACTACATTCGCTGATAGACAGACATTCGCTTTCTATAAAAGCTTTCGTAGGTACAGGGGCAACACTGTGTATTTCTCTCTCGCAGAGCCCGCCTGCCAAATTCGAAACGTCCAGCGATTGCGCCCACAGGAAAGCTGCCAGCACGGAAAGCTGTAGCTGGTTTTCACTGCCCCTTGGAACTGCATTCGCTGATAGACAGTCATTCGCTTTCTACAAAAGCTTTCGTTCGTAAAGGGGCAACACTGTGTATTTCTCTCTCGCAGAGCACGGTTGCCAAATTCGAAACGTCCAGCGATTGCGCCCACAGGAAAGCTGCCAGCACGGAAAGCTGTAGCTGGTTTTCACTGTCTCTTGGAACTGCATTTGCTGATAGACAGACATTCGCTTTCTACAAAAGCTTTCATTGGTACAGGGGTACACTGTGTATTTCTCTCTCGCAGAGCCCGGTTGCCAAATTCGAAACGTCCAGCGATTGCGCCCACAGGAAAGCTGCCAGCACGGAAAGCTGTAGCTGGTTTTCACTGCCCCTTGGAACTGCATTCGCTGATAGAAAGACATTCGCTTTCTACAAAAGCTTTCGTTGGTACAGGGGCAACACTGTGTATTTCTCTCTCGCAGAGCCCGGTTGCCAAATTCGAAACGTCCAGCGAATGCGCCCACAGGAAAGCTGCCAGCACGGAAAGCTGTAGCTGGTTTTCACTGTCTCTTAGAACTACAATCGCTGCTAGACAGACATTCGCTTTCTGCAAAACCTTGCCTTCGTAAAGGGGCAACACTGTGTATTTCTCTCTCGCAGAGCCCGGCTGCCAAATTCGAAACGTCCAGCGATTGCGCCCACAGGAAAGCTGCCAGCACGGAAAGCTGTAGCTGGTTTTCACTGCCCCTTGGAACTGCATTCGCTGCTAGACAGACATTCGCCTTCTACAAAACCTTGCCTTCGTAAAGGGGCAACACTGTGTATTTATCTCTCGCAGAGCCTGGCTGCCAAATTCGAAACGTCCAGCGATTGCGCCCACAGGAAAGCTGCCAGCAAGGAAAGCTGTATCTGGTTCTCACTGCCCCTTGGAACTGCATTCACTGATAGACAGACGTTCGCTTTCTGCAAAACCTTGCCTTCGGAAAGGGGCAACACTGTGTATTTCTCTCTCGCAGAGCCCGGTTGCCAAATTCGAAATGTCCAGCGATTGCGCCCACATGAAAGCTGCCAGCACGGAAAGCTGTAGCTGGTTTTCACTGCCCCGTGGAACTGCATTCGCTGATAGACAGACATTCGCTTTCTACAAAAGCTTTCGTTGGTACAGGGGCAACACTGTGTATTTCTCTCTCGCAGAGCCCGGTTGCCAAATTCGAAACGTCCAGCGATTGCGCCCACAGGAAAGCTGCCAGCACGGAAAGCTGTAGCTGGTTTTCACTGCCCCTTGGAACTACATTCGCTGCTAGACAGACATTCGCTTTCTGCAAAACCTTGCCTTTGTAAAGGGGCAACACTGTGTATTTCTCTCTCGCAGAGCCCGGTTGCCAAATTCGAAACGTCCAGCGATTGCGCCCACAGGAAAGCTGCCAGCACGGAAAGCTGTAGCTGGTTTTCACTGCCCCTTGGAACTGCATTCGCTGATAGAAAGACATTCGCTTTCTACAAAAGCTTTCGTTGGTACAGGGGCAACACTGTGTATTTCTCTCTCGCAGAGCCCGGTTGCCAAATTCGAAACGTCCAGCGAATGCGCCCACAGGAAAGCTGCCAGCACGGAAAGCTGTAGCTGTTTTTCACTGTCTCTTAGAACTACAATCGCTGCTAGACAGACATTCGCTTTCTGCAAAACCTTGCATTCGTAAAGGGGCAACACTGTGTATTTCTCTCTCGCAGAGCACGGTTGCCAAATTCGAAACGTCCAGCGATTGCGCCCACAGGAAAGCTGCCAGCACGGAAAGCTGTAGCTGGTTTTCACTGTCTCTTGGAACTACATTCGCTGCTAGACAGACATTCGCTTTCTGCAAAACCTTGCCTTTGTAAAGGGGCAACACTGTGTATTTCTCTCTCGCAGAGCCCGGCTGCCAAATTCGAAACGTCCAGCGATTGCGCCCACAGGAAAGCTGCCAGCACGGAAAGCTGTAGCTGGTTTTCACTGCCCCTTGGAACTGAATTCGCTGCTAGACAGACATTCGCTTTCTACAAAAGCTTTCGTAGGTACAGGGGCAACACTGTGTATTTCTCTCTCGCAGAGCCCGCCTGCCAAATTCGAAACGTCCAGCGATTGCGCCCACAGGAAAGCTGCCAGCACGGAAAGCTGTAGCTGGTTTTCACTGTCTCTTGGAACTACATTCGCTACTAGACAGACATTCGCTTTCTGCAAAACCTTGCCTTTGTAAAGGGGCAACACTGTGTATTTCTCTCTCGCAGAGCCCGGTTGCCAAATTCGAAACGTCCAGCGATTGCGCCCACAGGAAAGCTGCCAGCACGGAAAGCTGTAGCTGGTTCTCACTGCCCCTTGGAACTGCATTCACTGATAGACAGACGTTCGCTTTCTGCAAAACCTTGCCTTCGGAAAGGGGCAACACTGTGTATTTCTCTCTCGCAGAGCCCGGCTGCCAAATTCGAAACGTCCAGCGATTGCGCCCACATGAAAGCTGCCAGCACGGAAAGCTGTAGCTGGTTTTCACTGCCCCTTGGAACTGCATTCGCTGATAGACAGACATTCGCTTTCTACAAAAGCTTTCGTTGGTACAGGGGCAACACTGTGTATTTCTCTCTCGCAGAGCCCGGTTGCCAAATTCGAAACGTCCAGCGATTGCGCCCACAGGAAAGCTGCCAGCACGGAAAGCTGTAGCTGGTTTTCACTGCCCCTTGGAAGTACATTCGCTGCTAGACAGACATTCGCTTTCTACAAAAGCTTTCGTTGGTACAGGGGCAACACTGTGTATTTCTCTCTCGCAGAGCCCGGTTGCCAAATTCGGAACGTCCAGCGATTGCGCCCACAGGAAAGCTGCCAGCACGGAAAGCTGTAGCTGGTTTTCACTGCCCCTTGGAACTGCATTCGCTGATAGACAGACATTCGCTTTCTGCAAAACCTTGCCTTCGTAAAGGGGCAACACTGTGTATTTCTCTCTCGCAGAGCCTGGCTGCCAAATTCGAAACGTCCAGCGATTGCGCCCACAGGAAAGCTGCCAGCAAGGAAAGCTGTAGCTGGTTCTCACTGCCCCTTGGAACTGCATTCACTGATAGACAGACGTTCGCTTTCTACAAAAGCTTTCCTTGGTATAGGGGCAACACTGTGTATTTCTCTCTCAGAGAGCCCGGTTGCCAAATTCGAAACGTCCAGCGATTGCGTCCACAGGAAAGCTGCCAGCACGGAAAGCTGTAGCTGGTTTTCACTGTCTCTTGGAACTACATTCGCTGATAGACAGACATTCGCCTTCTACAAAACCTTGCCTTCGTAAAGGGGCAACACTGTGTATTTATCTCTCGCAGAGCCTGGCTGCCAAATTCGAAACGTCCAGCGAATGCGCCCACAGGAAAGCTGCCAGCACGGAAAGCTGTAGCTGGTTTTCACTGTCTCTTGGAACTACATTCGCTACTAGACACACATTCGCTTTCTGCAAAACCTTGCCTTCGGAAAGGGGCAACACTGTGTATTTCTCTCTCGCAGAGCCCGGCTGCCAAATTCAAAACGTCCAGCGATTGCGCCCACAGGAAAGCTGCCAGCAAGGAAAGCTGTAGCTGGTTTTCACTGCCCCTTGGAACTGCATTCGCTGCTAGACAGACATTCGCCTTCTACAAAACCTTGCCTTCGTAAAGGGGCAACACTGTGTATTTATCTCTCGCAGAGCCTGGCTGCCAAATTCGAAACGTCCAGCGATTGCGCCCACAGGAAAGCTGCCAGCAGGGAAAGCTGTATCTGGTTCTCACTGCCCCTTGGAACTGCATTCACTGATAGACAGACGTTCGCTTTCTGCAAAACCTTGCCTTCGGAAAGGGGCAACACTGTGTATTTCTCTCTCGCAGAGCCCGGCTGCCAAATTCGAAACGTCCAGCGATTGCGCCCACAGGAAAGCTGCCAGCACGGAAAGCTGTAGCTGGTTTTCACTGCCCCTTGGAACTGCATTCGCTGATAGACAGACATTCGCTTTCTACAAAAGCTTTCGTTGGTACAGGGGCAACACTGTGTATTTCTCTCTCGCAGAGCCCGGTTGCCAAATTCGAAACGTCCAGCGATTGCGCCCACAGGAAAGCTGCCAGCACGGAAAGCTGTAGCTGGTTTTCACTGTCTCTTGGAACTACATTCGCTGCTAGACAGACATTCGCTTTCTGCAAAACCTTGCCTTTGTAAAAGGGCAACACTGTGTATTTCTCTCTCGCAGAGCCCGGTTGCCAAATTCGAAACGTCCAGCGATTGCGCCCACAGGAAAGCTGCCAGCACGGAAAGCTGTAGCTGGTTTTCACTGTCTCTTGGAACTACATTCGCTGCTAGACAGACATTCGCTTTCTATAAAAGCTTTCGTTGGTACAGGGGCAACACTGTGTATTTCTCTCTCGCAGAGCCCGGTTGCCAAATTCGAAACGTGCAGCGATTGCGCCCACAGGAAAGCTGCCAGCACGGAAAGCTGTAGCTGGTTTTCACTGCCCCTTGGAACTGCATTCGCTGATAGACAGGCATTCGCTTTCTGCAAAAGCTTTCGTTGGTACAGGGGCAACACTGTGTATTTCTCTCTCGCAGAGCCCGGTTGCCAAATTCGAAACGTCCAGCGATTGCGCCCACAGGAAAGCTGCCAGCAAGGAAAGCTGTAGCTGGTTTTCACTGCCCCTTGGAACTGCATTCGCTGATAGACAGACATTCGCTTTCTACAAAAGCTTTCGTTGGTACAGGGGCAACACTGTGTATTTCTCTCTCGCAGAGCCCGGTTGCCAAATTCGGAACGTCCAGCGATTGCGCCCACAGGAAAGCTGCCAGCACGGAAAGCTGTAGCTGGTTTTCACTGTCTCTTGGAACTACATTCGCTGATAGACAGACATTCGCTTTCTACAAAAGCTTTCATTGGTACAGGGGCAACACTGTGTATTTCTCTCTCGCAGAGCCCGGTTGCCAAATTCGGAACGTCCAGCGATTGCGCCCACAGGAAAGCTGCCAGCACGGAAAGCTGTAGCTGGTTTTCACTGCCCCTTGGAACTACATTCGCTGCTAGACAGACATTCGCTTTCTGCAAAACCTTGCCTTCGTAAAGGGGCAACACTGTGTATTTCTCTCTCGCAGAGCCCGGTTGCCAAATTCGAAACGTCCATCGATTGCGCCCACAGGAAAGCTTCCAGCACGGAGAGCTGTAGCTGGTTTTCACTGCCCCTTGGAACTGCATTCGCTGATAGACAGACATTCGCTTTCTGCAAAACCTTGCCTTCGTAAAGGGGCAACACTGTGTATTTCTCTCTCGCAGAGCCCGGTTGCCAAATTCGAAACGTCCAGCGATTGCGCCCACAGGAAAGCTGCCAGCACGGAAAGCTGTAGCTGGTTTTCACTGCCCCTTGGAACTGCATTCGCTATTAGACAGACATTCGCTTTCTACAAAAGCTTTCGTTCGTAAAGGGGCAACACTGTGTATTTCTCTCTCGCAGAGCCCGGCTGCCAAATTCGAAACGTCCAGCGATTGCGCCCACAGGAAAGCTGCCAGCACGGAAAGCTGTAGCTGGTTTTCACTGCCCCTTGGAACTGCATTCGCTGATAGACAGACATTCGCTTTCTACAAAAGCTTTCGTTGGTACAGGGGCAACACTGTGTATTTCTCTCTCGCAGAGCCCGGTTGCCAAATTCGAATCGTCCAGCGATTGCGCCCACAGGAAAGCTGCCAGCACGGAAAGCTGTAGCTGGTTTTCACTGCCCCATGGAACTACATTCGCTGCTAGACAGACATTCGCTTTCTACAAAAGCTTTCGTTGGTACAGGGGCAACACTGTGTATTTCTCTCTCGCAGAGCCCGGCTGCCAAATTCGAAACGTCCAGCGATTGCGCCCACAGGAAAGCTGCCAGCACGGAAAGCTGTAGCTGGTTTTCACTGCCCCTTGGAACTGCATTCGCTGATAGACAGACATTCGCTTTCTACAAAAGCTTTCGTTGGTACAGGGGCAACACTGTGTATTTCTCTCTCGCAGAGCCCGGTTGCCAAATTCGAAACGTCCAGCGATTGCGCCCACAGGAAAGCTGCCAGCACGGAAAGCTGTAGCTGGTTTTCACTGCCCCTTGGAACTACATTCGCTGCTAGACAGACATTCGCTTTCTGCAAAACCTTGCATTCGTAAAGGGGCAACACTGTGTATTTCTCTCTCGCAGAGCCCGGTTGCCAAATTCGAATCGTCCAGCGATTGCGCCCACAGGAAAGCTGCCAGCACGGAAAGCTATAGCTGGTTTTCACTGTCTCTTGGAACTGCATTTGATGATAGACAGACATTCACTATCTACAAAAGCTTTCGTTGGAACAGGGGCAACACTGTGTATTTCTCTCTCGCAGAGCCCGGTTGCCAAATTCGAAACGGCCAGCGATTGCGCCCACAGGAAAGCTGCCAGCACGGAAAGCTGTAGCTGGTTTTCACTGTCTCTTGGAACTGCATTCGCTGATAGACAGACATTCGCTTTCTACAAAAGCTTTCGTTCGTAAAGGGGCAACACTGTGTATTTCTCTCTCGCAGAGCCCGGTTGCCAAATTCGAAACGTCCAGCGATTGCGCCCACAGGAAAGCTGCCAGCACGGAAAGGTGTAGCTGGTTTTCACTGCCCCTTGGAACTGCATTCGCTGATAGACAGACATTCGCTTTCTGCAAAAGCTTTCGTTGGAACAGGGGCAACACTGTGTATTTCTCTCTCGCAGAGCCCAGTTACCAAATTCGAAACGTCCAGCGATTGCGCCCACAGGAAAGCTGCCAGCAAGGAAAGCTGTAGCTGGTTTTCACTACCCCTTGGAACTGCATTCGCTGATAGACAGACATTCTCTTTCTACAAAAGCTTTCGTTCGTAAAGGGGCAACACTGTGTATTTCTCTCTCGCAGAGCCCGGCTGCCAAATTCGAAACCTCCAGCGATTGCGCCCACAGGAAAGCTGCCAGCACGGAAAGCTGTGGCTGGTTTTCACTACCCCTTGGAACTACATTCGCTGATAGACAGACATTCGCTTTCTGCAAAACCTTGCCTTCGTAAAGGGGCAACACTGTGTATTTCTCTCTCGCAGAGCCCGGTTGCCAAATTCGAAACGTCCAGCGATTGCACCCACAGGAAAGCTGCCAGCACGGAAAGCTGTAGCTGGTTTTCAGTGCCCCTTGGAACTGCATTCGCTGCTAGACAGACATTCGCTTTCTGCAAAACCTTGCCTTCGTAAAGGGGCAACACTGTGTATTTCTCTCTCGCAGAGCCCGCCTGCCAAATTCGAAACGTCCAGCGATTGCGCCCACAGGAAAGCTGCCAGCACGGAAAGGTGTAGCTGGTTTTCACTGCCCCTTGGAACTGCATTCGCTGATAGACAGACATTCGCTTTCTGCAAAAGCTTTCGTTGGAACAGGGGCAACACTGTGTATTTCTCTCTCGCAGAGCCCGGCTGCCAAATTTGAAACGTCCAGCGATTGCGCCCACAAGAAAGCTGCCAGCACGGAAAGCTGTAGCTGGTTTTCACTGCCCCTTGGAACTGCATTCGCTGATAGACAGACATTCGCTTTCTACAAAAGCTTTCGTTGGTACAGGGGCAACACTGTGTATTTCTCGCAGAGCCCGGCTGCCAAATTCGAAACGTCCAGCGATTGCGCCCACAGGAAAGCTGCCAGCACGGAAAGCTGTAGCTGGTTTTCACTGCCCCTTGGAACTACATTCGCTGCTAGACAGACATTCGCTTTCTGCAAAACCTTGCCTTCGTAAAGGGGCAACACTGTGTATTTCTCTCTCGCAGAGCCCAGTTACCAAATTCGAAACGTCCAGCGATTGCGCCCACAGGAAAGCTGCCAGCACGGAAAGCTGTAGCTGGTTTTCACTGCCCCTTGGAACTGCATTCGCTGATAGACAGACATTCGCTTTCTGCAAAACCTTGCCTTCGTAAAGGGGCAACACTGTGTATTTCTCTCTCGCAGAGCCCGGTTGCCAAATTCGAAACGTCCAGCGATTGCGCCCACAGGAAAGCTGCCAGCACGGAAAGCTGTAGCTGGTTTTCACTGCCCCTTGGAACTGCATTCGCTGATAGACAGACATTCGCTTTCTACAAAAGCTTTCGTTGGTACAGGGGCAACACTGTGTATTTCTCTCTCGCAGAGCCCGGCTGCCAAATTCGAAACGTCCAGCGATTGCGCCCACAGGAAAGCTGCCAGCACGGAAAGCTGTAGCTGGTTTTCACTGCCCCTTGGAACTACATTCGCTGCTAGACAGACATTCGCTTTCTGCAAAACCTTGCCTTCGTAAAGGGGCAACACTGTGTATTTCTCTCTCGCAGAGCCCGCCTGCCAAATTCGAAACGTCCAGCGATTGCGCCCACAGGAAAGCTGCCAGCACGGAAAGCTGTAGCTGGTTTTCACTCCCCCTTGGAACTGAATTCGCTGCTAGACAGACATTCGCTTTCTACAAAAGCTTTCGTTGGTACAGGGGCAACACTGTGTATTTCTCTCTCGCAGAGCCCGGCTGCCAAATTCGAAACGTCCAGCGATTGCACCAACAGGAAAGCTGCCAGCACGGAAAGCTGTAGCTGGTTTTCACTGTCTCTTGCAACTACATTCGCTGATAGACAGACATTCGCTTTCTATAAAAGCTTTCGTAGGTACAGGGGCAACACTGTGTATTTCTCTCTCGCAGAGCCCGCCTGCCAAATTCGAAACGTCCAGCGATTGCGCCCACAGGAAAGCTGCCAGCACGGAAAGCTGTAGCTGGTTTTCACTGCCCCTTGGAACTGCATTCGCTGATAGACAGTCATTCGCTTTCTACAAAAGCTTTCGTTCGTAAAGGGGCAACACTGTGTATTTCTCTCTCGCAGAGCACGGTTGCCAAATTCGAAACGTCCAGCGATTGCGCCCACAGGAAAGCTGCCAGCACGGAAAGCTGTAGCTGGTTTTCACTGTCTCTTGGAACTGCATTTGCTGATAGACAGACATTCGCTTTCTACAAAAGCTTTCATTGGTACAGGGGTACACTGTGTATTTCTCTCTCGCAGAGCCCGGTTGCCAAATTCGAAACGTCCAGCGATTGCGCCCACAGGAAAGCTGCCAGCACGGAAAGCTGTAGCTGGTTTTCACTGCCCCTTGGAACTGCATTCGCTGATAGAAAGACATTCGCTTTCTACAAAAGCTTTCGTTGGTACAGGGGCAACACTGTGTATTTCTCTCTCGCAGAGCCCGGTTGCCAAATTCGAAACGTCCAGCGAATGCGCCCACAGGAAAGCTGCCAGCACGGAAAGCTGTAGCTGGTTTTCACTGTCTCTTAGAACTACAATCGCTGCTAGACAGACATTCGCTTTCTGCAAAACCTTGCCTTCGTAAAGGGGCAACACTGTGTATTTCTCTCTCGCAGAGCCCGGCTGCCAAATTCGAAACGTCCAGCGATTGCGCCCACAGGAAAGCTGCCAGCACGGAAAGCTGTAGCTGGTTTTCACTGCCCCTTGGAACTGCATTCGCTGCTAGACAGACATTCGCCTTCTACAAAACCTTGCCTTCGTAAAGGGGCAACACTGTGTATTTATCTCTCGCAGAGCCTGGCTGCCAAATTCGAAACGTCCAGCGATTGCGCCCACAGGAAAGCTGCCAGCAAGGAAAGCTGTATCTGGTTCTCACTGCCCCTTGGAACTGCATTCACTGATAGACAGACGTTCGCTTTCTGCAAAACCTTGCCTTCGGAAAGGGGCAACACTGTGTATTTCTCTCTCGCAGAGCCCGGTTGCCAAATTCGAAATGTCCAGCGATTGCGCCCACATGAAAGCTGCCAGCACGGAAAGCTGTAGCTGGTTTTCACTGCCCCGTGGAACTGCATTCGCTGATAGACAGACATTCGCTTTCTACAAAAGCTTTCGTTGGTACAGGGGCAACACTGTGTATTTCTCTCTCGCAGAGCCCGGTTGCCAAATTCGAAACGTCCAGCGATTGCGCCCACAGGAAAGCTGCCAGCACGGAAAGCTGTAGCTGGTTTTCACTGCCCCTTGGAACTACATTCGCTGCTAGACAGACATTCGCTTTCTGCAAAACCTTGCCTTTGTAAAGGGGCAACACTGTGTATTTCTCTCTCGCAGAGCCCGGTTGCCAAATTCGAAACGTCCAGCGATTGCGCCCACAGGAAAGCTGCCAGCACGGAAAGCTGTAGCTGGTTTTCACTGCCCCTTGGAACTGCATTCGCTGATAGAAAGACATTCGCTTTCTACAAAAGCTTTCGTTGGTACAGGGGCAACACTGTGTATTTCTCTCTCGCAGAGCCCGGTTGCCAAATTCGAAACGTCCAGCGAATGCGCCCACAGGAAAGCTGCCAGCACGGAAAGCTGTAGCTGTTTTTCACTGTCTCTTAGAACTACAATCGCTGCTAGACAGACATTCGCTTTCTGCAAAACCTTGCATTCGTAAAGGGGCAACACTGTGTATTTCTCTCTCGCAGAGCACGGTTGCCAAATTCGAAACGTCCAGCGATTGCGCCCACAGGAAAGCTGCCAGCACGGAAAGCTGTAGCTGGTTTTCACTGTCTCTTGGAACTACATTCGCTGCTAGACAGACATTCGCTTTCTGCAAAACCTTGCCTTTGTAAAGGGGCAACACTGTGTATTTCTCTCTCGCAGAGCCCGGCTGCCAAATTCGAAACGTCCAGCGATTGCGCCCACAGGAAAGCTGCCAGCACGGAAAGCTGTAGCTGGTTTTCACTGCCCCTTGGAACTGAATTCGCTGCTAGACAGACATTCGCTTTCTACAAAAGCTTTCGTAGGTACAGGGGCAACACTGTGTATTTCTCTCTCGCAGAGCCCGCCTGCCAAATTCGAAACGTCCAGCGATTGCGCCCACAGGAAAGCTGCCAGCACGGAAAGCTGTAGCTGGTTTTCACTGTCTCTTGGAACTACATTCGCTACTAGACAGACATTCGCTTTCTGCAAAACCTTGCCTTTGTAAAGGGGCAACACTGTGTATTTCTCTCTCGCAGAGCCCGGTTGCCAAATTCGAAACGTCCAGCGATTGCGCCCACAGGAAAGCTGCCAGCACGGAAAGCTGTAGCTGGTTCTCACTGCCCCTTGGAACTGCATTCACTGATAGACAGACGTTCGCTTTCTGCAAAACCTTGCCTTCGGAAAGGGGCAACACTGTGTATTTCTCTCTCGCAGAGCCCGGCTGCCAAATTCGAAACGTCCAGCGATTGCGCCCACATGAAAGCTGCCAGCACGGAAAGCTGTAGCTGGTTTTCACTGCCCCTTGGAACTGCATTCGCTGATAGACAGACATTCGCTTTCTACAAAAGCTTTCGTTGGTACAGGGGCAACACTGTGTATTTCTCTCTCGCAGAGCCCGGTTGCCAAATTCGAAACGTCCAGCGATTGCGCCCACAGGAAAGCTGCCAGCACGGAAAGCTGTAGCTGGTTTTCACTGCCCCTTGGAAGTACATTCGCTGCTAGACAGACATTCGCTTTCTACAAAAGCTTTCGTTGGTACAGGGGCAACACTGTGTATTTCTCTCTCGCAGAGCCCGGTTGCCAAATTCGGAACGTCCAGCGATTGCGCCCACAGGAAAGCTGCCAGCACGGAAAGCTGTAGCTGGTTTTCACTGCCCCTTGGAACTGCATTCGCTGATAGACAGACATTCGCTTTCTGCAAAACCTTGCCTTCGTAAAGGGGCAACACTGTGTATTTCTCTCTCGCAGAGCCTGGCTGCCAAATTCGAAACGTCCAGCGATTGCGCCCACAGGAAAGCTGCCAGCAAGGAAAGCTGTAGCTGGTTCTCACTGCCCCTTGGAACTGCATTCACTGATAGACAGACGTTCGCTTTCTACAAAAGCTTTCCTTGGTATAGGGGCAACACTGTGTATTTCTCTCTCAGAGAGCCCGGTTGCCAAATTCGAAACGTCCAGCGATTGCGTCCACAGGAAAGCTGCCAGCACGGAAAGCTGTAGCTGGTTTTCACTGTCTCTTGGAACTACATTCGCTGATAGACAGACATTCGCCTTCTACAAAACCTTGCCTTCGTAAAGGGGCAACACTGTGTATTTATCTCTCGCAGAGCCTGGCTGCCAAATTCGAAACGTCCAGCGAATGCGCCCACAGGAAAGCTGCCAGCACGGAAAGCTGTAGCTGGTTTTCACTGCCCCTTGGAACTGCATTCGCTGCTAGACAGACATTCGCCTTCTACAAAACCTTGCCTTCGTAAAGGGGCAACACTGTGTATTTATCTCTCGCAGAGCCTGGCTGCCAAATTCGAAACGTCCAGCGATTGCGCCCACAGGAAAGCTGCCAGCAGGGAAAGCTGTATCTGGTTCTCACTGCCCCTTGGAACTGCATTCACTGATAGACAGACGTTCGCTTTCTGCAAAACCTTGCCTTCGGAAAGGGGCAACACTGTGTATTTCTCTCTCGCAGAGCCCGGCTGCCAAATTCAAAACGTCCAGCGATTGCGCCCACAGGAAAGCTGCCAGCAAGGAAAGCTGTAGCTGGTTTTCACTGCCCCTTGGAACTGCATTCGCTGCTAGACAGACATTCGCCTTCTACAAAACCTTGCCTTCGTAAAGGGGCAACACTGTGTATTTATCTCTCGCAGAGCCTGGCTGCCAAATTCGAAACGTCCAGCGATTGCGCCCACAGGAAAGCTGCCAGCAGGGAAAGCTGTATCTGGTTCTCACTGCCCCTTGGAACTGCATTCACTGATAGACAGACGTTCGCTTTCTGCAAAACCTTGCCTTCGGAAAGGGGCAACACTGTGTATTTCTCTCTCGCAGAGCCCGGCTGCCAAATTCGAAACGTCCAGCGATTGCGCCCACAGGAAAGCTGCCAGCACGGAAAGCTGTAGCTGGTTTTCACTGCCCCTTGGAACTGCATTCGCTGATAGACAGACATTCGCTTTCTACAAAAGCTTTCGTTGGTACAGGGGCAACACTGTGTATTTCTCTCTCGCAGAGCCCGGTTGCCAAATTCGAAACGTCCAGCGATTGCGCCCACAGGAAAGCTGCCAGCACGGAAAGCTGTAGCTGGTTTTCACTGTCTCTTGGAACTACATTCGCTGCTAGACAGACATTCGCTTTCTGCAAAACCTTGCCTTTGTAAAAGGGCAACACTGTGTATTTCTCTCTCGCAGAGCCCGGTTGCCAAATTCGAAACGTCCAGCGATTGCGCCCACAGGAAAGCTGCCAGCACGGAAAGCTGTAGCTGGTTTTCACTGTCTCTTGGAACTACATTCGCTGCTAGACAGACATTCGCTTTCTATAAAAGCTTTCGTTGGTACAGGGGCAACACTGTGTATTTCTCTCTCGCAGAGCCCGGTTGCCAAATTCGAAACGTGCAGCGATTGCGCCCACAGGAAAGCTGCCAGCACGGAAAGCTGTAGCTGGTTTTCACTGCCCCTTGGAACTGCATTCGCTGATAGACAGGCATTCGCTTTCTGCAAAAGCTTTCGTTGGTACAGGGGCAACACTGTGTATTTCTCTCTCGCAGAGCCCGGTTGCCAAATTCGAAACGTCCAGCGATTGCGCCCACAGGAAAGCTGCCAGCACGGAAAGCTGTAGCTGGTTTTCACTGTCTCTTGGAACTACATTCGCTGCTAGACAGACATTCGCTTTCTATAAAAGCTTTCGTTGGTACAGGGGCAACACTGTGTATTTCTCTCTCGCAGAGCCCGGTTGCCAAATTCGAAACGTGCAGCGATTGCGCCCACAGGAAAGCTGCCAGCACGGAAAGCTGTAGCTGGTTTTCACTGCCCCTTGGAACTGCATTCGCTGATAGACAGGCATTCGCTTTCTGCAAAAGCTTTCGTTGGTACAGGGGCAACACTGTGTATTTCTCTCTCGCAGAGCCCGGTTGCCAAATTCGAAACGTCCAGCGATTGCGCCCACAGGAAAGCTGCCAGCAAGGAAAGCTGTAGCTGGTTTTCACTGCCCCTTGGAACTGCATTCGCTGATAGACAGACATTCGCTTTCTACAAAAGCTTTCGTTGGTACAGGGGCAACACTGTGTATTTCTCTCTCGCAGAGCCCGGTTGCCAAATTCGGAACGTCCAGCGATTGCGCCCACAGGAAAGCTGCCAGCACGGAAAGCTGTAGCTGGTTTTCACTGTCTCTTGGAACTACATTCGCTGATAGACAGACATTCGCTTTCTACAAAAGCTTTCATTGGTACAGGGGCAACACTGTGTATTTCTCTCTCGCAGAGCCCGGTTGCCAAATTCGAAACGTCCAGCGAATGCGCCCACAGGAAAGCTGCCAGCACGGAAAGCTGTAGCTGTTTTTCACTGTCTCTTAGAACTACAATCGCTGCTAGACAGACATTCGCTTTCTGCAAAACCTTGCATTCGTAAAGGGGCAACACTGTGTATTTCTCTCTCGCAGAGCACGGTTGCCAAATTCGAAACGTCCAGCGATTGCGCCCACAGGAAAGCTGCCAGCACGGAAAGCTGTAGCTGGTTTTCACTGTCTCTTGGAACTACATTCGCTGCTAGACAGACATTCGCTTTCTGCAAAACCTTGCCTTTGTAAAGGGGCAACACTGTGTATTTCTCTCTCGCAGAGCCCGGCTGCCAAATTCGAAACGTCCAGCGATTGCGCCCACAGGAAAGCTGCCAGCACGGAAAGCTGTAGCTGGTTTTCACTGCCCCTTGGAACTGAATTCGCTGCTAGACAGACATTCGCTTTCTACAAAAGCTTTCGTAGGTACAGGGGCAACACTGTGTATTTCTCTCTCGCAGAGCCCGCCTGCCAAATTCGAAACGTCCAGCGATTGCGCCCACAGGAAAGCTGCCAGCACGGAAAGCTGTAGCTGGTTTTCACTGTCTCTTGGAACTACATTCGCTACTAGACAGACATTCGCTTTCTGCAAAACCTTGCCTTTGTAAAGGGGCAACACTGTGTATTTCTCTCTCGCAGAGCCCGGTTGCCAAATTCGAAACGTCCAGCGATTGCGCCCACAGGAAAGCTGCCAGCACGGAAAGCTGTAGCTGGTTTTCACTGTCTCTTGGAACTACATTCGCTGCTAGACAGACATTCGCTTTCTACAAAAGCTTTCGTTGGTACAGGGGCAACACTGTGTATTTCTCTCTCGCAGAGCCCGGCTGCCAAATTCGAAACTCCAGCGATTGCACCCACAGGAAAGCTGCCAGCACGGAAAGCTGTAGCTGGTTTTCACTGCCCCTTGGAACTACATTCGCTGATAGACAGACATTCGCTTTCTACAAAAGCTTTCGTTGGTACAGGGGTAACACTGTGTATTTCTCTCTCGCAGAGCCCGGTTGCCAAATTCGAAACGTCCAGCGATTGCGCCCACAGGAAAGCTGCCAGAACGGAAAGCTGTAGCTGGTTTTCACTGCCCCTTGGAACTGCATTCGCTGATAGACAGACATTCGCTTTCTACAAAAGCTTTCGTTGGTACAGGGGTAACACTGTGTATTTCTCTCTCGCAGAGCCCGGTTGCCAAATTCGAAACGTCCAGCGATTGCGCCCACAGGAAGGCTGCCAGCAAGGAAAGCTGTAGCTGGTTTTCACTGCCCCTTGGAACTGCATTCGCTGCTAGACAGACATTCGCTTTCTACAAAAGCTTGCCTTCGTAAAGGGGCAACACTGTGTATTTATCTCTCGCAGAGCCTGGCTGCCAAATTCGAAACGTCCAGCGATTGCGCCCACAGGAAAGCTGCCAGCACGGAAAGCTGTATCTGGTTCTCACTGCCCCTTGGAACTGCATTCACTGATAGACAGACGTTCGCTTTCTGCAAAACCTTGCCTTCGGAAAGGGGCAACACTGTGTATTTCTCTCTCGCAGAGCCCGGCTGCCAAATTCGAAACGTCCAGCGATTGCGCCCACATGAAAGCTGCCAGCACGGAAAGCTGTAGCTGGTTTTCACTGCCCCTTGGAACTGCATTCGCTGATAGACAGACATTCGCTTTCTACAAAAGCTTTCGTTGGTACAGGGGCAACACTGTGTATTTCTCTCTCGCAGAGCCCGGTTGCCAAATTCGAAACGTCCAGCGATTGCGCCCACAGGAAAGCTGCCAGCACGGAAAGCTGTAGCTGGTTTTCACTGCCCCTTGGAACTGCATTCGCTGATAGACAGACATTCGCTTTCTGCAAAACCTTGCCTTCGTAAGGGGGCAACACTGTGTATTTCTCTCTCGCAGAGCCTGGCTGCCAAATTCGAAACGTCCAGCGATTGCGCCCACAGGAAAGCTGCCAGCAAGGAAAGCTGTATCTGGTTCTCACTGCCCCTTGGAACTGCATTCACTGATAGACAGACGTTCGCTTTCTACAAAAGCTTTCCTTGGTATAGGGGCAACACTGTGTATTTCTCTCTCAGAGAGCCCGGTTGCCAAATTCGAAACGTCCAGCGATTGCGTCCACAGGAAAGCTGCCAGCACGGAAAGCTGTAGCTGGTTTTCACTGTCTCTTGGAACTACATTCGCTGATAGACAGACATTCGCCTTCTACAAAACCTTGCCTTCGTAAAGGGGCAACACTGTGTATTTATCTCTCGCAGAGCCTGGCTGCCAAATTCGAAACGTCCAGCGAATGCGCCCACAGGAAAGCTGCCAGCACGGAAAGCTGTAGCTGGTTTTCACTGTCTCTTGGAACTACATTCGCTACTAGACACACATTCGCTTTCTGCAAAACCTTGCCTTCGGAAAGGGGCAACACTGTGTATTTCTCTCTCGCAGAGCCCGGCTGCCAAATTCAAAACGTCCAGCGATTGCGCCCACAGGAAAGCTGCCAGCAAGGAAAGCTGTAGCTGGTTTTCACTGCCCCTTGGAACTGCATTCGCTGCTAGACAGACATTCGCCTTCTACAAAACCTTGCCTTCGTAAAGGGGCAACACTGTGTATTTATCTCTCGCAGAGCCTGGCTGCCAAATTCGAAACGTCCAGCGATTGCGCCCACAGGAAAGCTGCCAGCAGGGAAAGCTGTATCTGGTTCTCACTGCCCCTTGGAACTGCATTCACTGATAGACAGACGTTCGCTTTCTGCAAAACCTTGCCTTCGGAAAGGGGCAACACTGTGTATTTCTCTCTCGCAGAGCCCGGCTGCCAAATTCGAAACGTCCAGCGATTGCGCCCACAGGAAAGCTGCCAGCACGGAAAGCTGTAGCTGGTTTTCACTGCCCCTTGGAACTGCATTCGCTGATAGACAGACATTCGCTTTCTACAAAAGCTTTCGTTGGTACAGGGGCAACACTGTGTATTTCTCTCTCGCAGAGCCCGGTTGCCAAATTCGAAACGTCCAGCGATTGCGCCCACAGGAAAGCTGCCAGCACGGAAAGCTGTAGCTGGTTTTCACTGTCTCTTGGAACTACATTCGCTGCTAGACAGACATTCGCTTTCTATAAAAGCTTTCGTTGGTACAGGGGCAACACTGTGTATTTCTCTCTCGCAGAGCCCGTTTGCCAAATTCGAAACGTGCAGCGATTGCGCCCACAGGAAAGCTGCCAGCACGGAAAGCTGTAGCTGGTTTTCACTGCCCCTTGGAACTGCATTCGCTGATAGACAGACATTCGCTTTCTGCAAAAGCTTTCGTTGGTACAGGGGCAACACTGTGTATTTCTCTCTCGCAGAGCCCGGTTGCCAAATTCGAAACGTCCAGCGATTGCGCCCACAGGAAAGCTGCCAGCAAGGAAAGCTGTAGCTGGTTTTCACTGCCCCTTGGAACTGCATTCGCTGATAGACAGACATTCGCTTTCTACAAAAGCTTTCGTTGGTACAGGGGCAACACTGTGTATTTCTCTCTCGCAGAGCCCGGTTGCCAAATTCGGAACGTCCAGCGATTGCGCCCACAGGAAAGCTGCCAGCACGGAAAGCTGTAGCTGGTTTTCACTGTCTCTTGGAACTACATTCGCTGATAGACAGACATTCGCTTTCTACAAAAGCTTTCATTGGTACAGGGGCAACACTGTGTATTTCTCTCTCGCAGAGCCCGGCTGCCAAATTCGAAACGTCCAGCGATTGCGCCCAGAGGAAAGCTGCCAGCACGGAAAGCTGTAGATGGTTTTCACTGTCTCTTGGAACTACATTCGCTGATAGACAGACATTCGCTTTCTACAAAAGCTTTCATTGGTACAGGGGCAACACTGTGTATTTCTCTCTCGCAGAGCCCGGCTGCCAAATTCGAAACGTCCAGCGATTGCGCCCACAGGAAAGCTGCCAGCACGGAAAGCTGTAGCTGGTTTTCACTGCCCCTTGGAACTGCATTCGCTGATAGACAGACATTCGCTTTCTACAAAAGCTTTCGTTGGTACAGGGGCAACACTGTGTATTTCTCTCTCGCAGAGCCCGGCTGCCAAATTCGAAACGTCCAGCGATTGCGCCCACAGGAAAGCTGCCAGCACGGAAAGCTGTAGCTGGTTTTCACTGTCTCTTGGAACTACATTCGCTGATAGACAGACATTCGCTTTCTACAAAAGCTTTCATTGGTACAGGGGCAACACTGTGTATTTCTCTCTCGCAGAGCCCGGCTGCCAAATTCGAAACGTCCAGCGATTGCGCCCACAGGAAAGCTGCCAGCACGGAAAGCTGTAGCTGGTTTTCACTGCCCCTTGGAACTGCATTCGCTGATAGACAGACATTCGCTTTCTACAAAAGCTTTCGTTGGTACAGGGGCAACACTGTGTATTTCTCTCTCGCAGAGCCCGGCTGCCAAATTCGAAACGTCCAGCGATTGCGCCCACAGGAAAGCTTCCAGCACGGAAAGCTGTAGCTGGTTTTCACTGCCCCTTGGAACTACATTCGCTGCTAGACAGACATTCGCTTTCTGCAAAACCTTGCCTTCGTAAAGGGGCAACACTGTGTATTTCTCTCTCGCAGAGCCCGGTTGCCAAATTCGAAACGTCCAGCGATTGCGCCCACAGGAAAGCTGCCAGCACGGAAAGCTGTAGCTGGTTTTCACTGTCTCTTGGAACTACATTCGCTGATAGACAGACATTCGCTTTCTACAAAAGCTTTCGTTGGTACAGGGGCAACACTATGTATTTCTCTCTCGCAGAGCCCGGCTGCCAAATTCGAAACGTCCAGGATTGCGCCCACAGGAAAGCTGCCAGCACGGAAAGCTGTAGCTGGTTTTCACTGCCCCTTGGAACTGCATTCGCTGATAGACAGACATTCGCTTTCTACAAAAGCTTTCGTTGGTACAGGGGCAACACTGTGTATTTCTCTCTCGCAGAGCCCGGCTGCCAAATTCGAAACGTCCAGCGATTGCGCCCACAGGAAAGCTGCCAGCACGGAAAGCTGTAGCTGGTTTTCACTGCCCCTTGGAACTGTATTCGCTGATAGACAGACATTCGCTTTCTACAAAAGCTTTCGTTGGTACAGGGGCAACACTGTGTATTTCTCTCTCGCAGAGCCCGGTTGCCAAATTCGAAACGTCCAGCGATTGCGCCAACAGGAAAGCTGCCAGCACGGAAAGCTGTAGCTGGTTTTCACTGCCCCTTGGAACTGCATTCGCTGATAGACAGACATTCGCTTTCTGCAAAACCTTGCCTTCGTAAAGGGGCAACACTGTGTATTTCTCTCTCGCAGAGCCCGGTTGCCAAATTCGAAACGTCCAGCGATTGCGCCCACAGGAAAGCTGCCAGCACGGAAAGCTGTAGCTGGTTTTCACTGCCCCTTGGAACTGCATTCGCTATTAGACAGACATTCGCTTTCTACAAAAGCTTTCGTTCGTAAAGGGGCAACACTGTGTATTTCTCTCTCGCAGAGCCCGGTTGCCAAATTCGAAACGTCCAGCGATTGCACCCACAGGAAAGCTGCCAGCACGGAAAGCTGTAGCTGGTTTTCACTGCCCCTTGGAACTACATTCGCTGCTAGACAGACATTCGCTTTCTGCAAAACCTTGCCTTCGTAAAGGGGCAACACTGTGTATTTCTCTCTCGCAGAGCCCGGTTGCCAAATTCGAAAAGTCCAGCGATTGCGCCCACAGGAAAGCTGCCAGCACGGAAAGCTGTAGCTGGTTTTCACTGCCCCTTGGAACTGCATTCGCTGATAGACAGACATTCGCTTTCTACAAAAGCTTTCGTTGGTACAGGGGCAACACTGTTTATTTCTCTCTCGCAGAGCCCGGTTGCCAAATTCGAAACGTCCAGCGATTGCACCCACAGGAAAGCTGCCAGCACGGAAAGCTGTAGCTGGTTTTCACTGCCCCTTGGAAGTACATTCGCTGCTAGACAGACATTCGCTTTCTGCAAAACCTTGCCTTCGTAAAGGGGCAACACTGTGTATTTCTCTCTCGCAGAGCCCGGTTGCCAAATTCGAAACGTCCAGCGATTGCGCCCACAGGAAAGCTGCCAGCACGGAAAGCTGTAGCTGGTTTTCACTGCCCCTTGGAACTGCATTCGCTGATAGAAAGACATTCGCTTTCTACAAAAGCTTTCGTTGGTACAGGGGCAACACTGTGTATTTCTCTCTCGCAGAGCCCGGCTGCCAAATTCGAAACGTCCAGCGATTGCGCCCACAGGAAAGCTGCCAGCACGGAAAGCTGTAGCTGGTTTTCACTGCCCCTTGGAACTGCATTCGCTGATAGACAGACATTCGCTTTCTACAAAAGCTTTCGTTGGTACAGGGGCAACACTGTGTATTTCTCTCTCGCAGAGCCCGGCTGCCAAATTCGAAACGTCCAGCGATTGCGCCCACAGGAAAGCTGCCAGCACGGAAAGCTGTAGCTGGTTTTCACTGCCCCTTGGAACTGCATTCGCTGATAGACAGACATTCGCTTTCTACAAAAGCTTTCGTTGGTACAGGGGCAACACTGTGTATTTCTCTCTCGCAGAGCCCGGCTGCCAAATTCGAAACGTCCAGCGATTGCGCCCACAGGAAAGCTGCCAGCACGGAAAGCTGTAGCTGGTTTTCACTGTCTCTTGGAACTGCATTTGCTGATAGACAGACATTCGCTTTCTACAAAAGCTTTCGTTGGTACAGGGGCAACACTGTGTATTTCTCTCTCGCAGAGCCCGGTTGCCAAATTCGAAACGTCCAGCGATTGCGCCCACAGGAAAGCTGCCAGCACGGAAAGCTGTAGCTGGTTTTCACTGTCTCTTGGAACTACATTCGCTGATAGACAGACATTCGCTTTCTACAAAAGCTTTCGTTGGTACAGGGGCAACACTGTGTATTTCTCTCTCGCAGAGCCCGGCTGCCAAATTCGAAACGTCCAGCGATTGCGCCCACAGGAAAGCTGCCAGCACGGAAAGCTGTAGCTGGTTTTCACTGCCCCTTGGAACTGCATGCGCTGATAGACAGACATTCGCTTTCTGCAAAACCTTGCCTTCGTAAAGGGGCAACACTGTGTATTTCTCTCTCGCAGAGCCCGGTTGCCAAATTCGAAACGTCCAGCGATTGCGCGCACAGGAAAGCTGCCAGCACGGAAAGCTGTAGCTGGTTTTCACTGTCTCTTGGAACTACATTCGCTGATAGACAGACATTCGCTTTCTACAAAAGCTTTCATTGGTACAGGGGCAACACTGTGTATTTCTCTCTCGCAGAGCCCGGCTGCCAAATTCGAAACGTCCAGCGATTGCGCCCACAGGAAAGCTGCCAGCACGGAAAGCTGTAGCTGGTTTTCACTGCCCCTTGGAACTGCATTCGCTGATAGACAGACATTCGCTTTCTACAAAAGCTTTCGTTGGTACAGGGGCAACACTGTGTATTTCTCTCTCGCAGAGCCCGGTTGCCAAATTCGAAACGTCCAGCGATTGCGCCCACAGGAAAGCTGCCAGCACGGAAAGCTGTAGCTGGTTTTCACTGCCCCTTGGAACTGCATTCGCTGATAGACAGACATTCGCTTTCTACAAAAGCTTTCGTTGGTACAGGGGCAACACTGTGTATTTCTCTCTCGCAGAGCCCGGCTGCCAAATTCGAAACATCCAGCGATTGCGCCCACAGGAAAGCTGCCAGCACGGAAAGCTGTAGCTGGTTTTCACTGCCCCTTGGAACTACATTCGCTGCTAGACAGACATTCGCTTTCTGCAAAACCTTGCCTTCGTAAAGGGGCAACACTGTGTATTTCTCTCTCGCAGAGCCCGGTTGCCAAATTCGAAAAGTCCAGCGATTGCGCCCACAGGAAAGCTGCCAGCACGGAAAGCTGTAGCTGGTTTTCACTGCCCCTTGGAACTACATTCGCTGCTAGACAGACATTCGCTTTCTGCAAAACCTTGCCTTCGTAAAGGGGCAACACTGTGTATTTCTCTCTCGCAGAGCCCGGTTGCCAAATTCGAAACGTCCAGCGATTGCGCCCACAGGAAAGCTGCCAGCACGGAAAGCTGTAGCTGGTTTTCACTGCCCCTTGGAAGTACATTCGCTGCTAGACAGACATTCGCTTTCTGCAAAACCTTGCCTTCGTAAAGGGGCAACACTGTGTATTTCTCTCTCGCAGAGCCCGGTTGCCAAATTCGAAACGTCCAGCGATTGCGCCCACAGGAAAGCTGCCAGCACGGAAAGCTGTAGCTGGTTTTCACTGCCCCTTGGAACTGCATTCGCTGATAGACAGACATTCGCTTTCTGCAAAACCTTGCCTTCGTAAGGGGGCAACACTGTGTATTTCTCTCTCGCAGAGCCCAGTTACCAAATTCGAAACGTCCAGCGATTGCGCCCACAGGAAAGCTGCCAGCAAGGAAAGCTGTATCTGGTTCTCACTGCCCCTTGGAACTGCATTCACTGATAGACAGACGTTCGCTTTCTACAAAAGCTTTCCTTGGTATAGGGGCAACACTGTGTATTTCTCTCTCAGAGAGCCCGGTTGCCAAATTCGAAACGTCCAGCGATTGCGTCCACAGGAAAGCTGCCAGCACGGAAAGCTGTAGCTGGTTTTCACTGTCTCTTGGAACTACATTCGCTGATAGACAGACATTCGCCTTCTACAAAACCTTGCCTTCGTAAAGGGGCAACACTGTGTATTTATCTCTCGCAGAGCCTGGCTGCCAAATTCGAAACGTCCAGCGAATGCGCCCACAGGAAAGCTGCCAGCACGGAAAGCTGTAGCTGGTTTTCACTGTCTCTTGGAACTACATTCGCTACTAGACACACATTCGCTTTCTGCAAAACCTTGCCTTCGGAAAGGGGCAACACTGTGTATTTCTCTCTCGCAGAGCCCGGCTGCCAAATTCAAAACGTCCAGCGATTGCGCCCACAGGAAAGCTGCCAGCAAGGAAAGCTGTAGCTGGTTTTCACTGCCCCTTGGAACTGCATTCGCTGCTAGACAGACATTCGCCTTCTACAAAACCTTGCCTTTGTAAAGGGGCAACACTGTGTATTTCTCTCTCGCAGAGCCCGGCTGCCAAATTCGAAACGTCCAGCGATTGCGCCCACAGGAAAGCTGCCAGCACGGAAAGCTGTAGCTGGTTTTCACTGCCCCTTGGAACTGCATTCGCTGATAGACAGACATTCGCTTTCTACAAAAGCTTTCGTTGGTACAGGGGCAACACTGTGTATTTCTCTCTCGCAGAGCCCGGCTGCCAAATTCGAAACGTCCAGCGATTGCGCCCACAGGAAAGCTGCCAGCACGGAAAGCTGTAGCTGGTTTTCACTGTCTCTTGGAACTACATTCGCTGCTAGACAGACATTCGCTTTCTGCAAAACCTTGCCTTTGTAAAAGGGCAACACTGTGTATTTCTCTCTCGCAGAGCCCGGTTGCCAAATTCGAAACGTCCAGCGATTGCGCCCACAGGAAAGCTGCCAGCACGGAAAGCTGTAGCTGGTTTTCACTGTCTCTTGGAACTACATTCGCTGCTAGACAGACATTCGCTTTCTATAAAAGCTTTCGTTGGTACAGGGGCAACACTGTGTATTTCTCTCTCGCAGAGCCCGGTTGCCAAATTCGAAACGTGCAGCGATTGCGCCCACAGGAAAGCTGCCAGCACGGAAAGCTGTAGCTGGTTTTCACTGCCCCTTGGAACTGCATTCGCTGATAGACAGGCATTCGCTTTCTGCAAAAGCTTTCGTTGGTACAGGGGCAACACTGTGTATTTCTCTCTCGCAGAGCCCGGTTGCCAAATTCGAAACGTCCAGCGATTGCGCCCACAGGAAAGCTGCCAGCAAGGAAAGCTGTAGCTGGTTTTCACTGCCCCTTGGAACTGCATTCGCTGATAGACAGACATTCGCTTTCTACAAAAGCTTTCGTTGGTACAGGGGCAACACTGTGTATTTCTCTCTCGCAGAGCCCGGTTGCCAAATTCGGAACGTCCAGCGATTGCGCCCACAGGAAAGCTGCCAGCACGGAAAGCTGTAGCTGGTTTTCACTGTCTCTTGGAACTACATTCGCTGATAGACAGACATTCGCTTTCTACAAAAGCTTTCATTGGTACAGGGGCAACACTGTGTATTTCTCTCTCGCAGAGCCCGGCTGCCAAATTCGAAACGTCCAGCGATTGCGCCCAGAGGAAAGCTGCCAGCACGGAAAGCTGTAGCTGGTTTTCACTGTCTCTTGGAACTACATTCGCTGATAGACAGACATTCGCTTTCTACAAAAGCTTTCATTGGTACAGGGGCAACACTGTGTATTTCTCTCTCGCAGAGCCCGGTTGCCAAATTCGAAACGTCCAGCGATTGCGCCCACAGGAAAGCTGCCAGCACGGAAAGCTGTAGCTGGTTTTCACTGCCCCTTGGAACTGCATTCGCTGATAGACAGACATTCGCTTTCTACAAAAGCTTTCGTTGGTACAGGGGCAACACTGTGTATTTCTCTCTCGCAGAGCCCGGCTGCCAAATTCGAAACGTCCAGCGATTGCGCCCACAGGAAAGCTGCCAGCACGGAAAGCTGTATCTGGTTTTCACTGTCTCTTGGAACTACATTCGCTGATAGACAGACATTCGCTTTCTACAAAAGCTTTCATTGGTACAGGGGCAACACTGTGTATTTCTCTCTCGCAGAGCCCGGCTGCCAAATTCGAAACGTCCAGCGATTGCGCCCACAGGAAAGCTGCCAGCACGGAAAGCTGTAGCTGGTTTTCACTGCCCCTTGGAACTACATTCGCTGCTAGACAGACATTCGCTTTCTGCAAAACCTTGCCTTCGTAAAGGGGCAACACTGTGTATTTCTCTCTCGCAGAGCCCGGTTGCCAAATTCGAAACGTCCAGCGATTGCGCCCACAGGAAAGCTGCCAGCACGGAAAGCTGTAGCTGGTTTTCACTGCCCCTTGGAACTGCATTCGCTGATAGACAGACATTCGCTTTCTACAAAAGCTTTCGTTGGTACAGGGGCAACACTGTGTATTTCTCTCTCGCAGAGCCCGGCTGCCAAATTCGAAACGTCCAGCGATTGCGCCCACAGGAAAGCTGCCAGCACGGAAAGCTGTAGCTGGTTTTCACTGCCCCTTGGAACTGTATTCGCTGATAGACAGACATTCGCTTTCTACAAAAGCTTTCGTTGGTACAGGGGCAACACTGTGTATTTCTCTCTCGCAGAGCCCGGTTGCCAAATTCGAAACGTCCAGCGATTGCGCCAACAGGAAAGCTGCCAGCACGGAAAGCTGTAGCTGGTTTTCACTGCCCCTTGGAACTGCATTCGCTGATAGACAGACATTCGCTTTCTGCAAAACCTTGCCTTCGTAAAGGGGCAACACTGTGTATTTCTCTCTCGCAGAGCCCGCTTGCCAAATTCGAAAAGTCCAGCGATTGCGCCCACAGGAAAGCTGCCAGCACGGAAAGCTGTAGCTGGTTTTCACTGCCCCTTGGAACTGCATTCGCTGATAGACAGACATTCGCTTTCTACAAAAGCTTTCGTTGGTACAGGGGCAACACTGTTTATTTCTCTCTCGCAGAGCCCGGTTGCCAAATTCGAAACGTCCAGCGATTGCACCCACAGGAAAGCTGCCAGCACGGAAAGCTGTAGCTGGTTTTCACTGCCCCTTGGAAGAACATTCGCTGCTAGACAGACATTCGCTTTCTGCAAAACCTTGCCTTCGTAAAGGGGCAACACTGTGTATTTCTCTCTCGCAGAGCCCGGTTGCCAAATTCGAAACGTCCAGCGATTGCGCCCACAGGAAAGCTGCCAGCACGGAAAGCTGTAGCTGGTTTTCACTGCCCCTTGGAACTACATTCGCTGCTAGACAGACATTCGCTTTCTGCAAAACCTTGCCTTCGTAAAGGGGCAACACTGTGTATTTCTCTCTCGCAGAGCCCGGTTGCCAAATTCGAAACGTCCAGTGATTGCGCCCACAGGAAAGCTGCCAGCACGGAAAGCTGTAGCTGGTTTTCACTGCCCCTTGGAACTGCATTCGCTGATAGACAGACATTCGCTTTCTACAAAAGCTTTCGTTGGTACAGGGGCAACACTGTGTATTTCTCTCTCGCAGAGCCCGGCTGCCAAATTCGAAACATCCAGCGATTGCGCCCACAGGAAAGCTGCCAGCACGGAAAGCTGTAGCTGGTTTTCACTGCCCCTTGGAACTACATTCGCTGCTAGACAGACATTCGCTTTCTGCAAAACCTTGCCTTCGTAAAGGGGCAACACTGTGTATTTCTCTCTCGCAGAGCCCGGTTGCCAAATTCGAAAAGTCCAGCGATTGCGCCCACAGGAAAGCTGCCAGCACGGAAAGCTGTAGCTGGTTTTCACTGCCCCTTGGAACTACATTCGCTGCTAGACAGACATTCGCTTTCTGCAAAACCTTGCCTTCGTAAAGGGGCAACACTGTGTATTTCTCTCTCGCAGAGCCCGGTTGCCAAATTCGAAACGTCCAGCGATTGCGCCCACAGGAAAGCTGCCAGCACGGAAAGCTGTAGCTGGTTTTCACTGCCCCTTGGAAGTACATTCGCTGCTAGACAGACATTCGCTTTCTGCAAAACCTTGCCTTCGTAAAGGGGCAACACTGTGTATTTCTCTCTCGCAGAGCCCGGTTGCCAAATTCGAAACGTCCAGCGATTGCGCCCACAGGAAAGCTGCCAGCACGGAAAGCTGTAGCTGGTTTTCACTGCCCCTTGGAACTGCATTCGCTGATAGACAGACATTCGCTTTCTGCAAAACCTTGCCTTCGTAAGGGGGCAACACTGTGTATTTCTCTCTCGCAGAGCCCAGTTACCAAATTCGAAACGTCCAGCGATTGCGCCCACAGGAAAGCTGCCAGCAAGGAAAGCTGTATCTGGTTCTCACTGCCCCTTGGAACTGCATTCACTGATAGACAGACGTTCGCTTTCTACAAAAGCTTTCCTTGGTATAGGGGCAACACTGTGTATTTCTCTCTCAGAGAGCCCGGTTGCCAAATTCGAAACGTCCAGCGATTGCGTCCACAGGAAAGCTGCCAGCACGGAAAGCTGTAGCTGGTTTTCACTGTCTCTTGGAACTACATTCGCTGATAGACAGACATTCGCCTTCTACAAAACCTTGCCTTCGTAAAGGGGCAACACTGTGTATTTATCTCTCGCAGAGCCTGGCTGCCAAATTCGAAACGTCCAGCGAATGCGCCCACAGGAAAGCTGCCAGCACGGAAAGCTGTAGCTGGTTTTCACTGTCTCTTGGAACTACATTCGCTACTAGACACACATTCGCTTTCTGCAAAACCTTGCCTTCGGAAAGGGGCAACACTGTGTATTTCTCTCTCGCAGAGCCCGGCTGCCAAATTCAAAACGTCCAGCGATTGCGCCCACAGGAAAGCTGCCAGCAAGGAAAGCTGTAGCTGGTTTTCACTGCCCCTTGGAACTGCATTCGCTGCTAGACAGACATTCGCCTTCTACAAAACCTTGCCTTCGTAAAGGGGCAACACTGTGTATTTCTCTCTCGCAGAGCCCGGCTGCCAAATTCGAAACGTCCAGCGATTGCGCCCACAGGAAAGCTGCCAGCACGGAAAGCTGTAGCTGGTTTTCACTGCCCCTTGGAACTGCATTCGCTGATAGACAGACATTCGCTTTCTACAAAAGCTTTCGTTGGTACAGGGGCAACACTGTGTATTTCTCTCTCGCAGAGCCCGGCTGCCAAATTCGAAACGTCCAGCGATTGCGCCCACAGGAAAGCTGCCAGCACGGAAAGCTGTAGCTGGTTTTCACTGCCCCTTGGAACTGCATTCGCTGATAGACAGACATTCGCTTTCTACAAAAGCTTTCGTTGGTACAGGGGCAACACTGTGTATTTCTCTCTCGCAGAGCCCGGCTGCCAAATTCGAAACGTCCAGCGATTGCGCCCACAGGAAAGCTTCCAGCACGGAAAGCTGTAGCTGGTTTTCACTGCCCCTTGGAACTACATTCGCTGCTAGACAGACATTCGCTTTCTGCAAAACCTTGCCTTCGTAAAGGGGCAACACTGTGTATTTCTCTCTCGCAGAGCCCGGTTGCCAAATTCGAAACGTCCAGCGATTGCGCCCACAGGAAAGCTGCCAGCACGGAAAGCTGTAGCTGGTTTTCACTGTCTCTTGGAACTACATTCGCTGATAGACAGACATTCGCTTTCTACAAAAGCTTTCGTTGGTACAGGGGCAACACTATGTATTTCTCTCTCGCAGAGCCCGGCTGCCAAATTCGAAACGTCCAGCGATTGCGCCCACAGGAAAGCTGCCAGCACGGAAAGCTGTAGCTGGTTTTCACTGCCCCTTGGAACTGCATTCGCTGATAGACAGACATTCGCTTTCTACAAAAGCTTTCGTTGGTACAGGGGCAACACTGTGTATTTCTCTCTCGCAGAGCCCGGCTGCCAAATTCGAAACGTCCAGCGATTGCGCCCACAGGAAAGCTGCCAGCACGGAAAGCTGTAGCTGGTTTTCACTGCCCCTTGGAACTGTATTCGCTGATAGACAGACATTCGCTTTCTACAAAAGCTTTCGTTGGTACAGGGGCAACACTGTGTATTTCTCTCTCGCAGAGCCCGGTTGCCAAATTCGAAACGTCCAGCGATTGCGCCAACAGGAAAGCTGCCAGCACGGAAAGCTGTAGCTGGTTTTCACTGCCCCTTGGAACTGCATTCGCTGATAGACAGACATTCGCTTTCTACAAAAGCTTTCGTTGGTACAGGGGCAACACTGTGTATTTCTCTCTCGCAGAGCCCGGCTGCCAAATTCGAAACGTCCAGCGATTGCGCCCACAGGAAAGCTGCCAGCACGGAAAGCTGTAGCTGGTTTTCACTGTCTCTTGGAACTGCATTTGCTGATAGACAGACATTCGCTTTCTACAAAAGCTTTCGTTGGTACAGGGGCAACACTGTGTATTTCTCTCTCGCAGAGCCCGGTTGCCAAATTCGAAACGTCCAGCGATTGCGCCCACAGGAAAGCTGCCAGCACGGAAAGCTGTAGCTGGTTTTCACTGCCCCTTGGAACTGCATTCGCTGATAGACAGACATTCGCTTTCTACAAAAGCTTTCGTTGGTACAGGGGCAACACTGTGTATTTCTCTCTCGCAGAGCCCGGTTGC
The DNA here is from genome assembly GCF_035582795.1 of Mycteria americana. NCBI lineage: Eukaryota > Metazoa > Chordata > Aves > Ciconiiformes > Ciconiidae > Mycteria > Mycteria americana. The sequence continues at coordinate 89,475,728 of NC_134365.1, forward strand.
CAAATTCGAAACGTCCAGCGATTGCGCCCACAGGAAAGCTGCCAGCACGGAAAGCTGTAGCTGGTTTTCACTGCCCCTTGGAACTACATTCGCTGCTAGACAGACATTCGCTTTCTGCAAAACCTTGCCTTCGTAAAGGGGCAACACTGTGTATTTCTCTCTCGCAGAGCCCGGTTGCCAAATTCGAAACGTCCAGTGATTGCGCCCACAGGAAAGCTGCCAGCACGGAAAGCTGTAGCTGGTTTTCACTGCCCCTTGGAACTGCATTCGCTGATAGACAGACATTCGCTTTCTACAAAAGCTTTCGTTGGTACAGGGGCAACACTGTGTATTTCTCTCTCGCAGAGCCCGGCTGCCAAATTCGAAACGTCCAGCGATTGCGCCCACAGGAAAGCTGCCAGCACGGAAAGCTGTAGCTGGTTTTCACTGCCCCTTGGAACTGCATTCGCTGATAGAAAGACATTCGCTTTCTACAAAAGCTTTCGTTGGTACAGGGGCAACACTGTGTATTTCTCTCTCGCAGAGCCCGGCTGCCAAATTCGAAACGTCCAGCGATTGCGCCCACAGGAAAGCTGCCAGCACGGAAAGCTGTAGCTGGTTTTCACTGCCCCTTGGAACTGCATTCGCTGATAGACAGACATTCGCTTTCTACAAAAGCTTTCATTGGTACAGGGGCAACACTGTGTATTTCTCTCTCGCAGAGCCCGGCTGCCAAATTCGAAACGTCCAGCGATTGCGCCCACAGGAAAGCTGCCAGCACGGAAAGCTGTAGCTGGTTTTCACTGCCCCTTGGAACTGTATTCGCTGATAGACAGACATTCGCTTTCTACAAAAGCTTTCGTTGGTACAGGGGCAACACTGTGTATTTCTCTCTCGCAGAGCCCGGCTGCCAAATTCGAAACGTCCAGCGATTGCGCCCACAGGAAAGCTGCCAGCACGGAAAGCTGTAGCTGGTTTTCACTGTCTCTTGGAACTGCATTTGCTGATAGACAGACATTCGCTTTCTACAAAAGCTTTCGTTGGTACAGGGGCAACACTGTGTATTTCTCTCTCGCAGAGCCCGGTTGCCAAATTCGAAACGTCCAGCGATTGCGCCCACAGGAAAGCTGCCAGCACGGAAAGCTGTAGCTGGTTTTCACTGTCTCTTGGAACTACATTCGCTGATAGACAGACATTCGCTTTCTACAAAAGCTTTCGTTGGTACAGGGGCAACACTGTGTATTTCTCTCTCGCAGAGCCCGGCTGCCAAATTCGAAACGTCCAGCGATTGCGCCCACAGGAAAGCTGCCAGCACGGAAAGCTGTAGCTGGTTTTCACTGCCCCTTGGAACTGCATTCGCTGATAGACAGACATTCGCTTTCTACAAAAGCTTTCGTTGGTACAGGGGCAACACTGTGTATTTCTCTCTCGCAGAGCCCGGCTGCCAAATTCGAAACGTCCAGCGATTGCGCCCACAGGAAAGCTGCCAGCACGGAAAGCTGTAGCTGGTTTTCACTGCCCCTTGGAACTGCATTCGCTGATAGACAGACATTCGCTTTCTACAAAAGCTTTCGTTGGTACAGGGGCAACACTGTGTATTTCTCTCTCGCAGAGCCCGGTTGCCAAATTCGAAACGTCCAGCGATTGCGCCCACAGGAAAGCTGCCAGCACGGAAAGCTGTAGCTGGTTTTCACTGCCCCTTGGAACTGCATTCGCTGATAGACAGACATTCGCTTTCTGCAAAACCTTGCCTTCGTAAAGGGGCAACACTGTGTATTTCTCTCTCGCAGAGCCCGGTTGCCAAATTCGAAACGTCCAGCGATTGCGCCCACAGGAAAGCTGCCAGCACGGAAAGCTGTAGCTGGTTTTCACTGCCCCTTGGAACTGCATTCGCTGATAGAAAGACATTCGCTTTCTACAAAAGCTTTCGTTGGTACAGGGGCAACACTGTGTATTTCTCTCTCGCAGAGCCCGGCTGCCAAATTCGAAACGTCCAGCGATTGCGCCCACAGGAAAGCTGCCAGCACGGAAAGCTGTAGCTGGTTTTCACTGCCCCTTGGAACTGCATTCGCTGATAGACAGACATTCGCTTTCTACAAAAGCTTTCGTTGGTACAGGGGCAACACTGTTTATTTCTCTCTCGCAGAGCCCGGTTGCCAAATTCGAAACGTCCAGCGATTGCACCCACAGGAAAGCTGCCAGCACGGAAAGCTGTAGCTGGTTTTCACTGCCCCTTGGAACTGCATTCGCTGATAGACAGACATTCGCTTTCTGTAAAACCTTGCCTTCGTAAAGGGGCAACACTGTGTATTTCTCTCTCGCAGAGCCCGGCTGCCAAATTCGAAACGTCCTGCGATTGCGCCCACAGGAAAGCCGCCAGCACGGAAAGCTGTAGCTGGTTTTCACTATCTCTTGGAACTGCATTCGCTGGTAGACAGACATTCGCTTTCTACAAAAGCTTTCGTTGGAACAGGGGCAACACTGTGAATTTCTCTCTCGCAGAGCCCAGTTACCAAATTCGAAACGTCCAGCGATTGCGCCCACAGGAAAGCTGCCAGCACGGAAAGCTGTAGCTGGTTTTCACTGCCCCTTGGAACTGCATTCGCTGATAGACAGACATTCGCTTTCTACAAAAGCTTTCCTTCGTAAAGGGGCAACACTGTGTATTTCTCTCTCGCAGAGCCCGGCTGCCAAATTCGAAACGTCCAGCGATTGCGCCCACAGGAAAGCTGCCAGCACGGAAAGCTGTAGCTGGTTTTCACTGCCCCTTGGAACTGCATTCGCTGATAGACAGACATTCGCTTTCTACAAAAGCTTTCGTTGGTACAGGGGCAACACTGTGTATTTCTCTCTCGCAGAGCCCGGTTGCCAAATTCGAAACGTCCAGCGATTGCGCCCACAGGAAAGCTGCCAGCACGGAAAGCTGTAGCTGGTTTTCACTGTCTCTTGCAACTACATTCGCTGATAGACAGACATTCGCTTTCTATAAAAGCTTTAGTTGGTACAGGGGCAACACTGTGTATTTCTCTCTCACAGAGCCCGGTTGCCAAATTCGAAACGTCCAGCGATTGCACGCACAGGAAAGCTGCCAGCACGGAAAGCTGTAGCTGGTTTTCACTGCCCCTTGGAACTACATTCGTTGCTAGACAGACATTCGCTTTCTGCAAAACCTTGCCTTCGTAAAGGGGCAACAGTGTGTATTTCTCTCTCGCAGAGCCCGGCTGCCAAATTCGAAACTTCCAGCGATTGCACCCACAGGAAAGCTGCCAGCACGGAAAGCTGTAGCTGGTTTTCACTGCCCCTTGGAACTACATTCGTTGCTAGACAGACATTCGCTTTCTGCAAAACCTTGCCTTCGTAAAGGGGCAACAGTGTGTATTTCTCTCTCGCAGAGCCCGGCTGCCAAATTCGAAACGTCCAGCGATTGCGCCCACAGGAAAGCTGCCAGCAAGGAAAGCTGTAGCTGGTTTTCACTGCCCCTTGGAACTGCATTCGCTGATAGACTGACATTCGCTTTCTACAAAAGCTTTCGTTGGTACAGGGGCAACACTGTGTATTTCTCTCTCGCAGAGCCCGGCTGCCAAATTCGAAACGTCCAGCGATTGCGCCCACAGGAAAGCTGCCAGCACGGAAAGCTGTAGCTGGTTTTCACTACCCCTTGGAACTACATTCGCTGCTAGACAGACATTCGCTTTCTGCAAAACCTTGCCTTCGTAAAGGGGCAACACTCTGTATTTCTCTCTCGCAGAGCCCGGCTGCCAAATTCGAAACGTCCAGCGATTGCGCCCACAGGAAAGCTGCCAGCAAGGAAAGCTGTAGCTGGTTTTCACTGCCCCTTGGAACTGCATTCGCTGATAGACAGACATTCGCTTTCTGTAAAACCTTGCCTTCGTAAAGGGGCAACACTGTGTATTTCTCTCTCGCAGAGCCCGGCTGCCAAATTCGAAACGTCCTGCGATTGCGCCCACAGGAAAGCTGCCAGCACGGAAAGCTGTAGCTGGTTTTCACTATCTCTTGGAACTGCATTCGCTGGTAGACAGACATTCGCTTTCTACAAAAGCTTTCGTTGGAACAGGGGCAACACTGTGAATTTCTCTCTCGCAGAGCCCAGTTACCAAATTCGAAACGTCCAGCGATTGCGCCCACAGGAAAGCTGCCAGCACGGAAAGCTGTAGCTGGTTTTCACTGCCCCTTGGAACTGCATTCGCTGATAGACAGACATTCGCTTTCTACAAAAGCTTTCCTTCGTAAAGGGGCAACACTGTGTATTTCTCTCTCGCAGAGCCCGGCTGCCAAATTCGAAACGTCCAGCGATTGCGCCCACAGGAAAGCTGCCAGCACGGAAAGCTGTAGCTGGTTTTCACTGCCCCTTGGAACTGCATTCGCTGATAGACAGACATTCGCTTTCTACAAAAGCTTTCGTTGGTACAGGGGCAACACTGTGTATTTCTCTCTCGCAGAGCCCGGTTGCCAAATTCGAAACGTCCAGCGATTGCGCCCACAGGAAAGCTGCCAGCACGGAAAGCTGTAGCTGGTTTTCACTGTCTCTTGCAACTACATTCGCTGATAGACAGACATTCGCTTTCTATAAAAGCTTTAGTTGGTACAGGGGCAACACTGTGTATTTCTCTCTCACAGAGCCCGGTTGCCAAATTCGAAACGTCCAGCGATTGCACGCACAGGAAAGCTGCCAGCACGGAAAGCTGTAGCTGGTTTTCACTGCCCCTTGGAACTACATTCGTTGCTAGACAGACATTCGCTTTCTGCAAAACCTTGCCTTCGTAAAGGGGCAACAGTGTGTATTTCTCTCTCGCAGAGCCCGGCTGCCAAATTCGAAACTTCCAGCGATTGCACCCACAGGAAAGCTGCCAGCACGGAAAGCTGTAGCTGGTTTTCACTGCCCCTTGGAACTACATTCGTTGCTAGACAGACATTCGCTTTCTGCAAAACCTTGCCTTCGTAAAGGGGCAACAGTGTGTATTTCTCTCTCGCAGAGCCCGGCTGCCAAATTCGAAACTTCCAGCGATTGCACCCACAGGAAAGCTGCCAGCAAGGAAAGCTGTAGCTGGTTTTCACTGCCCCTTGGAACTGCATTCGCTGATAGACAGACATTCGCTTTCTACAAAAGCTTTCGTTGGTACAGGGGCAACACTGTGTATTTCTCTCTCGCAGAGCCCGGCTGCCAAATTCGAAAGGTCCAGCGATTGCCCCCACAGGAAAGGTGCCAGCACGGAAAGCTGTAGCTGGTTTTCACTGTCTCTTGGCACTGCATTCGCTGCTAGACAGACATTCGCTTTCTGCAAAACCTTGCCTTCGTAAAGGGGCAACACTGTGTATTTCTCTCTCGCAGAGCCCGGCTGCCAAATTCGAAACGTCCAGCGATTGCGCCCACAGGAAAGCTGCCAGCAAGGAAAGCTGTAGCTGGTTTTCACTACCCCTTGGAACTACATTCGCTGCTAGAGAGACATTCGCTTTCTGCAAAACCTTGCCTTCGTAAAGGGGCAACACTGTGTATTTCTCTCTCGCAGAGCCAGGCTGCCAAATTCGAAACGTCCAGCGATTGCGCCCACAGGAAAGCTGCCAGCACGGAAAGCTGTAGCTGGTTTTCACTGCCCCTTGGAACTGCATTCGCTGATAGACAGACATTCGCTTTCTACAAAAGCTTTCGTTGGTACAGGGGCAACACTGTGTATTTCTCTCTCGCAGAGCCCGGTTACCAAATTCGAAACGTCCAGCGATTGCGCCCACAGGAAAGCTGCCAGCAAGGAAAGCTGTAGCTGGTTTTTACTGTCTCTTGGAACTACATTCGCTGATAGACAGACATTCGCTTTCTACAAAAGCTTTCGTTGGTACAGGGGCAACACTGTGTATTTCTCTCTCGCAGAGCCCGGCTGCCAAATTCGAAACGTCCAGCGATTGCGCCCACAGGAAAGCTGCCAGCACGGAAAGCTGTAGCTGGTTTTCACTGCCCCTTGGAACTGCATTCGCTGCTAGACAGACATTCGCTTTCTACAAAAGCTTTAATTGGTACAGGGGCAACACTGTGTATTTCTCTCTCGCAGAGCCCGGCTGCCAAATTCGAAACGTCCAGCGATTGCGCCCACAGGAAAGCTGCCAGCACGGAAAGCTGTAGCTGGTTTTCACTGCCCCTTGGAACTACATTCGCTGATAGACAGACATTCGCTTTCTGCAAAACCTTGCCTTCGTAAAGGGGCAACACTGTGTATTTCTCTCTCGCAGAGCCCGGTTGCCAAATTCGAAACGTCCAGCGATTGCGCCCACAGGAAAGCTGCCAGCACGGAAAGCTGTAGCTGGTTTTCACTGCCCCTTGGAACTGCATTCGCTGATAGACAGACATTCGCTTTCTACAAAAGCTTTCGTTGGTACAGGGGCAACACTGTGTATTTCTCTCTCGCAGAGCCCGGTTGCCAAATTCGAAACGTCCAGCGATTGCGCCCACAGGAAAGCTGCCAGCACGGAAAGCTGCAGCTGGTTTTCACTGCCCCTTGGAACTACATTCGCTGCTAGAGAGACATTCGCTTTCTGCAAAACCTTGCCTTCGTAAAGGGGCAACACTGTGTATTTCTCTCTCGCAGAGCCCGGTTGCCAAATTCGAAACGTCCAGCGATTGCGCCCACAGGAAAGCTGCCAGCACGGAAAGCTGTAGCTGGTTTTCACTGCCCCTTGGAACTGCATTCGCTGATAGACAGACATTCGCTTTCTACAAAAGCTTTCGTTGGTACAGGGGCAACATTGTTTATTTCCCTCTCGCAGAGCCCGGTTGCCAAATTCGAAACGTCCAGCGATTGCACCCACAGGAAAGCTGCCAGCAAGGAAAGCTGTAGCTGGTTTTCACTGCCCCTTGGAACTACATTCGCTGCTAGACAGACATTCGCTTTCTGCAAAACCTTGCCTTCGTAAAGGGGCAACAATGTGTATTTCTCTCTCGCAGAGCCCGGTTGCCAAATTCGAAACGTCCAGCGATTGCGCCCACAGGAAAGCTGCCAGCACGGAAAGCTGTAGCTGGTTTTCACTGCCCCTTGGAACTGCATTCGCTGATAGACAGACATTCGCTTTCTACAAAAGCTTTCGTTGGTACAGGGGCAACACTGTGTATTTCTCTCTCGCAGAGCCCGGCTGCCAAATTCGAAACGTCCAGCGATTGCGCCCACAGGAAAGCTGCCAGCACGGAAAGCTGTAGCTGGTTTTCACTGTCTCTTGGAACTACATTCGCTGATAGACAGACATTCGCTTTCTGCAAAACCTTGCCTTCGTAAAGGGGCAACACTGTGTATTTCTCTCTCGCAGAGCCCGGTTGCCAAATTCGAAACGTCTAGCGATTGCGCCCACAGGAAAGCTGCCAGCACGGAAAGCTGTAGCTGGTTTTCACTGCCCCTTGGAACTGCATTCGCTGATGGACAGACATTCGCTTTCTACAAAAGCTTTCGTTGGTACAGGGGCAACACTGTGTATTTCTCTCTCGCAGAGCCCGGTTGCCAAATTCGAAACGTCCAGCGATTGCGCCCACAGGAAAGCTGCCAGCACGGAAAGCTGTAGCTGGTTTTCACTGCCCCTTGGAACTGCATTCGCTGATAGACAGACATTCGCTTTCTACAAAAGCTTTCGTTGGTACAGGGGCAACACTGTGTATTTCTCTCTCGCAGAGCCCGGTTGCCAAATTCGAAACGTCCAGCGATTGCGCCCACAGGAAAGCTGCCAGCACGGAAAGCTGTAGCTGGTTTTCACTGCCCCTTGGAACTGCATTCGCTGATGGACAGACATTCGCTTTCTACAAAAGCTTTCGTTGGTACAGGGGCAACACTGTGTATTTCTCTCTCGCAGAGCCCGGTTGCCAAATTCGAAACGTCCAGCGATTGCGCCCACAGGAAAGCTGCCAGCACGGAAAGCTGTAGCTGGTTTTCACTGCCCCTTGGAACTACATTCGCTGCTAGAGAGACATTAGCTTTCTGCAAAACCTTGCCTTCGTAAAGGGGCAACACTGTGTATTTCTCTCTCGCAGAGCCCGGCTGCCAAATTCGAAACGTCCAGCGATTGCACGCACAGGAAAGCTGCCAGCACGGAAAGCTGTAGCTGGTTTTCACTGCCCCTTGGAACTACATTCGCTGCTAGACAGACATTCGCTTTCTGCAAAACCTTGCCTTCGTAAAGGGGCAACACTGTGTATTTCTCTCTCGCAGAGCCCGGCTGCCAAATTCGAAACTTCCAGCGATTGCACCCACAGGAAAGCTGCCAGCACGGAAAGCTGTAGCTGGTTTTCACTGCCCCTTGGAACTACATTCGTTGCTAGACAGACATTCGCTTTCTGCAAAACCTTGCCTTCGTAAAGGGGCAACAGTGTGTATTTCTCTCTCGCAGAGCCCGGCTGCCAAATTCGAAACGTCCAGCGATTGCGCCCACAGGAAAGCTGCCAGCAAGGAAAGCTGTAGCTGGTTTTCACTGCCCCTTGGAACTGCATTCGCTGATAGACAGACATTCGCTTTCTACAAAAGCTTTAATTGGTACAGGGGCAACACTGTGTATTTCTCTCTCTCAGAGCCGGGTTGCCAAATTCGAAACGTCCAGCGATTGCGCCCACAGGAAAGCTGCCAGCACGGAAAGCTGTAGCTGGTTTTCACTGTCTCTTGGAACTGCATTTGCTGATAGACAGACATTCGCTTTCTACAAAAGCTTTAATTGGTACAGGGGCAACACTGTGTATTTCTCTCTCTCAGAGCCGGGTTGCCAAATTCGAAACGTCCAGCGATTGCGCCCACAGGAAAGCTGCCAGCACGGAAAGCTGTAGCTGGTTTTCACTGTCTCTTGGAACTACATTCGCTGCTAGACAGACATTCGCTTTCTGCAAAACCTTGCCTTCGTAAAGGGGCAACACTGTGTATTTCTCTCTCGCAGAGCCCGGCTGCCAAATTCGAAACGTCCAGCGATTGCGCCCACAGGAAAGCTGCCAGCAAGGAAAGCTGTAGCTGGTTTTCACTACCCCTTGGAACTACATTCGCTGCTAGAGAGACATTCGCTTTCTGCAAAACCTTGCCTTCGTAAAGGGGCAACACTGTGTATTTCTCTCTCGCAGAGCCAGGCTGCCAAATTCGAAACGTCCAGCGATTGCGCCCACAGGAAAGCTGCCAGCACGGAAAGCTGTAGCTGGTTTTCACTGCCCCTTGGAACTGCATTCGCTGATAGACAGACATTCGCTTTCTACAAAAGCTTTCGTTGGTACAGGGGCAACACTGTGTATTTCTCTCTCGCAGAGCCCGGTTGCCAAATTCGAAACGTCCAGCGATTGCGCCCACAGGAAAGCTGCCAGCACGGAAAGCTGCAGCTGGTTTTCACTGCCCCTTGGAACTACATTCGCTGCTAGAGAGACATTCGCTTTCTGCAAAACCTTGCCTTCGTAAAGGGGCAACACTGTGTATTTCTCTCTCGCAGAGCCCGGTTGCCAAATTCGAAACGTCCAGCGATTGCGCCCACAGGAAAGCTGCCAGCACGGAAAGCTGTAGCTGGCTTTCACTGCCCCTTGGAACTGCATTCGCTGATAGACAGACATTCGCTTTCTACAAAAGCTTTCGTTGGTACAGGGGCAACATTGTTTATTTCCCTCTCGCAGAGCCCGGTTGCCAAATTCGAAACGTCCAGCGATTGCACCCACAGGAAAGCTGCCAGCAAGGAAAGCTGTAGCTGGTTTTCACTGCCCCTTGGAACTGCATTCGCTGATAGACAGACATTCGCTTTCTACAAAAGCTTTCGTTCGTAAAGGGGCAACAGTGCGTATGCCTCTCTCGCGCAGAGCCTGGTTGCCAAATTCGAAACGTCCAGCGATTGCGCCCACAGGAAAGCTGCCAGCACGGAAAGCTGTAGCTGGTTTTCACTGCCCCTTGGAACTGCATTCGCTGATAGACAGACATTCGCTTTCTACAAAAGCTTTCGTTGGTACAGGGGCAACACTGTGTATTTCTCTCTCGCAGAGCCCGGCTGCCAAATTCGAAACGTCCAGCGATTGCGCCCACAGGAAAGCTGCCAGCACGGAAAGCTGTAGCTGGTTTTCACTGTCTCTTGGAACTACATTCGCTGATAGACAGACATTCGCTTTCTGCAAAACCTTGCCTTCGTAAAGGGGCAACACTGTGTATTTCTCTCTCGCAGAGCCCGGTTGCCAAATTCGAAACGTCTAGCGATTGCGCCCACAGGAAAGCTGCCAGCACGGAAAGCTGTAGCTGGTTTTCACTGCCCCTTGGAACTGCATTCGCTGATGGACAGACATTCGCTTTCTACAAAAGCTTTCGTTGGTACAGGGGCAACACTGTGTATTTCTCTCTCGCAGAGCCCGGTTACCAAATTCGAAACGTCCAGCGATTGCGCCCACAGGAAAGCTGCCAGCACGGAAAGCTGTAGCTGGTTTTCACTGCCCCTTGGAACTGCATTCGCTGATAGACAGACATTCGCTTTCTACAAAAGCTTTCGTTGGTACAGGGGCAACACTGTGTATTTCTCTCTCGCAGAGCCCGGTTGCCAAATTCGAAACGTCCAGCGATTGCGCCCACAGGAAAGCTGCCAGCACGGAAAGCTGTAGCTGGTTTTCACTGCCCCTTGGAACTACATTCGCTGCTAGACAGACATTAGCTTTCTGCAAAACCTTGCCTTCGTAAAGGGGCAACACTGTGTATTTCTCTCTCGCAGAGCCCGGCTGCCAAATTCGAAACGTCCAGCGATTGCACGCACAGGAAAGCTGCCAGCACGGAAAGCTGTAGCTGGTTTTCACTGCCCCTTGGAACTACATTCGCTGCTAGACAGACATTCGCTTTCTGCAAAACCTTGCCTTCGTAAAGGGGCAACACTGTGTATTTCTCTCTCGCAGAGCCCGGCTGCCAAATTCGAAACTTCCAGCGATTGCACCCACAGGAAAGCTGCCAGCACGGAAAGCTGTAGCTGGTTTTCACTGCCCCTTGGAACTACATTCGTTGCTAGACAGACATTCGCTTTCTGCAAAACCTTGCCTTCGTAAAGGGGCAACAGTGTGTATTTCTCTCTCGCAGAGCCCGGCTGCCAAATTCGAAACGTCCAGCGATTGCGCCCACAGGAAAGCTGCCAGCACGGAAAGCTGTAGCTGGTTTTCACTGTCTCTTGGAACTGCATTTGCTGATAGACAGACATTCGCTTTCTACAAAAGCTTTAATTGGTACAGGGGCAACACTGTGTATTTCTCTCTCTCAGAGCCGGGTTGCCAAATTCGAAACGTCCAGCGATTGCGCCCACAGGAAAGCTGCCAGCACGGAAAGCTGTAGCTGGTTTTCACTGTCTCTTGGAACTACATTCGCTGCTAGACAGACATTCGCTTTCTGCAAAACCTTGCCTTCGTAAAGGGGCAACACTGTGTATTTCTCTCTCGCAGAGCCCGGCTGCCAAATTCGAAACGTCCAGCGATTGCGCCCACAGGAAAGCTGCCAGCAAGGAAAGCTGTAGCTGGTTTTCACTACCCCTTGGAACTACATTCGCTGCTAGAGAGACATTCGCTTTCTGCAAAACCTTGCCTTCGTAAAGGGGCAACACTGTGTATTTCTCTCTCGCAGAGCCAGGCTGCCAAATTCGAAACGTCCAGCGATTGCGCCCACAGGAAAGCTGCCAGCACGGAAAGCTGTAGCTGGTTTTCACTGCCCCTTGGAACTGCATTCGCTGATAGACAGACATTCGCTTTCTACAAAAGCTTTCGTTGGTACAGGGGCAACACTGTGTATTTCTCTCTCGCAGAGCCCGGCTGCCAAATTCGAAACGTCCAGCGATTGCGCCCACAGGAAAGCTGCCAGCACGGAAAGCTGTAGCTGGTTTTCACTGCCCCTTGGAACTGCATTCGCTGATAGACAGACATTCACTTTCTTCAAAAGCTTTCGTTGGTATAGGGGCAACACTGTGTATTTCTCTCTCGCAGAGCCCGGTTGCCAAATTCGAAACGTCCAGCGATTGCACCCACAGGAAAGCTGCCAGCACGGAAAGCTGTAGCTGGTTTTCACTGCCCCTTGGAACTACATTCGCTGCTAGACAGACATTCGCTTTCTGCAAAACCTTGCCTTCGTAAAGGGGCAACACTGTGTATTTCTCTCTCGCAGAGCCCGGTTGCCAAATTCGAAACGTCCAGCAATTGCGCCCACAGGAAAGCTGCCAGCACGGAAAGCTGTAGCTGGTTTTCACTGCCCCTTGGAACTACATTCGCTGATAGACTGACATTCGCTTTCTACAAAAGCTTTAATTCGTACAGGGGCAACACTGTGTATTTCTCTCTCGCAGAGCCCGGTTGCCAAATTCGAAACGTCCAGCGATTGCACCCACAGGAAAGCTGCCAGCACGGAAAGCTGTAGCTGGTTTTCACTGCCCCTTGGAACTACATTCGCTGCTAGACAGACATTCGCTTTCTGCAAAACCTTGCCTTCGTAAAGGGGCAACACTGTGTATTTCTCTCTTGCAGAGCCCGGTTGCCAAATTCGAAACGTCCAGCGATTGCGCCCACAGGAAAGCTGCCAGCACGGAAAGCTGTAGCTGGTTTTCACTGCCCCTTGGAGCTGCATTCGCTGCTAGACAGACATTCGCTTTCTACAAAAGCTTTAATTGGTACAGGGGCAACACTGTGTATTTCTCTCTCGCAGAGCCCGGTTGCCAAATTCGAAACGTCCAGCGATTGCGCCCACAGGAAAGCTGCCAGCACGGAAAGCTGTAGCTGGTTTTCACTGCCCCTTGGAACTGCATTCGCTGATAGACAGACATTCGCTTTCTACAAAAGCTTTCGTTGGTACAGGGGCAACATTGTTTATTTCCCTCTCGCAGAGCCCGGTTGCCAAATTCGAAACGTCCAGCGATTGCACCCACAGGAAAGCTGCCAGCAAGGAAAGCTGTAGCTGGTTTTCACTGCCCCTTGGAACTGCATTCGCTGATAGACAGACATTCGCTTTCTACAAAAGCTTTCGTTCGTAAAGGGGCAACAGTGCGTATGCCTCTCTCGCGCAGAGCCTGGTTGCCAAATTCGAAACGTCCAGCGATTGCGCCCACAGGAAAGCTGCCAGCACGGAAAGCTGTAGCTGGTTTTCACTGCCCCTTGGAACTACATTCGCTGCTAGACAGACATTCGCTTTCTGCAAAACCTTGCCTTCGTAAAGGGGCAACAATGTGTATTTCTCTCTCGCAGAGCCCGGTTGCCAAATTCGAAACGTCCAGTGATTGCGCCCACAGGAAAGCTGCCAGCACGGAAAGCTGTAGCTGGTTTTCACTGCCCCTTGGAACTGCATTCGCTGATAGACAGACATTCGCTTTCTACAAAAGCTTTCGTTGGTACAGGGGCAACACTGTGTATTTCTCTCTCGCAGAGCCCGGCTGCCAAATTCGAAACGTCCAGCGATTGCGCCCACAGGAAAGCTGCCAGCACGGAAAGCTGTAGCTGGTTTTCACTGTCTCTTGGAACTACATTCGCTGATAGACAGACATTCGCTTTCTGCAAAACCTTGCCTTCGTAAAGGGGCAACACTGTGTATTTCTCTCTCGCAGAGCCCGGTTGCCAAATTCGAAACGTCTAGCGATTGCGCCCACAGGAAAGCTGCCAGCACGGAAAGCTGTAGCTGGTTTTCACTGCCCCTTGGAACTGCATTCGCTGATGGACAGACATTCGCTTTCTACAAAAGCTTTCGTTGGTACAGGGGCAACACTGTGTATTTCTCTCTCGCAGAGCCCGGTTGCCAAATTCGAAACGTCCAGCGATTGCGCCCACAGGAAAGCTGCCAGCACGGAAAGCTGTAGCTGGTTTTCACTGCCCCTTGGAACTGCATTCGCTGATAGACAGACATTCGCTTTCTACAAAAGCTTTCGTTGGTACAGGGGCAACACTGTGTATTTCTCTCTCGCAGAGCCCGGTTGCCAAATTCGAAACGTCCAGCGATTGCGCCCACAGGAAAGCTGCCAGCACGGAAAGCTGTAGCTGGTTTTCACTGCCCCTTGGAACTGCATTCGCTGATGGACAGACATTCGCTTTCTACAAAAGCTTTCGTTGGTACAGGGGCAACACTGTGTATTTCTCTCTCGCAGAGCCCGGTTGCCAAATTCGAAACGTCCAGCGATTGCGCCCACAGGAAAGCTGCCAGCACGGAAAGCTGTAGCTGGTTTTCACTGCCCCTTGGAACTACATTCGCTGCTAGAGAGACATTAGCTTTCTGCAAAACCTTGCCTTCGTAAAGGGGCAACACTGTGTATTTCTCTCTCGCAGAGCCCGGCTGCCAAATTCGAAACGTCCAGCGATTGCACGCACAGGAAAGCTGCCAGCACGGAAAGCTGTAGCTGGTTTTCACTGCCCCTTGGAACTACATTCGCTGCTAGACAGACATTCGCTTTCTGCAAAACCTTGCCTTCGTAAAGGGGCAACACTGTGTATTTCTCTCTCGCAGAGCCCGGCTGCCAAATTCGAAACTTCCAGCGATTGCACCCACAGGAAAGCTGCCAGCACGGAAAGCTGTAGCTGGTTTTCACTGCCCCTTGGAACTACATTCGTTGCTAGACAGACATTCGCTTTCTGCAAAACCTTGCCTTCGTAAAGGGGCAACAGTGTGTATTTCTCTCTCGCAGAGCCCGGCTGCCAAATTCGAAACGTCCAGCGATTGCGCCCACAGGAAAGCTGCCAGCAAGGAAAGCTGTAGCTGGTTTTCACTGCCCCTTGGAACTGCATTCGCTGATAGACAGACATTCGCTTTCTACAAAAGCTTTAATTGGTACAGGGGCAACACTGTGTATTTCTCTCTCTCAGAGCCGGGTTGCCAAATTCGAAACGTCCAGCGATTGCGCCCACAGGAAAGCTGCCAGCACGGAAAGCTGTAGCTGGTTTTCACTGTCTCTTGGAACTGCATTTGCTGATAGACAGACATTCGCTTTCTACAAAAGCTTTAATTGGTACAGGGGCAACACTGTGTATTTCTCTCTCTCAGAGCCGGGTTGCCAAATTCGAAACGTCCAGCGATTGCGCCCACAGGAAAGCTGCCAGCACGGAAAGCTGTAGCTGGTTTTCACTGTCTCTTGGAACTACATTCGCTGCTAGACAGACATTCGCTTTCTGCAAAACCTTGCCTTCGTAAAGGGGCAACACTGTGTATTTCTCTCTCGCAGAGCCCGGCTGCCAAATTCGAAACGTCCAGCGATTGCGCCCACAGGAAAGCTGCCAGCAAGGAAAGCTGTAGCTGGTTTTCACTACCCCTTGGAACTACATTCGCTGCTAGAGAGACATTCGCTTTCTGCAAAACCTTGCCTTCGTAAAGGGGCAACACTGTGTATTTCTCTCTCGCAGAGCCAGGCTGCCAAATTCGAAACGTCCAGCGATTGCGCCCACAGGAAAGCTGCCAGCACGGAAAGCTGTAGCTGGTTTTCACTGCCCCTTGGAACTGCATTCGCTGATAGACAGACATTCGCTTTCTACAAAAGCTTTCGTTGGTACAGGGGCAACACTGTGTATTTCTCTCTCGCAGAGCCCGGTTACCAAATTCGAAACGTCCAGCGATTGCGCCCACAGGAAAGCTGCCAGCAAGGAAAGCTGTAGCTGGTTTTTACTGTCTCTTGGAACTACATTCGCTGATAGACAGACATTCGCTTTCTACAAAAGCTTTCGTTGGTACAGGGGCAACACTGTGTATTTCTCTCTCGCAGAGCCCGGCTGCCAAATTCGAAACGTCCAGCGATTGCGCCCACAGGAAAGCTGCCAGCACGGAAAGCTGTAGCTGGTTTTCACTGCCCCTTGGAACTGCATTCGCTGATAGACAGACATTCACTTTCTTCAAAAGCTTTCGTTGGTATAGGGGCAACACTGTGTATTTCTCTCTCGCAGAGCCCGGTTGCCAAATTCGAAACGTCCAGCGATTGCACCCACAGGAAAGCTGCCAGCACGGAAAGCTGTAGCTGGTTTTCACTGCCCCTTGGAACTACATTCGCTGCTAGACAGACATTCGCTTTCTGCAAAACCTTGCCTTCGTAAAGGGGCAACACTGTGTATTTCTCTCTCGCAGAGCCCGGTTGCCAAATTCGAAACGTCCAGCAATTGCGCCCACAGGAAAGCTGCCAGCACGGAAAGCTGTAGCTGGTTTTCACTGCCCCTTGGAACTACATTCGCTGATAGACTGACATTCGCTTTCTACAAAAGCTTTAATTCGTACAGGGGCAACACTGTGTATTTCTCTCTCGCAGAGCCCGGTTGCCAAATTCGAAACGTCCAGCGATTGCACCCACAGGAAAGCTGCCAGCACGGAAAGCTGTAGCTGGTTTTCACTGTCTCTTGGAACTACATTCGCTGATAGACATACATTCACTTTCTACAAAAGCTTTCGTTGGTACAGGGGCAACACTGTGTATTTCTCTCTCGCAGAGCCCGGTTGCCAAATTCGAAACGTCCAGCGATTGCGCCCACAGGAAAGCTGCCAGCACGGAAAGCTGTAGCTGGTTTTCACTGCCCCTTGGAACTACATTCGCTGCTAGACAGACATTCGCTTTCTGCAAAACCTTGCCTTCGTAAAGGGGCAACACTGTGTATTTCTCTCTTGCAGAGCCCGGTTGCCAAATTCGAAACGTCCAGCGATTGCGCCCACAGGAAAGCTGCCAGCACGGAAAGCTGTAGCTGGTTTTCACTGCCCCTTGGAGCTGCATTCGCTGCTAGACAGACATTCGCTTTCTACAAAAGCTTTAATTGGTACAGGGGCAACACTGTGTATTTCTCTCTCGCAGAGCCCGGTTGCCAAATTCGAAACGTCCAGCGATTGCGCCCACAGGAAAGCTGCCAGCACGGAAAGCTGTAGCTGGTTTTCACTGCCCCTTGGAACTGCATTCGCTGATAGACAGACATTCGCTTTCTACAAAAGCTTTCGTTGGTACAGGGGCAACATTGTTTATTTCCCTCTCGCAGAGCCCGGTTGCCAAATTCGAAACGTCCAGCGATTGCACCCACAGGAAAGCTGCCAGCAAGGAAAGCTGTAGCTGGTTTTCACTGCCCCTTGGAACTGCATTCGCTGATAGACAGACATTCGCTTTCTACAAAAGCTTTCGTTCGTAAAGGGGCAACAGTGCGTATGCCTCTCTCGCGCAGAGCCTGGTTGCCAAATTCGAAACGTCCAGCGATTGCGCCCACAGGAAAGCTGCCAGCACGGAAAGCTGTAGCTGGTTTTCACTGCCCCTTGGAACTACATTCGCTGCTAGACAGACATTCGCTTTCTGCAAAACCTTGCCTTCGTAAAGGGGCAACAATGTGTATTTCTCTCTCGCAGAGCCCGGTTGCCAAATTCGAAACGTCCAGCGATTGCGCCCACAGGAAAGCTGCCAGCACGGAAAGCTGTAGCTGGTTTTCACTGCCCCTTGGAACTGCATTCGCTGATAGACAGACATTCGCTTTCTACAAAAGCTTTCGTTGGTACAGGGGCAACACTGTGTATTTCTCTCTCGCAGAGCCCGGCTGCCAAATTCGAAACGTCCAGCGATTGCGCCCACAGGAAAGCTGCCAGCACGGAAAGCTGTAGCTGGTTTTCACTGTCTCTTGGAACTACATTCGCTGATAGACAGACATTCGCTTTCTGCAAAACCTTGCCTTCGTAAAGGGGCAACACTGTGTATTTCTCTCTCGCAGAGCCCGGTTGCCAAATTCGAAACGTCTAGCGATTGCGCCCACAGGAAAGCTGCCAGCACGGAAAGCTGTAGCTGGTTTTCACTGCCCCTTGGAACTGCATTCGCTGATGGACAGACATTCGCTTTCTACAAAAGCTTTCGTTGGTACAGGGGCAACACTGTGTATTTCTCTCTCGCAGAGCCCGGTTGCCAAATTCGAAACGTCCAGCGATTGCGCCCACAGGAAAGCTGCCAGCACGGAAAGCTGTAGCTGGTTTTCACTGCCCCTTGGAACTGCATTCGCTGATAGACAGACATTCGCTTTCTACAAAAGCTTTCGTTGGTACAGGGGCAACACTGTGTATTTCTCTCTCGCAGAGCCCGGTTGCCAAATTCGAAACGTCCAGCGATTGCGCCCACAGGAAAGCTGCCAGCACGGAAAGCTGTAGCTGGTTTTCACTGCCCCTTGGAACTACATTCGCTGCTAGAGAGACATTAGCTTTCTGCAAAACCTTGCCTTCGTAAAGGGGCAACACTGTGTATTTCTCTCTCGCAGAGCCCGGCTGCCAAATTCGAAACGTCCAGCGATTGCGCCCACAGGAAAGCTGCCAGCAAGGAAAGCTGTAGCTGGTTTTCACTGCCCCTTGGAACTGCATTCGCTGATGGACAGACATTCACTTTCTTCAAAAGCTTTCGTTGGTACAGGGGCAACACTGTGTATTTCTCTCTCGCAGAGCCCGGCTGCCAAATTCGAAACGTCCAGCGATTGCGCCCACAGGAAAGCTGCCAGCACGGAAAGCTGTAGCTGGTTTTCACTGCCCCTTGGAACTACATTCGCTGCTAGACAGACATTCGCTTTCTACAAAAGCTTTCGTTCGTAAAGGGGCAACACTGTGTATTTCTCTCTCGCAGAGCCCGGTTGCCAAATTCGAAACGTCCAGCGATTGCGCCCAAAGGAAAGCTGCCAGCACGGAAAGCTGTAGCTGGTTTTCACTGCCCCTTGGAACTGCATTCGCTGATAGACTGACATTCGCTTTCTACAAAAGCTTTCGTTGGTACAGGGGCAACACTGTGTATTTCTCTCTCGCAGAGCCCAGTTACCAAATTCGAAACGTCCAGCGATTGCGCCCACAGGAAAGCTGCCAGCACGGAAAGCTGTAGCTGGTTTTCACTGCCCCTTGGAACTACATTCGCTGCTAGACAGACATTCGCTTTCTGCAAAACCTTGCCTTCGTAAAGGGGCAACACTGTGTATTTCTCTCTCGCAGAGCCCGGTTGCCAAATTCGAAACGTCCAGCGATTGCGTCCACAGGAAAGCTGCCAGCACGGAAAGCTGTAGCTGGTTTTCACTGCCCCTTGGAACTGCATTCGCTGATAGACAGACATTCACTTTCTTCAAAAGCTTTCGTTGGTACAGGGGCAACACTGTGTATTTCTCTCTCGCAGAGCCCGGTTGCCAAATTCGAAACGTCCAGCGATTGCGCCCATAGGAAACCTGCCAGCACGGAAAGCTGTAGCTGGTTTTCACTGTCTCTTGGAAATACATTCGCTGCTAGATAGACATTCGCTTTCTGTAAAACCTTGCGTTCGTAAAGGGGCAACACTGTGTATTTCTCTCTCGCAGAGCACGGCTGCCAAATTCGAAACGTCCAGCGATTGCGCCCACAGGAAAGCTGCCAGCACGGAAAGCTGTAGCTGGTTTTCACTGCCCCTTAGAATTACATTCGCTGCTAGACAGACATTCGCTTTCTGCAAAACCTTGCCTTCGTAAAGGGGCAACACTGTGTATTTCTCTCTCGCAGAGCTCAGCTGCCAAATTCGAAACGTCCAGCGATTGCGCCCACAGGAAAGCTGCCAGCACGGAAAGCTGTAGCTGGTTTTCACTGCCCCTTGGAACTGCATTCGCTGATAGACACACATTCGCTTTCTACAAAAGCTTTCGTTGGTACAGGGGCAACACTGTGTCTTTCTCTCTCGCAGAGCCCAGTTACCAAATTCAAAACGTCCAGCGATTGCGCCCACAGGAAAGCTGCCAGCAAGGAAAGCTGTAGCTGGTTTTCACTGCCCCTTGGAACTGCATTCGCTGATAGACAGACATTCGCTTTCTACAAAAGCTTTCGTTGGTACAGGGGCAACACTGTGTATTTCTCTCTCGCAGAGCCCGGTTGCCAAATTCGAAACGTCCAGCGATTGCACCCACAGGAAAGCTGCCAGCACGGAAAGCTGTAGCTGGTTTTCACTGCCCCTTGGAACTACATTCGCTGCTAGACAGACATTCGCTTTCTGCAAAACCTTGCCTTCGTAAAGGGGCAACACTGTGTATTTCTCTCTCGCAGAGCCCGGTTGCCAAATTCGAAACGTCCAGCGATTGCGCCCACAGGAAAGCTGCCAGCACGGAAAGCTGTAGCTGGTTTTCACTGCCCCTTGGAACTGCATTCGCTGATAGACAGACATTCGCTTTCTACAAAAGCTTTCGTTGGTACAGGGGCAACACTGTGTATTTCTCTCTCGCAGAGCCCGGCTGCCAAATTCGAAACGTCCAGCGATTGCGCCCACAGGAAAGCTGCCAGCACGGAAAGCTGTAGCTGGTTTTCACTGTCTCTTGGAACTACATTCGCTGATAGACAGACATTCGCTTTCTGCAAAACCTTGCCTTCGTAAAGGGGCAACACTGTGTATTTCTCTCTCGCAGAGCCCGGTTGCCAAATTCGAAACGTCCAGCGATTGCGCCCACAGGAAAGCTTTCAGCACGGAAAGCTGTAGCTGGTTTTCACTGCCCCTTGGAACTGCATTCGCTGATAGACAGACATTCGCTTTCTACAAAAGCTTTCGTTGGTACAGGGGCAACACTGTGTATTTCTCTCTCGCAGAGCCCAGTTACCAAATTCGAAACGTCCAGCGATTGCGCCCACAGGAAAGCTGCCAGCACGGAAAGCTGTAGCTGGTTTTCACTGCCCCTTGGAACTGCATTCGCTGCTAGACAGACATTCGCTTTCTACAAAAGCTTTCGTTGGTACAGGGGCAACACTGTGTATTTCTCTCTCGCAGAGCCCGGCTGCCAAATTCGAAACGTCCAGCGATTGCGCCCACAGGAAAGCTGCCAGCACGGAAAGCTGTAGCTGGTTTTCACTGTCTCTTGGAACTACATTCGCTGATAGACAGACATTCGCTTTCTGCAAAACCTTGCCTTCGTAAAGGGGCAACACTGTGTATTTCTCTCTCGCAGAGCCCAGTTACCAAATTCGAAACGTCCAGCGATTGCGCCCACAGGAAAGCTGCCAGCACGGAAAGCTGTAGCTGGTTTTCACTGCCCCTTGGAACTGCATTCGCTGATAGACAGACATTCGCTTTCTACAAAAGCTTTCGTTGGTACAGGGGCAACACTGTGTATTTCTCTCTCGCAGAGCCCGGTTGCCAAATTCGAAACGTCCAGCGATTGCGCCCACAGGAAAGCTGCCAGCACGGAAAGCTGTAGCTGGTTTTCACTGCCCCTTGGAACTACATTCGCTGCTAGAGAGACATTAGCTTTCTGCAAAACCTTGCCTTCGTAAAGGGGCAACACTGTGTATTTCTCTCTCGCAGAGCCCGGCTGCCAAATTCGAAACGTCCAGCGATTGCGCCCACAGGAAAGCTGCCAGCACGGAAAGCTGTAGCTGGTTTTCACTGCCCCTTGGAACTGCATTCGCTGATAGACAGACATTCGCTTTCTACAAAAGCTTTCGTTGGTACAGGGGCAACACTGTGTATTTCTCTCTCGCAGAGCCCGGTTGCCAAATTCGAAACGTCCAGCGATTGCACCCACAGGAAAGCTGCCAGCACGGAAAGCTGTAGCTGGTTTTCACTGCCCCTTGGAACTACATTCGCTGATAGACAGACATTCGCTTTCTGCAAAACCTTGCCTTCGTAAAGGGGCAACACTGTGTATTTCTCTCTCGCAGAGCCCGGTTGCCAAATTCGAAACGTCTAGCGATTGCGCCCACAGGAAAGCTGCCAGCACGGAAAGCTGTAGCTGGTTTTCACTGCCCCTTGGAACTGCATTCGCTGATGGACAGACATTCGCTTTCTACAAAAGCTTTCGTTGGTACAGGGGCAACACTGTGTATTTCTCTCTCGCAGAGCCCGGTTGCCAAATTCGAAACGTCCAGCGATTGCGCCCACAGGAAAGCTGCCAGCACGGAAAGCTGTAGCTGGTTTTCACTGTCTCTTGGAACTACATTCGCTGCTAGAGAGACATTAGCTTTCTGCAAAACCTTGCCTTCGTAAAGGGGCAACACTGTGTATTTCTCTCTCGCAGAGCCCGGCTGCCAAATTCGAAACGTCCAGCGATTGCGCCCACAGGAAAGCTGCCAGCAAGGAAAGCTGTAGCTGGTTTTCACTGCCCCTTGGAACTGCATTCGCTGATGGACAGACATTCACTTTCTTCAAAAGCTTTCGTTGGTACAGGGGCAACACTGTGTATTTCTCTCTCGCAGAGCCCGGCTGCCAAATTCGAAACGTCCAGCGATTGCGCCCACAGGAAAGCTGCCAGCACGGAAAGCTGTAGCTGGTTTTCACTGCCCCTTGGAACTACATTCGTTGCTAGACAGACATTCGCTTTCTGCAAAACCTTGCCTTCGTAACGGGGCAACACTGTGTATTTCTCTCTCGCAGAGCCCGGTTGCCAAATTCGAAACGTCCAGCGATTGCGCCCACAGGAAAGCTGCCAGCACGGAAAGCTGTAGCTGGTTTTCACTGCCCCTTGGAACTACATTCGCTGCTAGACAGACATTCGCTTTCTGCAAAACCTTGCCTTCGTAAAGGGGCAACACTGTGTATTTCTCTCTCGCAGAGCCCGGTTGCCAAATTCGAAACGTCCAGCGATTGCGCCCACAGGAAAGCTGCCAGCACGGAAAGCTGTAGCTGGTTTTCACTGCCCCTTGGAACTGCATTCGCTGATAGACAGACATTCGCTTTCTACAAAAGCTTTCGTTGGTACAGGGGCAACACTGTGTATTTCTCTCTCGCAGAGCCCGGTTGCCAAATTCGAAACGTCCAGCGATTGCACCCACAGGAAAGCTGCCAGCACGGAAAGCTGTAGCTGGTTTTCACTGCCCCTTGGAACTACATTCGCTGCTAGACAGACATTCGCTTTCTGCAAAACCTTGCCTTCGTAAAGGGGCAACACTGTGTATTTCTCTCTCGCAGAGCCCGGTTGCCAAATTCGAAACGTCCAGCGATTGCGCCCACAGGAAATCTGCCAGCATGGAAAGCTGTAGCTGGTTTTCACTGCCCCTTGGAACTACATTCGCTGCTAGACAGACATTCGCTTTCTGCAAAACCTTGCCTTCGTAAAGGTGCAACAGTGTGTATTTCTCTCTCGCAGAGCCCGGTTGCCAAATTCGAAACGTGCAGCGATTGCGCCCACAGGAAAGCTGCCAGCATGGAAAGCTGTAGCTGGTTTTCACTGCCCCTTGGAACTACATTCGCTGCTAGACAGACATTCGCT
This sequence comes from Mycteria americana, assembly GCF_035582795.1. Lineage (NCBI taxonomy): Eukaryota > Metazoa > Chordata > Aves > Ciconiiformes > Ciconiidae > Mycteria > Mycteria americana. The sequence goes on from NC_134365.1 coordinate 89,498,808, forward strand.
TTCTGCAAAACCTTGCCTTCGTAAAGGGGCAACACTGTGTATTTCTCTCTCGCAGAGCCCGGTTGCCAAATTCGAAACGTCCAGCGATTGCGCCCACAGGAAAGCTGCCAGCATGGAAAGCTGTAGCTGGTTTTCACTGCCCCTTGGAACTGCATTCGCTGATAGACAGACATTCGCTTTCTACAAAAGCTTTCGTTGGTACAGGGGCAACACTGTGTATTTCTCTCTCGCAGAGCCCGGCTGCCAAATTCGAAACGTCCAGCGATTGCGCCCACAGGAAAGCTGCCAGCACGGAAAGCTGTAGCTGGTTTTCACTGCCCCTTGGAACTACATTCGCTGCTAGAGAGACATTAGCTTTCTGCAAAACCTTGCCTTCGTAAAGGGGCAACACTGTGTATTTCTCTCTCGCATGCCCGGCTGCCAAATTCGAAACGTCCAGCGATTGCGCCCACAGGAAAGCTGCCAGCACGGAAAGCTGTAGCTGGTTTTCACTGCCCCTTGGAACTGCATTCGCTGATAGACAGACATTCGCTTTCTACAAAAGCTTTCGTTGGTACATGGGTAACACTGTGTATTTCTCTCTCGCAGAGCCCGGCTGCCAAATTCGAAACGTCCAGCGATTGCGCCCACAGGAAAGCTGCCAGCACGGAAAGCTGTAGCTGGTTTTCACTGCCCCTTGGAACTACATTCGCTGCTAGAGAGACATTCGCTTTCTGCAAAACCTTGCCTTCGTAAAGGGGCAACACTGTGTATTTCTCTCTCGCAGAGCCCGGCTGCCAAATTCGAAACGTCCAGCGATTGCGCCCACAGGAAAGCTGCCAGCAAGGAAAGCTGTAGCTGGTTTTCACTGCCCCTTGGAACTGCATTCGCTGATGGACAGACATTCACTTTCTTCAAAAGCTTTCGTTGGTACAGGGGCAACACTGTGTATTTCTCTCTCGCAGAGCCCGGCTGCCAAATTCGAAACGTCCAGCGATTGCGCCCACAGGAAAGCTGCCAGCACGGAAAGCTGTAGCTGGTTTTCACTGCCCCTTGGAACTACATTCGTTGCTAGACAGACATTCGCTTTCTGCAAAACCTTGCCTTCGTAAAGGGGCAACACTGTGTATTTCTCTCTCGCAGAGCCCGGTTGCCAAATTCGAAACGTCCAGCGATTGCGCCCACAGGAAAGCTGCCAGCACGGAAAGCTGTAGCTGGTTTTCACTGCCCCTTGGAACTGCATTCGCTGATAGACAGACATTCGCTTTCTACAAAAGCTTTCGTTGGTACAGGGGCAACACTGTGTATTTCTCTCTCGCAGAGCCCGGTTGCCAAATTCGAAACGTCCAGCGATTGCGCCCACAGGAAAGCTGCCAGCACGGAAAGCTGTAGCTCGTTTTCACTGCCCCTTGGAAGTGCATTCGCTGATAGACTGACATTCGCTTTCTACAAAAGCTTTCGTTGGTACAGGGGCAACACTGTGTATTTCTCTCTCGCAGAGCCCAGTTACCAAATTCGAAACGTCCAGCGATTGCGCCCACAGGAAAGCTGCCAGCACGGAAAGCTGTAGCTGGTTTTCACTGTCTCTTGGAACTACATTCGCTGATAGACAGACATTCGCTTTCTACAAAAGCTTTCGTTGGTACAGGGGCAACACTGTGTATTTCTCTCTCGCAGAGCCCGGTTGCCAAATTCGAAACGTCCAGCGATTGCACCCACAGGAAAGCTGCCAGCATGGAAAGCTGTAGCTGGTTTTCACTGTCTCTTGGAACTACATTCGCTGATAGACAGACATTCGCTTTCTACAAAAGCTTTCGTTGGTACAGGGGCAACACTGTGTATTTCTCTCTCGCAGAGCCCGGTTGCCAAATTCGAAACGTCCAGCGATTGCGCCCACAGGAAAGCTGCCAGCACGGAAAGCTGTAGCTGGTTTTCACTGCCCCTTGGAACTACATTCGCTGCTAGACAGACATTCGCTTTCTGCAAAACCTTGCCTTCGTAAAGGGGCAACACTGTGTATTTCTCTCTCGCAGAGCCCGGCTGCCAAATTCGAAACGTCCAGCGATTGCGCCCACAGGAAAGCTGCCAGCACGGAAAGCTGTAGCTGGTTTTCACTGCCCCTTGGAACTACATTCGCTGATAGACAGACATTCGCTTTCTGCAAAACCTTGCCTTCGTAAAGGGGCAACACTGTGTATTTCTCTCTCGCAGAGCCCGGTTGCCAAATTCGAAACGTCCAGCGATTGCGCCCACAGGAAAGCTGCCAGCACGGAAAGCTGTAGCTGGTTTTCACTGCCCCTTGGAACTGCATTCGCTGATAGACAGACATTCGCTTTCTACAAAAGCTTTCGTTGGTACAGGGGCAACACTGTGTATTTCTCTCTCGCAGAGCCCGGTTGCCAAATTCGAAACGTCCAGCGATTGCGCCCACAGGAAAGCTGCCAGCACGGAAAGCTGTAGCTGGTTTTCACTGCCCCTTGGAACTACATTCGCTGCTAGAGAGACATTCGCTTTCTGCAAAACCTTGCCTTCGTAAAGGGGCAACACTGTGTATTTCTCTCTCGCAGAGCCCGGTTGCCAAATTCGAAACGTCCAGCGATTGCGCCCACAGGAAAGCTTCCAGCACGGAGAGCTGTAGCTGGTTTTCACTGCCCCTTGGAACTGCATTCGCTGATAGACAGACATTCGCTTTCTACAAAAGCTTTCGTTGGTACAGGGGCAACACTGTGTATTTCTCTCTCGCAGAGCCCGGCTGCCAAATTCGAAACGTCCAGCGATTGCGCCCACAGGAAAGCTGCCAGCACGGAAAGCTGTAGCTGGTTTTCACTGCCCCTTGGAACTGCATTCGCTGATAGACAGACATTCGCTTTCTGCAAAACCTTGCCTTCGTAAAGGGGCAACACTGTGTATTTCTCTCTCGCAGAGCCCGGCTGCCAAATTCGAAACGTCCAGCGATTGCGCCCACAGGAAAGCTGCCAGCACGGAAAGCTGTAGCTGGTTTTCACTGCCCCTTGGAACTGCATTCGCTGATGGACAGACATACACTTTCTTCAAAAGCTTTCGTTGGTACAGGTGCAACACTGTGTATTTCTCTCTCGCAGAGCCCGGCTGCCAAATTCGAAACGTCCAGCGATTGCACCCACAGGAAAGCTGCCAGCACGGAAAGCTGTAGCTGGTTTTCACTGCCCCTTGGAACTACATTCGCTGCTAGACAGACATTCGCTTTCTGCAAAACCTTGCCTTCGTAAAGGGGCAACACTGTGTATTTCTCTCTCGCAGAGCCCGGTTGCCAAATTCGAAACGTCCAGCGATTGCGCCCACAGGAAAGCTGCCAGCACGGAAAGCTGTAGCTGGTTTTCACTGCCCCTTGGAATTACATTCGCTGCTAGACAGACATTCGCTTTCTGCAAAACCTTGCCTTCGTAAAGGGGCAACACTGTGTATTTCTCTCTCGCAGAGCCCGTCTGCCAAATTCGAAACGTCCAGCGATTGCGCCCACAGGAAAGCTGCCAGCACGGAAAGCTGTAGCTGGTTTTCACTGCCCCTTGGAACTGCATTCGCTGATAGACAGACATTCGCTTTCTACAAAAGCTTTCGTTGGTACAGGGGCAACACTGTGTATTTCTCTCTCGCAGAGCCCAGTTACCAAATTCAAAACGTCCAGCGATTGCGCCCACAGGAAAGCTGCCAGCAAGGAAAGCTGTAGCTGGTTTTCACTGCCCCTTGGAACTGCATTCGCTGATAGACAGACATTCGCTTTCTACAAAAGCTTTCGTTGGTACAGGGGCAACACTGTGTATTTCTCTCTCGCAGAGCCCGGCTGCCAAATTCGAAACGTCCAGCGATTGCGCCCACAGGAAAGCTGCCAGCACGGAAAGCTGTAGCTGGTTTTCACTGCCCCTTGGAACTGCATTCGCTGATAGACAGACATTCGCTTTCTACAAAAGCTTTCGTTGGTACAGGGGCAACACTCTGTATTTCTCTCTCGCAGAGCCCGGTTGCCAAATTCGAAACGTCAAGCGATTGCACCCACAGGAAAGCTGCCAGCACGGAAAGCTGTAGCTGGTTTTCACTGCCCCTTGGAACTACATTCGCTGCTAGACAGACATTCGCTTTCTGCAAAACCTTGCCTTCGTAAAGGGGCAACACTGTGTATTTCTCTCTCGCAGAGCCCGGTTGCCAAATTCGAAACGTCCAGCGATTGCGCCCACAGGAAAGCTGCCAGCACGGAAAGCTGTAGCTGGTTTTCACTGCCCCTTGGAACCGCATTCGCTGATAGACAGACATTCGCTTTCTACAAAAGCTTTCGTTCGTAAAGGGGCAACACTGTGTATTTCTCTCTCGCAGAGCCCGGTTGCCAAATTCGAAACGTCCAGCGATTGCGCCCACAGGAAAGCTGCCAGCACGGAAAGCTGTAGCTGGTTTTCACTGCCCCTTGGAACTGCATTCGCTGATAGACAGACATTCGCTTTCTACAAAAGCTTTCGTTGGAACAGGGGCAACACTGTGTATTTCTCTCTCGCAGAGCCCAGTTACCAAATTCGAAACGTCCAGCGATTGCGCCCACAGGAAAGCTGCCAGCAAGGAAAGCTGTAGCTGGTTTTCACTGCCCCTTGGAACTGCATTCGCTGATAGACAGACATTCGCTTTCTACAAAAGCTTTCGTTGGTACAGGGGCAACACTGTGTATTTCTCTCTCGCAGAGCCCGGTTGCCAAATTCGAAACGTCCAGCGATTGCGCCCACAGGAAAGCTGCCAGCACGGAAAGCTGTAGCTGGTTTTCACTGCCCCTTGGAACTGCATTCGCTGATAGACAGACATTCGCTTTCTACAAAAGCTTTCGTTGGTACAGGGGCAACACTGTGTATTTCTCTCTCGCAGAGCCCGGCTGCCAAATTCGAAACGTCCAGCGATTGCGCCCACAGGAAAGCTGCCAGCACGGAAAGCTGTAGCTGGTTTTCACTGCCCCTTGGAACTGCATTCGCTGATAGACAGACATTCGCTTTCTACAAAAGCTTTCGTTGGTACAGGGGCAACACTCTGTATTTCTCTCTCGCAGAACCCGGTTGCCAAATTGGAAACGTCCAGCGATTGCGCCCACAGGAAAGCTGCCAGCACGGAAAGCTGTAGCTGGTTTTCACTGCCCCTTGGAACTACATTCTCTGCTAGACAGACATTCGCTTTCTGCAAAAGCTTTCGTTTGTACAGGGGCAACACTGTGTATTTCTCTCTCGCAGAGCCCGGCTGCCAAATTCGAAACGTCCAGCGATTGCGCCCACAGGAAAGCTGCCAGCACGGAAAGCTGTAGCTGGTTTTCACTGTCTCTTGGAACTGCATTCGCTGATAGACAGACATTCGCTTTCTACAAAAGCTTTAATTGGTACAGGGGCAACACTGTGTATTTCTCTCTCGCAGAGCCCGGTTGCCAAATTCGAAACGTCCAGCGATTGCGCCCACAGGAAAGCTGCCAGCACGGAAAGCTGTAGCTGGTTTTCACTGCCCCTTGGAACTACATTCGCTGATAGACAGACATTCGCTTTCTGCAAAACCTTGCCTTCGTAAAGGGGCAACACTGTGTATTTCTCTCTCGCAGAGCCCGGTTGCCAAATTCGAAACGTCCAGCGATTGCGCCCACAGGAAAGCTGCCAGCACGGAAAGCTGTAGCTGGTTTTCACTGCCCCTTGGAACTACATTCGCTGATAGACAGATATTCGCTTTCTACAAAAGCTTTCGTTGGTACAGGGGCAACACTGTGTATTTCTCTCTCGCAGAGCCCGGCTGCCAAATTCGAAACGTCCAGCGATTGCGCCCACAGGAAAGCTGCCAGCACGGAAAGCTGTAGCTGGTTTTCACTGCCCCTTGGAACTGCATTCGCTGATAGACAGACATTCGCTTTCTACAAAAGCTTTCGTTGGTACAGGGGCAACACTGTGTATTTCTCATTCGCAGAGCCCGGTTGCCAAATTCGAAACGTCCAGCGATTGCGCCCACAGGAAAGCTGCCAGCACGGAAAGCTGTAGCTGGTTTTCACTGCCCCTTGGAACTACATTCGCTGCTAGAGAGACATTAGCTTTCTGCAAAACCTTGCCTTCGTAAAGGGGCAACACTGTGTATTTCTCTCTCGCAGAGCCCGGCTGCCAAATTCGAAACGTCCAGCGATTGCGCCCACAGGAAAGCTGCCAGCACGGAAAGCTGTAGCTGGTTTTCACTGCCCCTTGGAACTACATTCTCTGCTAGACAGACATTCGCTTTCTGCAAAAGCTTTCGTTGGTACAGGGGCAACACTGTGTATTTCTCTCTCGCAGAGCCCGGCTGCCAAATTCGAAACGTCCAGCGATTGCGCCCACAGGAAAGCTGCCAGCACGGAAAGCTGTAGCTGGTTTTCACTGCCCCTTGGAACTGCATTCGCTGATAGACAGACATTCGCTTTCTGCAAAACCTTGCCTTCGTAAAGGGGCAACACTGTGTATTTCTCTCTCGCAGAGCCCGGCTGCCAAATTCGAAACGTCCAGCGATTGCGCCCACAGGAAAGCTGCCAGCACGGAAAGCTGTAGCTGGTTTTCACTGCCCCTTGGAACTGCATTCGCTGATAGACAGACATTCGCTTTCTACAAAAGCTTTCGTTGGTACAGGGGCAACACTGTGTATTTCTCTCTCGCAGAGCCCGGTTGCCAAATTCGAAACGTCCAGCGATTGCACCCACAGGAAAGCTTCCAGCACGGAGAGCTGTAGCTGGTTTTCACTGCCCCTTGGAACTGCATTCGCTGATAGACAGACATTCGCTTTCTACAAAAGCTTTCGTTCGTAAAGGGGCAACACTGTGTATTTCTCTCTCGCAGAGCCCGGCTGCCAAATTCGAAACGTCCAGCGATTGCGCCCACAGGAAAGCTGCCAGCACGGAAAGCTGTAGCTGGTTTTCACTGCCCCTTGGAACTGCATTCGCTGATAGACAGACATTCGCTTTCTGCAAAACCTTGCCTTCGTAAAGGGGCAACACTGTGTATTTCTCTCTCGCAGAGCCCGGCTGCCAAATTCGAAACGTCCAGCGATTGCGCCCACAGGAAAGCTGCCAGCACGGAAAGCTGTAGCTGGTTTTCACTGTCTCTTGGAACTGCATTTGCTGATAGACAGACATTCGCTTTCTACAAAAGCTTTCGTTGGAACAGGGGCAACACTGTGTATTTCTCTCTCGCAGAGCCCGGTTGCCAAATTCGAAACGTCCAGCGATTGCGCCCACAGGAAAGCTTCCAGCACGGAGAGCTGTAGCTGGTTTTCACTGCCCCTTGGAACTGCATTCGCTGATAGACAGACATTCGCTTTCTACAAAAGCTTTCGTTGGAACAGGGGCAACACTGTGTATTTCTCTCTCGCAGAGCCCGGCTGCCAAATTCGAAACGTCCAGCGATTGCGCCCACAGGAAAGCTGCCAGCACGGAAAGCTGTAGCTGGTTTTCACTGCCCCTTGGAACTGCATTCGCTGATAGACAGACATTCGCTTTCTGCAAAACCTTGCCTTCGTAAAGGGGCAACACTGTGTATTTCTCTCTCGCAGAGCCCGGTTGCCAAATTCGAAACCTCCAGCGATTGCGCCCACAGGAAAGCTGCCAGCACGGAAAGCTGTAGCTGGTTTTCACTACCCCTTGGAACTACATTCGCTGCTAACAGACATTCGCTTTCTGCAAAACCTTGCCTTCGTAAAGGGGCAACACTGTGTATTTCTCTCTCGCAGAGCCCGGCTGCCAAATTTGAAACGTCCAGCGATTGCGCCCACAGGAAAGCTGCCAGCACGGAAAGCTGTAGCTGGTTTTCACTGTCTCTTGGAACTGCATTTGCTGATAGACAGACATTCGCTTTCTACAAAAGCTTTCGTTGGAACAGGGGCAACACTGTGTATTTCTCTCTCGCAGAGCCCGGTTGCCAAATTCGAAACGTCCAGCGATTGCGCCCACAGGAAAGCTGCCAGCACGGAAAGCTGTAGCTGGTTTTCACTGCCCCTTGGAACTGCATTCGCTGATAGACAGACATTCGCTTTCTACAAAAGCTTTCCTTGGTACAGGGGCAACACTGTGTATTTCTCTCTCGCAGAGCCCGACTGCCAAATTCGAAACGTCCAGCGATTGCGCCCACAGGAAAGCTGCCAGCACGGAAAGCTGTAGCTGGTTTTCACTGCCCCTTGGAACTGCATTCGCTGATAGACAGACATTCGCTTTCTACAAAAGCTTTCGTTGGAACAGGGGCAACACTGTGTATTTCTCTCTCGCAGAGCCCAGTTACCAAATTCGAAACGTCCAGCGATTGCGCCCACAGGAAAGCTGCCAGCAAGGAAAGCTGTAGCTGGTTTTCACTGCCCCTTGGAACTGCATTCGCTTTTAGACAGACATTCTCTTTCTACAAAAGCTTTCGTTCGTAAAGGGGCAACACTGTGTATTTCTCTCTCGCAGAGCCCGGCTGCCAAATTCGAAACGTCCAGCTATTGCACCCACAGGAAAGCTGCCAGCACGGAAAGCTGTAGCTGGTTTTCACTACCCCTTGGAACTACATTCGCTGATAGACAGACATTCGCTTTCTGCAAAACCTTGCCTTCGTAAAGGGGCAACACTGTGTATTTCTCTCTCGCAGAGCCCGGTTGCCAAATTCGAAACGTCCAGCGATTGCGCCCACAGGAAAGCTGCCAGCACGGAAAGCTGTAGCTGGTTTTCACTGTCTCTTGGAACTCCATTCGCTGATAGACAGACATTCGCTTTCTACAAAAGCTTTAATTGGTACAGGGGCAACACTGTGTATTTCTCTCTCGCAGAGCCCGCCTGCCAAATTCGAAACGTCCAGCGATTGCGCCCACAGGAAAGCTGCCAGCACGGAAAGCTGTAGCTGGTTTTCACTGCCCCTTGGAACTGCATTCGCTGATAGACATTCGCTTTCTACAAAAGCTTTCGTTGGTACAGGGGCAACACTGTGTATTTCTCTCTCGCAGAGCCCGGCTGCCAAATTCGAAACGTCCAGCGATTGCGCCCACAGGAAAGCTGCCAGCACGGAAAGCTGTAGCTGGTTTTCACTGTCTCTTGGAACTGCATTCGCTGATAGACAGACATTCGCTTTCTACAAAAGCTTTAATTGGTACAGGGGCAACACTGTGTATTTCTCTCTCGCAGAGCCCGGTTGCCAAATTCGAAACGTCCAGCGATTGCGCCCACAGGAAAGCTGCCAGCACGGAAAGCTGTAGCTGGTTTTCACTGCCCCTTGGAACTACATTCGCTGATAGACAGACATTCGCTTTCTGCAAAACCTTGCCTTCGTAAAGGGGCAACACTGTGTATTTCTCTCTCGCAGAGCCCGGCTGCCAAATTCGAAACGTCCAGCGATTGCGCCCACAGGAAAGCTGCCAGCAAGGAAAGCTGTAGCTGGTTTTCACTGCCCCTTGGAACTGCATTCGCTGATAGACAGACATTCGCTTTCTACAAAAGCTTTCGTTGGTACAGGGGCGACACTGTGTATTTCTCTCTCGCAGAGCCCGGCTGCCAAATTCGAAACGTCCAGCGATTGCACCCACAGGAAAGCTGCCAGCACGGAAAGCTGTAGCTGGTTTTCACTGCCCCTTGGAACTACATTCGCTGCTAGACAGACATTCGCTTTCTGCAAAACCTTGCCTTCGTAAAGGGGCAACACTGTGTATTTCTCTCTCGCAGAGCCCGGTTGCCAAATTCGAAACGTCCAGCGATTGCGCCCACAGGAAAGCTGCCAGCACGGAAAGCTGTAGCTGGTTTTCACTGCCCCTTGGAACTGCATTCGCTGATAGACAGACATTCGCTTTCTACAAAAGCTTTCGTTGGTACAGGGGCAACACTGTGTATTTCTCTCTCGCAGAGCCCGGTTGCCAAATTCGAAACGTCCAGCGATTGCACCCACAGGAAAGCTGCCAGCACGGAAAGCTGTAGCTGGTTTTCACTGCCCCTTGGAACTACATTCTTTGCTAGACAGACATTCGCTTTCTGCAAAACCTTGCCTTCGTAAAGGGTCAACACTGTGTATTTCTCTCTCGCAGAGCCCGGTTGCCAAATTCGAAACGTCCAGTGATTGAGCCCACAGGAAAGCTGCCAGCACGGAAAGCTGTAGCTGGTTTTCACTGCCCCTTGGAACTGCATTCGCTGATAGACAGACATTCGCTTTCTACAAAAGCTTTCGTTGGTACAGGGGCAACACTGTGTATTTCTCTCTCGCAGAGCCCGGCTGCCAAATTCGAAACGTCCAGCGATTGCGCCCACAGGAAAGCTGCCAGCACGGAAAGCTGTAGCTGGTTTTCACTGCCCCTTGGAACTACATTCGCTGCTAGAGAGACATTAGCTTTCTGCAAAACCTTGCCTTCGTAAAGGGGCAACACTGTGTATTTCTCTCTCGCAGAGCCCGGCTGCCAAATTCGAAACGTCCAGCGATTGCGCCCACAGGAAAGCTGCCAGCACGGAAAGCTGTAGCTGGTTTTCACTGTCTCTTGGAACTACATTCGCTGATAGACAGACATTCGCTTTCTACAAAAGCTTTCGTTGGTACAGGGGCAACACTGTGTATTTCTCTCTCGCAGAGCCCGGCTGCCAAATTCGAAACGTCCAGCGATTGCGCCCACAGGAAAGCTGCCAGCACGGAAAGCTGTAGCTGGTTTTCACTGCCCCTTGGAACTACATTCTCTGCTAGACAGACATTCGCTTTCTGCAAAAGCTTTCGTTGGTACAGGGGCAACACTGTGTATTTCTCTCTCGCAGAGCCCGGCTGCCAAATTCGAAACGTCCAGCGATTGCGCCCACAGGAAAGCTGCCAGCACGGAAAGCTGTAGCTGGTTTTCACTGCCCCTTGGAACTGCATTCGCTGATAGACAGACATTCGCTTTCTGCAAAACCTTGCCTTCGTAAAGGGGCAACACTGTGTATTTCTCTCTCGCAGAGCCCGGTTGCCAAATTCGAAACGTCCAGCGATTGCACCCACAGGAAAGCTGCCAGCACGGAAAGCTGTAGCTGGTTTTCACTGCCCCTTGGAACTACATTCGCTGATAGACAGACATTCGCTTTCTGCAAAACCTTGCCTTCGTAAAGGGGCAACACTGTGTATTTCTCTCTCGCAGAGCCCGGCTGCCAAATTCGAAACGTCCAGCGATTGCGCCCACAGGAAAGCTGCCAGCACGGAAAGCTGTAGCTGGTTTTCACTGCCCCTTGGAACTGCATTCGCTGATAGACAGACATTCGCTTTCTACAAAAGCTTTCGTTGGTACAGGGGCAACACTGTGTATTTCTCTCTCGCAGAGCCCGGTTGCCAAATTCGAAACGTCCAGCGATTGCACCCACAGGAAAGCTTCCAGCACGGAGAGCTGTAGCTGGTTTTCACTGCCCCTTGGAACTGCATTCGCTGATAGACAGACATTCGCTTTCTACAAAAGCTTTCGTTCGTAAAGGGGCAACACTGTGTATTTCTCTCTCGCAGAGCCCGGCTGCCAAATTCGAAACGTCCAGCGATTGCGCCCACAGGAAAGCTGCCAGCACGGAAAGCTGTAGCTGGTTTTCACTGCCCCTTGGAACTGCATTCGCTGATAGACAGACATTCGCTTTCTGCAAAACCTTGCCTTCGTAAAGGGGCAACACTGTGTATTTCTCTCTCGCAGAGCCCGGCTGCCAAATTCGAAACGTCCAGCGATTGCGCCCACAGGAAAGCTGCCAGCACGGAAAGCTGTAGCTGGTTTTCACTGTCTCTTGGAACTGCATTTGCTGATAGACAGACATTCGCTTTCTACAAAAGCTTTCGTTGGAACAGGGGCAACACTGTGTATTTCTCTCTCGCAGAGCCCGGTTGCCAAATTCGAAACGTCCAGCGATTGCGCCCACAGGAAAGCTGCCAGCACGGAAAGCTGTAGCTGGTTTTCACTGCCCCTTGGAACTACATTCGCTGCTAGACAGACATTCGCTTTCTGCAAAACCTTGCCTTCGTAAAGGGGCAACACTGTATTTCTCTCTCGCAGAGCCCGGCTGCCAAATTCGAAACGTCCAGCGATTGCGCCCACAGGAAAGCTGCCAGCACGGAAAGCTGTAGCTGGTTTTCACTGCCCCTTGGAACTGCATTCGCTGATAGACAGACATTCGCTTTCTACAAAAGCTTTCGTTGGTACAGGGGCAACACTGTGTATTTCTCTCTTGCAGAGCCCGGTTGCCAAATTCGAAACGTCCAGCGATTGCGCCCACAGGAAAGCTTCCAGCACGGAGAGCTGTAGCTGGTTTTCACTGCCCCTTGGAACTGCATTCGCTGATAGACAGACATTCGCTTTCTACAAAAGCTTTCGTTGGAACAGGGGCAACACTGTGTATTTCTCTCTCGCAGAGCCCGGCTGCCAAATTCGAAACGTCCAGCGATTGCGCCCACAGGAAAGCTGCCAGCACGGAAAGCTGTAGCTGGTTTTCACTGCCCCTTGGAACTGCATTCGCTGATAGACAGACATTCGCTTTCTGCAAAACCTTGCCTTCGTAAAGGGGCAACACTGTGTATTTCTCTCTCGCAGAGCCCGGCTGCCAAATTCGAAACGTCCAGCGATTGCGCCCACAGGAAAGCTGCCAGCACGGAAAGCTGTAGCTGGTTTTCACTGCCCCTTGGAACTGCATTCGCTTTTAGACAGACATTCTCTTTCTACAAAAGCTTTCGTTCGTAAAGGGGCAACACTGTGTATTTCTCTCTCGCAGAGCCCGGCTGCCAAATTCGAAACGTCCAGCGATTGCGCCCACAGGAAAGCTGCCAGCACGGAAAGCTGTAGCTGGTTTTCACTGCCCCTTGGAACTTCATTCGCTGATAGACATTCGCTTTCTACAAAAGCTTTCGTTGGTACAGGGGCAACACTGTGTATTTCTCTCTCGCAGAGCCCGGCTGCCAAATTCGAAACGTCCAGCGATTGCGCCCACAGGAAAGCTGCCAGCACGGAAAGCTGTAGCTGGTTTTCACTGCCCCTTGGAACTGCATTCGCTGATAGACAGACATTCGCTCTCTGCAAAACCTTGCCTTCGTAAAGGGGCAACACTGTGTATTTCTCTCTCGCAGAGCCCGGTTGCCAAATTCGAAACCTCCAGCGATTGCGCCCACAGGAAAGCTGCCAGCACGGAAAGCTGTAGCTGGTTTTCACTACCCCTTGGAACTACATTCGCTGCTAGACAGACATTCGCTTTCTGCAAAACCTTGCCTTCGTAAAGGGGCAACACTGTGTATTTCTCTCTCGCAGAGCCCGGCTGCCAAATTCGAAACGTCCAGCGATTGCGCCCACAGGAAAGCTGCCAGCACGGAAAGCTGTAGCTGGTTTTCACTGCCCCTTGGAACTGCATTCGCTGATAGACAGACATTCGCTTTCTACAAAAGCTTTCGTTGGTACAGGGGCAACACTGTGTATTTCTCTCTCGCAGAGCCCGGTTGCCAAATTCGAAACGTCCAGCGATTGCACCCACAGGAAAGCTGCCAGCACGGAAAGCTGTAGCTGGTTTTCACTGCCCCTTGGAACTACATTCGCTGCTAGACAGACATTCGCTTTCTGCAAAACCTTGCCTTCGTAAAGGGGCAACACTGTGTATTTCTCTCTCGCAGAGCCCGGTTGCCAAATTCGAAACGTCCAGCCATTGCGCCCACAGGAAAGCTGCCAGCACGGAAAGCTGTAGCTGGTTTTCACTGCCCCTTGGAACTGCATTCGCTGATAGACAGACATTCGCTTTCTACAAAAGCTTTCGTTCGTAAAGGGGCAACACTGTGTATTTCTCTCTCGCAGAGCCCGGCTGCCAAATTCGAAACGTCCAGCGATTGCGCCCACAGGAAAGCTTCCAGCACGGAAAGCTGTAGCTGGTTTTCACTGCCCCTTGGAACTGCATTCGCTGATAGACAGACATTCGCTTTCTACAAAAGCTTTCGTTCGTAAAGGGGCAACACTGTGTATTTCTCTCTCGCAGAGCCCGGCTGCCAAATTCGAAACGTCCAGCGATTGCACCCACAGGAAAGCTGCCAGCACGGAAAGCTGTAGCTGGTTTTCACTGCCCCTTGGAACTACATTCGCTGCTAGACAGACATTCGCTTTCTGCAAAACCTTGCCTTCGTAAAGGGGCAACACTGTGTATTTCTCTCTCGCAGAGCCCGGTTGCCAAATTCGAAACGTCCAGCGATTGCGCCCACAGGAAAGCTTCCAGCACGGAAAGCTGTAGCTGGTTTTCACTGCCCCTTGGAACTGCATTCGCTGATAGACAGACATTCGCTTTCTACAAAAGCTTTCCTTGGTACAGGGGCAACACTGTGTATTTCTCTCTCGCAGAGCCCGACTGCCAAATTCGAAACGTCCAGCGATTGCGCCCACAGGAAAGCTGCCAGCACGGAAAGCTGTAGCTGGTTTTCACTGCCCCTTGGAACTGCATTCGCTGATAGACAGACATTCGCTTTCTACAAAAGCTTTCGTTGGAACAGGGGCAACACTGTGTATTTCTCTCTCGCAGAGCCCAGTTACCAAATTCGAAACGTCCAGCGATTGCGCCCACAGGAAAGCTGCCAGCAAGGAAAGCTGTAGCTGGTTTTCACTGCCCCTTGGAACTGCATTCGCTTTTAGACAGACATTCTCTTTCTACAAAAGCTTTCGTTCCTAAAGGGGCAACACTGTGTATTTCTCTCTCGCAGAGCCCGGCTGCCAAATTCGAAACGTCCAGCGATTGCGCCCACAGGAAAGCTGCTAGCACGGAAAGTTGTAGCTGGTTTTCACTGCCCCTTGGAACTACATTCGCTGATAGACAGACATTCGCTTTCTGCAAAACCTTGCCTTCGTAAAAGGGCAACACTGTGTATTTCTCTCTCGCAGAGCCCGGTTGCCAAATTCGAAACGTCCAGCGATTGCGCGCACAGGAAAGCTGCCAGCACGGAAAGCTGTAGCTGGTTTTCACTGTCTCTTGGAACTACATTCGCTGATAGACAGACATTCGCTTTCTACAAAAGCTTTCGTTGGTACAGGGGCAACACTGTGTATTTCTCTCTCGCAGAGCCCGGCTGCCAAATTCGAAACGTCCAGCGATTGCGCCCACAGGAAAGCTGCCAGCACGGAAAGCTGTAGCTGGTGTTCACTGCCCCTTGGAACTGCATTCGCTGCTAGACAGACATTCGCTTTCTGCAAAACCTTGCCTTCGTAAAGGGGCAACACTGTGTATTTCTCTCTCGCAGAGCCCGGTTGCCAAATTCGAAACGTCCAGCGATTGCGCCCACAGGAAAGCTGCCAGCACGGAAAGCTGTAGCTGGTTTTCACTGTCTCTTGGAACTACATTCGCTGCTAGACAGACATTCGCTTTCTACAAAACCTTTCGTTGGTACAGGGGCAACACTGTGTATTTCTCTCTCGCAGAGCCCGGTTGCCAAATTCGAAACGTCCAGCGATTGCGCCCACAGGAAAGCTGCCAGCACGGAAAGCTGTAGCTGGTTTTCACTGCCCCTTGGAACTGCATTCGCTGATAGACAGACATTCGCTTTCTACAAAAGCTTTCGTTGGTACAGGGGCAACACTGTGTATTTCTCTCTCGCAGAGCCCGGTTGCCAAATTCGAAACGTCCAGCGATTGCACCCACAGGAAAGCTGCCAGCACGGAAAGCTGTAGCTGGTTTTCACTGCCCCTTGGAACTACATTCTTTGCTAGACAGACATTCGCTTTCTGCAAAACCTTGCCTTCGTAAAGGGGCAACACTGTGTATTTCTCTCTCGCAGAGCCCGGTTGCCAAATTCGAAACGTCCAGTGATTGAGCCCACAGGAAAGCTGCCAGCACGGAAAGCTGTAGCTGGTTTTCACTGCCCCTTGGAACTGCATTCGCTGATAGACAGACATTCGCTTTCTACAAAAGCTTTCGTTGGTACAGGGGCAACACTGTGTATTTCTCTCTCGCAGAGCCCGGCTGCCAAATTCGAAACGTCCAGCGATTGCGCCCACAGGAAAGCTGCCAGCACGGAAAGCTGTAGCTGGTTTTCACTGCCCCTTGGAACTGCATTCGCTGATAGACAGACATTCGCTTTCTACAAAAGCTTTCGTTGGTACAGGGGCAACACTGTGTATTTCTCTCTCGCAGAGCCCGGTTGCCAAATTCGAAACGTCCAGCGATTGCACCCACAGGAAAGCTTCCAGCACGGAGAGCTGTAGCTGGTTTTCACTGCCCCTTGGAACTGCATTCGCTGATAGACAGACATTCGCTTTCTACAAAAGCTTTCGTTCGTAAAGGGGCAACACTGTGTATTTCTCTCTCGCAGAGCCCGGCTGCCAAATTCGAAACGTCCAGCGATTGCGCCCACAGGAAAGCTGCCAGCACGGAAAGCTGTAGCTGGTTTTCACTGCCCCTTGGAACTGCATTCGCTATTAGACAGACATTCGCTTTCTGCAAAACCTTGCCTTCGTAAAGGGGCAACACTGTGTATTTCTCTCTCGCAGAGCCCGGCTGCCAAATTCGAAACGTCCAGCGATTGCGCCCACAGGAAAGCTGCCAGCACGGAAAGCTGTAGCTGGTTTTCACTGTCTCTTGGAACTGCATTTGCTGATAGACAGACATTCGCTTTCTACAAAAGCTTTCGTTGGAACAGGGGCAACACTGTGTATTTCTCTCTCGCAGAGCCCGGTTGCCAAATTCGAAACGTCCAGCGATTGCGCCCACAGGAAAGCTGCCAGCACGGAAAGCTGTAGCTGGTTTTCACTGCCCCTTGGAACTACATTCGCTGCTAGACAGACATTCGCTTTCTGCAAAACCTTGCCTTCGTAAAGGGGCAACACTGTATTTCTCTCTCGCAGAGCCCGGCTGCCAAATTCGAAACGTCCAGCGATTGCGCCCACAGGAAAGCTGCCAGCACGGAAAGCTGTAGCTGGTTTTCACTGCCCCTTGGAACTGCATTCGCTGATAGACAGACATTCGCTTTCTACAAAAGCTTTCGTTGGTACAGGGGCAACACTGTGTATTTCTCTCTTGCAGAGCCCGGTTGCCAAATTCGAAACGTCCAGCGATTGCGCCCACAGGAAAGCTTCCAGCACGGAGAGCTGTAGCTGGTTTTCACTGCCCCTTGGAACTGCATTCGCTGATAGACAGACATTCGCTTTCTACAAAAGCTTTCGTTGGAACAGGGGCAACACTGTGTATTTCTCTCTCGCAGAGCCCGGCTGCCAAATTCGAAACGTCCAGCGATTGCGCCCACAGGAAAGCTGCCAGCACGGAAAGCTGTAGCTGGTTTTCACTGCCCCTTGGAACTGCATTCGCTGATAGACAGACATTCGCTTTCTGCAAAACCTTGCCTTCGTAAAGGGGCAACACTGTGTATTTCTCTCTCGCAGAGCCCGGTTGCCAAATTCGAAACCTCCAGCGATTGCGCCCACAGGAAAGCTGCCAGCACGGAAAGCTGTAGCTGGTTTTCACTACCCCTTGGAACTACATTCGCTGCTAACAGACATTCGCTTTCTGCAAAACCTTGCCTTCGTAAAGGGGCAACACTGTGTATTTCTCTCTCGCAGAGCCCGGCTGCCAAATTTGAAACGTCCAGCGATTGCGCCCACAGGAAAGCTGCCAGCACGGAAAGCTGTAGCTGGTTTTCACTGTCTCTTGGAACTGCATTTGCTGATAGACAGACATTCGCTTTCTACAAAAGCTTTCGTTGGAACAGGGGCAACACTGTGTATTTCTCTCTCGCAGAGCCCGGTTGCCAAATTCGAAACGTCCAGCGATTGCGCCCACAGGAAAGCTGCCAGCACGGAAAGCTGTAGCTGGTTTTCACTGCCCCTTGGAACTGCATTCGCTGATAGACAGACATTCGCTTTCTACAAAAGCTTTCCTTGGTACAGGGGCAACACTGTGTATTTCTCTCTCGCAGAGCCCGACTGCCAAATTCGAAACGTCCAGCGATTGCGCCCACAGGAAAGCTGCCAGCACGGAAAGCTGTAGCTGGTTTTCACTGCCCCTTGGAACTGCATTTGCTGATAGACAGACATTCGCTTTCTACAAAAGCTTTCGTTGGAACAGGGGCAACACTGTGTATTTCTCTCTCGCAGAGCCCAGTTACCAAATTCGAAACGTCCAGCGATTGCGCCCACAGGAAAGCTGCCAGCAAGGAAAGCTGTAGCTGGTTTTCACTGTCTCTTGGAACTCCATTCGCTGCTAGACAGACATTCGCTTTCTACAAAAGCTTTAATTGGTACAGGGGCAACACTGTGTATTTCTCTCTCGCAGAGCCCGGCTGCCAAATTCGAAACGTCCAGCGATTGCGCCCACAGGAAAGCTGCCAGCACGGAAAGCTGTAGCTGGTTTTCACTGCCCCTTGGAACTGCATTCGCTGATAGACATTCGCTTTCTACAAAAGCTTTCGTTGGTACAGGGGCAACACTGTGTATTTCTCTCTCGCAGAGCCCGGCTGCCAAATTCGAAACGTCCAGCGATTGCGCCCACAGGAAAGCTGCCAGCACGGAAAGCTGTAGCTGGTTTTCACTGCCCCTTGGAACTGCATTCGCTGATAGACATTCGCTTTCTACAAAAGCTTTCGTTGGTACAGGGGCAACACTGTGTATTTCTCTCTCGCAGAGCCCGGCTGCCAAATTCGAAACGTCCAGCGATTGCGCCCACAGGAAAGCTGCCAGCACGGAAAGCTGTAGCTGGTTTTCACTGCCCCTTGGAACTGCATTCGCTGATAGACAGACATTCGCTTTCTACAAAAGCTTTCGTTCGTAAAGGGGCAACACTGTGTATTTCTCTCTCGCAGAGCCCGGCTGCCAAATTCGAAACGTCCAGCGATTGCGCCCACAGGAAAGCTGCCAGCACGGAAAGCTGTAGCTGGTTTTCACTGCCCCTTGGAACTGCATTCGCTGATAGACAGACATTCGCTTTCTACAAAAGCTTTCGTTCGTAAAGGGGCAACACTGTGTATTTCTCTCTCGCAGAGCCCAGTTACCAAATTCGAAACGTCCAGCGATTGCGCCCACAGGAAAGCTGCCAGCAAGGAAAGCTGTAGCTGGTTTTCACTGCCCCTTGGAACTGCATTCGCTTTTAGACAGACATTCTCTTTCTACAAAAGCTTTCGTTCGTAAAGGGGCAACACTGTGTATTTCTCTCTCGCAGAGCCCGGCTGCCAAATTCGAAACGTCCAGCGATTGCACCCACAGGAAAGCTGCCAGCACAGAAAGCTGTAGCTGGTTTTCACTACCCCTTGGAACTACATTCGCTGATAGACAGACATTCGCTTTCTGCAAAACCTTGCCTTCGTAAAGGGGCAACACTGTGTATTTCTCTCTCGCAGAGCCCGGTTGCCAAATTCGAAACGTCCAGCGATTGCGCCCACAGGAAAGCTTCCAGCACGGAAAGCTGTAGCTGGTTTTCACTGCCCCTTGGAACTGCATTCGCTGATAGACAGACATTCGCTTTCTACAAAAGCTTTCGTTCGTAAAGGGGCAACACTGTGTATTTCTCTCTCGCAGAGCCCGGCTGCCAAATTCGAAACGTCCAGCGATTGCGCCCACAGGAAAGCTGCCAGCACGGAAAGCTGTAGCTGGTTTTCACTGCCCCTTGGAACTACATTCGCTGATAGACAGACATTCGCTTTCTGCAAAACCTTGCCTTCGTAAAGGGGCAACACTGTGTATTTCTCTCTCGCAGAGCCCGGTTGCCAAATTCGAAACGTCCAGCGATTGCGCCCACAGGAAAGCTGCCAGCACGGAAAGCTGTAGCTGGTTTTCACTGCCCCTTGGAACTGCATTCGCTGATAGACAGACATTCGCTTTCTACAAAAGCTTTCGTTGGTACAGGGGCAACACTGTGTATTTCTCTCTCGCAGAGCCCGGCTGCCAAATTCGAAACGTCCAGCGATTGCGCCCACAGGAAAGCTGCCAGCACGGAAAGCTGTAGCTGGTTTTCACTGCCCCTTGGAACTACATTCGCTGCTAGACAGACATTCGCTTTCTGCAAAACCTTGCCTTCGTAAAGGGGCAACACTGTGTATTTCTCTCTCGCAGAGCCCGGCTGCCAAATTCGAAACGTCCAGCGATTGCGCCCACAGGAAAGCTGCCAGCACGGAAAGCTGTAGCTGGTTTTCACTGCCCCTTGGAACTACATTCGCTGATAGACAGACATTCGCTTTCTACAAAAGCTTTCGTTGGTACAGGGGCAACACTGTGTATTTCTCTCTCGCAGAGCCCGGCTGCCAAATTCGAAACGTCCAGCGATTGCGCCCACAGGAAAGCTGCCAGCACGGAAAGCTGTAGCTGGTGTTCACTGCCCCTTGGAACTGCATTCGCTGCTAGACAGACATTCGCTTTCTGCAAAACCTTGCCTTCGTAAAGGGGCAACACTGTGTATTTCTCTCTCGCAGAGCCCGGTTGCCAAATTCGAAACGTCCAGCGATTGCGCCCACAGGAAAGCTGCCAGCACGGAAAGCTGTAGCTGGTTTTCACTGTCTCTTGGAACTACATTCGCTGCTAGACAGACATTCGCTTTCTACAAAACCTTTCGTTGGTACAGGGGCAACACTGTGTATTTCTCTCTCGCAGAGCCCGGCTGCCAAATTCAAAACGTCCAGCGATTGCGCCCACAGGAAAGCTGCCAGCACGGAAAGCTGTAGCTGGTTTTCACTGCCCCTTGGAACTGCATTCGCTGATAGACAGACATTCGCTTTCTACAAAAGCTTTCCTTGGTACAGGGGCAACACTGTGTATTTCTCTCTCGCAGAGCCCGACTGCCAAATTCGAAACGTCCAGCGATTGCGCCCACAGGAAAGCTGCCAGCACGGAAAGCTGTAGCTGGTTTTCACTGCCCCTTGGAACTGCATTCGCTGATAGACAGACATTCGCTTTCTACAAAAGCTTTCGTTGGAACAGGGGCAACACTGTGTATTTCTCTCTCGCAGAGCCCAGTTACCAAATTCGAAACGTCCAGCGATTGCGCCCACAGGAAAGCTGCCAGCAAGGAAAGCTGTAGCTGGTTTTCACTGCCCCTTGGAACTGCATTCGCTTTTAGACAGACATTCTCTTTCTACAAAAGCTTTCGTTCGTAAAGGGGCAACACTGTGTATTTCTCTCTCGCAGAGCCCGGCTGCCAAATTCGAAACGTCCAGCTATTGCACCCACAGGAAAGCTGCCAGCACGGAAAGCTGTAGCTGGTTTTCACTACCCCTTGGAACTACATTCGCTGATAGACAGACATTCGCTTTCTGCAAAACCTTGCCTTCGTAAAGGGGCAACACTGTGTATTTCTCTCTCGCAGAGCCCGGTTGCCAAATTCGAAACGTCCAGCGATTGCGCCCACAGGAAAGCTGCCAGCACGGAAAGCTGTAGCTGGTTTTCACTGTCTCTTGGAACTCCATTCGCTGCTAGACAGACATTCGCTTTCTACAAAAGCTTTAATTGGTACAGGGGCAACACTGTGTATTTCTCTCTCGCAGAGCCCGGCTGCCAAATTCGAAACGTCCAGCGATTGCGCCCACAGGAAAGCTGCCAGCACGGAAAGCTGTAGCTGGTTTTCACTGCCCCTTGGAACTGCATTCGCTGATAGACATTCGCTTTCTACAAAAGCTTTCGTTGGTACAGGGGCAACACTGTGTATTTCTCTCTCGCAGAGCCCGGCTGCCAAATTCGAAACGTCCAGCGATTGCGCCCACAGGAAAGCTGCCAGCACGGAAAGCTGTAGCTGGTTTTCACTGCCCCTTGGAAATGCATTCGCTGATAGACAGACATTCGCTCTCTGCAAAACCTTGCCTTCGTAAAGGGGCAACCCTGTGTATTTCTCTCTCGCAGAGCCCGGTTGCCAAATTCGAAACCTCCAGCGATTGCGCCCACAGGAAAGCTGCCAGCACGGAAAGCTGTAGCTGGTTTTCACTACCCCTTGGAACTACATTCGCTGCTAGACAGACATTCGCTTTCTGCAAAACCTTGCCTTCGTAAAGGGGCAACACTGTGTATTTCTCTCTCGCAGAGCCCGGCTGCCAAATTCGAAACGTCCAGCGATTGCGCCCACAGGAAAGCTGCCAGCACGGAAAGCTGTAGCTGGTTTTCACTGTCTCTTGGAACTGCATTTGCTGATAGACAGACATTCGCTTTCTACAAAAGCTTTCGTTGGAACAGGGGCAACACTGTGTATTTCTCTCTCGCAGAGCCCGGTTGCCAAATTCAAAACGTCCAGCGATTGCGCCCACAGGAAAGCTGCCAGCACGGAAAGCTGTAGCTGGTTTTCACTGCCCCTTGGAACTGCATTCGCTGATAGACAGACATTCGCTTTCTACAAAAGCTTTCGTTGGTACAGGGGCAGCACTGTGTATTTCTCTCTCGCAGAGCCCGGTTGCCAAATTCGAAACGTCCAGCGATTGCACCCACAGGAAAGCTGCCAGCACGGAAAGCTGTAGCTGGTTTTCACTGCCCCTTGGAACTACATTCGCTGCTAGACAGACATTCGCTTTCTGCAAAACCTTGCCTTCGTAAAGGGGCAACACTGTGTATTTCTCTCTCGCAGAGCCCGGTTGCCAAATTCGAAACGTCCAGCGATTGCGCCCACAGGAAAGCTGCCAGCACGGAAAGCTGTAGCTGGTTTTCACTGCCCCTTGGAACTGCATTCGCTGATAGACAGACATTCGCTTTCTACAAAAGCTTTCGTTCGTAAAGGGGCAACACTGTGTATTTCTCTCTCGCAGAGCCCGGCTGCCAAATTCGAAACGTCCAGCGATTGCGCCCACAGGAAAGCTGCCAGCACGGAAAGCTGTAGCTGGTTTTCACTGCCCCTTGGAACTGCATTCGCTGATAGACAGACATTCGCTTTCTACAAAAGCTTTCGTTGGAACAGGGGCAACACTGTGTATTTCTCTCTCGCAGAGCCCGGCTGCCAAATTCGAAACGTCCAGCGATTGCGCCCACAGGAAAGCTGCCAGCACGGAAAGCTGTAGCTGGTTTTCACTACCCCTTGGAACTACATTCGCTGATAGACAGGCATTCGCTTTCTGCAAAACCTTGCCTTCGTAAAGGGGCAACACTGTGTATTTCTCTCTCGCAGAGCCCGGTTGCCAAATTCGAAACGTCCAGCGATTGCGCCCACAGGAAAGCTTCCAGCACGGAAAGCTGTAGCTGGTTTTCACTGCCCCTTGGAACTGCATTCGCTGATAGACAGACATTCGCTTTCTACAAAAGCTTTCGTTCGTAAAGGGGCAACACTGTGTATTTCTCTCTCGCAGAGCCCGGCTGCCAAATTCGAAACGTCCAGCGATTGCGCCCACAGGAAAGCTGCCAGCACGGAAAGCTGTAGCTGGTTTTCACTGCCCCTTGGAACTGCATTCGCTGATAGACAGACATTCGCTTTCTACAAAAGCTTTCCTTGGTACAGGGGCAACACTGTGTATTTCTCTCTCGCAGAGCCCGACTGCCAAATTCGAAACGTCCAGCGATTGCGCCCACAGGAAAGCTGCCAGCACGGAAAGCTGTAGCTGGTTTTCACTGCCCCTTGGAACTGCATTCGCTGATAGACAGACATTCGCTTTCTACAAAAGCTTTCGTTGGAACAGGGGCAACACTGTGTATTTCTCTCTCGCAGAGCCCAGTTACCAAATTCGAAACGTCCAGCGATTGCGCCCACAGGAAAGCTGCCAGCAAGGAAAGCTGTAGCTGGTTTTCACTGCCCCTTGGAACTGCATTCGCTTTTAGACAGACATTCTCTTTCTACAAAAGCTTTCGTTCGTAAAGGGGCAACACTGTGTATTTC